>NC_092058.1:28372706-28700206 GCF_039877785.1 Chaetodon trifascialis | reverse complement strand
GCACAGAGAGTTCTCACAGAGAATCATAATATATACATGACTGCTCTGGTACTGACAACTACATTCAAGGGGCAAGCATGGCAATCAGTTGGCAGGGTTTCCTCAGAAATCAATCAGTGGAATTCTCTTTATTTATTTATTTGGCTGTTCATTAGCATTTCTTAGAGAGAGCAGAACAGAGTAAGAGGAAATCTGAAACAAACTCAGACACCACCCTGGAAAGATGGTTAAACGTGCTTAGTGAATAAAATGTAATAAATTGAAAATAAAAGCCCAGTAAACTGGAGAAGAATTGTGTGATGAGTTTTATTTCGATGGATGGGCATCGAGGCTCACACAATTCTGTGCGTTCTCAAAGTTAGACAATGTTGGAATTAGATGTATACGTGCTGCTAACTTTTCCCATTAACTCAGTAGAAGCGATATTTGGAACTTTGAAGTATATTGCCAAAGAGAAAGGATTGATCTGTTGCTGTGTGCACACTGACAGTGCTAGAAAGGTGTTATGTGACAGACACTAAGGACATTTGCAACATTACTGTGTGGTGGTCACAGTTGCACCTTCCAGTGGTTGTTTGTCAGGAATTGTATTTGTACCTTTGTTTGAGAAAAAATGAGCTCAACCACAACGAAGAAAAAACAAGACAGAGGATATGAATGAGAAATTCAACATTTTTATTGAACGATATACTGCTCTTGACATAGATTTGCGGTATGTTTCCCATAGTGGTAAGTGAGATGATTTCAAGTTTTGTGATTGTTATATGATAGATTACTGCCCTCACCCAATTACAGTGGATGTAAATGAATGTCAACATGAGAGGTAAATGTGTAAGATCCCATACATCGACTACAAAATATCCATTGTACAGCAATAGCTTACTGTAGAAGGTGGTTAAGGGCTGACTGCTCTTGTGGATTTAAGCTTTCACTTGATAATCTGGGCCAGTTTCTTGTTAGAGCCATCTTAATTTCATAAACTTCCAACAAACTTATTTGCAATTATTTGAAACTGAGCTGCATCTGAGTGTAACAATATGCAACGACTGTTCGTGTGTTTGCCTGTGGAGTATGGCTGTGTGTTGGTTTGTGTGAGAGCTCAGGCTGAGCTCAAAACTTGCAGAGACAGGAAACAAACTCAAGGAAAATAGACAGATGGGTTCCTATTCAACAAGGCAAAAAAAAAATGTTGTGCTCAGTTTAATGTCCTTAAATCTGATTAAGTCTGTCCTCTATCCATTATTTTTATTGCTTTCTCTCAGTTTTTCCTCTTTTGATATTCATGAGGTGGAGTCATGAAGCTTTGGGGTAAGTAAAACGTCTTCATACTCGCAGAGACGCATTCTTGCCTCAATTTGCTCGACTTCATTGTTAATCTCACATCTTCACAATAACTGTAAAATTAATCCATTTATGAAATTTACTTTGCTTTGAGTCTGAAATTCCTGAAAGCCAGTCTGTTAATTTGGAGTTTTTTATAAACACTGGAGGAACTACAGGACAACAGCAACAACAAAGCATCTTCCAGCAGCTTGAACACCAGGCAGAAAACAGCACTGAGCCACTGCTATACCTGGGGATTCCTCCCCTCAGACTACAGGCCTTGTTTTCTAATCCAGATCCAATTTCAATACAATTGCCAAGATTGTTCTGTAATTCATCACTGAATGAGGAGTCCAATCTCCCCTGAGAGAAATTAGGAGGCAGGAACTGAGCTGTGATTACACAGAAGGTTTGTGATGTGTCTCATTAGCAGAAGTCCTCCTTTTCTTGCTATGATACTTGTGAGTGGTTTGGATCTGATCAGGGGTCAGTACTTCTGTCACTGCTGCTGTGATTAATTACCAGCATGTAATGTGGCTGGCCACAGTGAAATCAGCAGGTGGAGGGTTACTGTCTGATTGTGTAATTTGGTGCAAAGGATCACCTTCATCTCCAGTACGTGAGTGTCTGCAGGTTCTCTGTTCTTACCATTGTGCACAGTGCCCATTATTTGTTGTTTCCAACATTGTTTATGTGCCTCAGTGCAGTGTATAACTCCTGTAATACTACATGGAGGCAAATTAAATGATCAGGTCGTTTGTCCACGCCCTCTAGAACGACGAAAAGAAGTATATTCCGATCTAATGCCCCTATCAGCGGGATGACATCATCTGTCTGTGCCTTCCAAAACCATTACATATCAGTCCTGGAAAAACATAAAAATCAACTGACAACACCGTGGTCAAGGTTGGTTAGGTTTAGGAAAACAATGTGCTCAAAGCATTACTTTATGTTGTTACATAAGGGATAATGCCCGATGAGGTGTCCATTATTGGGAATTAAAACCTCTTATTTGGGCCCGCCTGAAAAAACAGTGGTCTTGTCTGGCCATACTTTGATGACCCACCCACAACCATATTGATCATTTTTCCAACCCAGTTTAGATGAAACCACACGCACCATATGACTGCAGCCTTCACAGTCCCCTGGAAGCCCTGGTCACACAGGTCACTCCTCATCTGGAGCTGTAATGGGAACATTGTGTCTGTTTTTGTAGTGGTTGGTTTAGCCACCAGTGGATTGTGAGCTTTTTCCAGAACTATTCAGCTGTTGCAGTTCCTGCCGCTCGGCCTCTGGGGGTCAGTCCTCCTTTCTTTGTTGCAGGACTGTTTCTTTAGGTAAAGTGGACAGGCCAGGTCTCACCATCTTCCCTACTCTGCTCTCATAGTAAATCACACCATGCCACTTCCAAAACCAAGTAACAGTAGTCTTGGCTGTCGTTTACCAAGCATCTGCCTCTGCTTAGCCCAAAGACACAGCTGCGATAGCTGAAGAGGTGGCTGTGTTCACAGGAGAAACTACAGCCCACAATCTGCTGAAGTTGTTTGTTTCACGAATGCTCTCTCTTGCATCTAATAGGCAAGCTTTGTGATTCTCTGAGAATCACAAAGCTAGTAGAGCAGGTGAATTATGACATACTGAGTTTTTGGCTCATTGTCATGGGTTGGCCAGCTGATTTACAGTCACTTTCAGGATGGAGTGGACCTTGACTGGTGACTAACATTAGATACATGCATTTTCTGATTTTGTTAATATACTGTGGACTGGACAGGAATGTGGTGGGCTGGATGTGACCCACAGCTGACGATACTGGCTGGGTTCGGAATGACTTGGCATTCAGTCCGGATGTGGACCAAGGTCAGGACATGAAGAAGGCCTGCTCTAGATGTTCGCAAATATCCCTATGTTGTCAGTATATCAAACAAGTGAGTGAATCCAGCCTCTGAATGATCAGCTTCTCTGCAGTGGAAAGAACATGTATCTGTGGTAATGCTAATGCTAGGTGAGCAGGAATGACAGAGAGTGGTTGTATTCAAACAATGTTTGGAAATGATAACTGGATTTACTGAGGAGAGACTGCCTCTTGTGTTACTGCAGAGCAGATTTACATGGACATTGCATGTGTGCCTGAACAATAAATCGCACTAATCTTGCGATAAAGCCTTGTGACAACACCTGTAACCATAGTAACTACATGACAAAGATGGCGACAACTGTAGCCTTAGAATGCAAATAAAAAATTAGTTCCTAAAATAAGACTAAATTGTCTCTTTTGAAAACTATGCTAAAATGGTATTGTCAAAAATCCAATGATAGTGAAGACTAATATACATTTCCGTCAAAAGGCTAAAGCTGAATCAAAATGAAGTGCCAAACACTGGTCAAAACCTTAAGCAACCTTAAGCGACCTCTAACACACCAAGAAAGTTAAATATAGGAATGAACACAGATTTAGCGCACAGTTACAACTCTCCTTTGCCTAATCTCTGCTATGCCCTGTTCTCCCAATATGGTCACCTCACTGTCTGATTTCATCATGGGTGCCCAAATTCACAAGAACCCACTCAGTTGGGGGCTTTAGTAACAAGTCTGGCGGCTGAATTAACTTCTGAATAATAGCTCTTTTGGGCGGTTGTTACAGCATATACGTGTATCAATAATTAACATAATCTGCAGATGCAGGAGAATTTTTTATGTTTTTGTGTGAAAGGCACACATGATTTTGTCAAATCATCCATCTCTCATATTGTCATTTAGCTTTTACTCTTTATAGGAATATAAATTGTAATATATATTTTGGCATAGTTTTTGTTTTAAAGCTACTTTTTAATCACTTTAAATGTCATTTTATGTGAAGAAAGTCACCAAATATGTTTGATTATAATTGTCATTGACAAAAGTAACAATTCTGAGTACCTGCTTTACTTTATGTAAAGCTTTAACACTGAAGGTGAGAGCAAGTTGCTGTTAATCATTGATGTTTATTCATTTTTAAGTATTATTTGATATCCTGATATCAATACTGGTTCGCACATATCTGTTTTGAGGCAGAAAATTACCATGACTATTTCTTGTAGCAACATATAGTAGACAACCACAAATAACTTCAGGATCTTTATTGCTTTTGTGGTCCTTCATTGTTCCTCAGCCTCTCTCTCTCTCTCTCTCTCTCTCTCTCTCTCTCTCTCAGTGGGATTCCTGGAAAGAAATGTGGAACTATCATCTTCACAGCCGAGGAGCTCAGTAACTGCCGGGTCAGTATCAGATCATTCTCAGGACACATCATGGCCTTGCTATTTTGTCTTTTTTAACTATTGAATATACATATTTTAAATTGCAAAATATATTCACAGTGGACAATAGGCTAGACTAGTAGAACATTAAAAGTAAGTTAAACTGCATGGCAGAAGCTTTGAATCTGCTGCAGTCTCCCTGTCTGTTATCACCTAGTCCAAAGTGGTCCTTGCTGAGCCTTGTACGATGTTTGTGATGAAGGATTTCATCAGGGCATATAACCTATGCTATATAAGTTTCTATAATGTTCTATAACTGTGCTGTGTACAGCTGGTGCATTATCATTAATATTTGTGGCCATGTATAAAGACAAGAGGGTTAGACTCTGTTCATTAAGTTCACAAAGTCATCGTCCTTGCAACAAACACAAACATTTTCAGCCATCAAGTCCTCATCAGCTGATGTTGGAGAGACTGTGGGTAGGGAAGCTGTTTCTTCAGATGCTTCAGATTTTTGGTTAGTTCCCTGAAAATAACTTCAGAAGACGCACATGTCAGTTGCCAATGTTCTTCAGATCATTGAAGATACATGAAAGGTATGATGGAGAAGACCAGCAGCGGAGAATTTTAATGATGTGGTCAGGGATTCCCTGCTAAGAAGCAGGGATGTGTGATGTGGAATGAATGTTCAGAGTACAGTTTGGATCTGGATAAGATGTGGCGAAAGTGGTGGTGAAACTAGAGGCATGTAGTCTGTCTCTGAGAAAAACACAGGGTCTTGGGCCCTTACTGGTGAGTCTTAAGTTTATGTAGTCACAGATCCTAATGGACTGAGGGATGAAGCTAATCAAAGGAGGTAGATGGGTCGAGGCAGACCAGGCAGTTTGGCCTTGCTGCATTTGAAGTGGTAGATAAGAGAGTCAGAAGAACTGATAGAAATGTCAGATATGGTTGTGTGTTGTGATTGTTGGTAGTTGAGGGTTGCAGCAGAGAAGTGTAGAAAGTCAAATAATGCCAGAGAGAACATGGATTGTAAGTCTTTATCTATCAAAGTAGACAGATATCCCTAGTGGAAAGTAGTGATTCAGCCACCTTGAAGTTGGCATTTGGTGCCAAAATTTGAAATGAGTAAGGAAATCCTGAGAATTTTCTCAGTAGGCACTGAGCATTGGTGATGTTTGCCTTGGACAACCAGCCTCCTTGGCCTGCCAGGCAGATTAGAGAGATGGCATAATAGATCTCTGAATACTGCATGAAGAAGTCAGGACTCACAATTAGGCTACTGATGCTTGGGATGGTGGAGCCTTGGGGGATGACAGGTCTATGATGAGTGTCTTTTTTCCAGAATATTTCCCAGCAGCTATACCAATTAGCTTCACTAATTCTGAATGTGGGGAAAGATGGACTGAAAAATGAACCTGTCACAAATGCTTCTTTAACTTCCGTATTAAGGAGTAAATTGTGGTATGTGTTGGGGGAATCTGGCGTAACCTGCAGACCTTGGTGAAAACTCTGAGTAAAACCTTATATGAAGACATTAATTAGCTGGCAGTCGGGATGATTCTTTAAGGTAGAACCTAGACCATTCATTCAATGAATTGAGATACATACATAGGCTGTGCTTGGTTGGATTACGAGTACAAGTTGGTCTGGAATCTGCTCCACTGCAAAAGGAGCAGGTGTCGAGGAAATGGCAGCTTGAAGCATTGCATCCTGATCCATTAGTTATTGCATACTGCCCTCTCACCCTGGAAGAGGACTGGTCTTAATCTCTCATCCACACCTATGAGGAGAGAGTTGAGGGTGGTTGGCTGGGTTTGGTTGGTTCATTGGTGAAAGACAGCAGGGGAGCTGTGGTGGGCAGGCTACAGAAAATGACAGTGGTATAACAAATGATATTACATTACAAGGTGAATGAGGAGGCAAATTCAACTGCTTTGAGATCTTTGGAGGAGGTAAAGAGTAGCTGTTTGAGGGTGGGTCAGAGAGAGGCATCATGAAGGGACAAGACCCCTCAGACGTTGAAGATGTGATCTTCATCTGGAGCTTCTGGGAGGGGAGATACTGTTTGCAGAGTTTTCAGAGGCTGAAAGCAGAGAGCGTTGGGGAATATGGATTGCTGAGCCCAACCGAGTTCACTGGGGGAAATGGATGTTAGGAGATGGATAGGACTGTGGAACCTCAGGAGCTTGCTGATCTTCAAATAGATCACTGTATGAAGAAGTGAGAAGGAACTCATGGTCTTTGGCTGCTGATTTGCTGTAGTACTTGCCTGTCATGGATCATGCAAGAACTGAGTCAAAGGGTAAGGGGATGAATCAGGTAAGCTAGTTATTAAACTTAATTTATTTGCATCCCTGCCTGGTTCCTCCACAAAAAGAGTTTAAAAAACAGTCAAACTGGGTAGTGGGCTCTTAGGTAAGTAAGGCATTAGGTAAGCAGTGTTCCTGGTTCCAAAAAGCACAGCCGATAAATCAAGGCTAACTCATTACTGGTGTCCCCATTTTGACACTGAGGCCAATAATTCTGAACAGCTTGTTTGGGCTCTTAATTTGAAAAGTTAGGTGAATATTGTTACTCTCAAAATGCATTAATGTTGCATAGATTTACACTATAGTCTATTAAAAATTTTATCCTGGCTCGGTTATCTAAACAGTCCGAGACAGGGGTCAGAAAGTTAAGCACTACAGTCTGAACTCATAACAGTCACATTGTGTGTTTCCATTTTTTAAGTTAGCCGAGTGAATTTAAATCACTGCACAGACTTCAGAATAATTTTGTTATCTGCATCAAGTGGAAGCAAAGTGAATTTGTAATTTTTCCTTCAAAGTGATGATCAGAGCCTCTCATGAATTATTTATCCAGTTTTATAGTTCTCTTTTCTTGCCACAGTGGGTAAATAATTAGACACTGCAATCAAAGAGAGAAGCACATGCAAGCACACAAACACCACATACAAACGTGCTCACCATGGTATTACAGTATGCACTTTTACATGCAAACACATGCAATTACATCCATGCTGGTAATGATTTGAATACTGAGGGAGTAGTTTGCTGTAATGTATATGCAGAATTAAGTTTAACCTTCTTCAAACCATATCATGCATATGAATGTCAGGAGAGTTAAACTCATACCCCAGGCCATACAGCGGTGATGATGGTATACTGCAGAATCCTTGAACTCACAGTTTACATTCACATTTATTAGTTATGGTTCATGAGGCCTGTGTCTGGAAAAACATCTGTGCTTAGCTTTATGTCACAAATTAAATATCAGTTTTATTTAAGGTAAATATTGATAACAAACCAGTGTGTCTTCACCTTTTGTACCTGATTAGTCTGAGACAGATGTCTCAGAGGGAGACACTTACTGTACAGTATGAGGACATTGCTGTTCATGGCACTTGAAGAAGCCAGACATTAGATAAAACCCAGATCTCTCAGTCTTGCATTAGTCCAAAAACTCAGGTGCTTACAGTATACACAGGTAAAACCTTACTTATAAGAACAAGTGTGTGACCATGTTTGCATCTTCCACCTCTGTCAGCAAGTCACACGGTGAAACTCTAAACGCATGTCAAACAAAAATACTGATCATAGAACCTTTGGCATTTCTCTTTAAACAGCTTTGAATATGCAGCTCTCTTACCTTAAAACATGTGTTTCTTCCTTGCCAATTTCTGTGCAAAATCATCCACCATCTTATAAAATTTCAGGGGATCTGATGCAAACAGCTAATTCTGAACTCAAAAGGAGGTTTGCTTCTTGAGATATTGAACATTTTCCACAAATTACTTTTGCAATATGTGCAATTTGTGGCACAAGAACAGCTCCTCATGTTGATCTCCCCATAAGCTCTGAAGTTGTTCTTGTTTGTTTTCATGATGACATTGCTTGAAAACATATTTATAGAAGAGGGCCTTGGGGATGAGGTAAACCTGTCAGAACACATTACAACTCATACATTATTGTAGATGTCAGTGTCAAACTGATGCAATGTAAAGTAAGTGATAAACATACAACAACATGATCTGATACTATAAAATAACGGACAAGATGGAGGCAAGTCCAAGTTCACTATGTGTATAGGGACTCCTCAGAGTGCAATATTGCACTTATACCAGGCCACTTACCAAAAGAAACAAGACAGGCTGAGTTCAAATCTTGTTTTCTGTGTGTTGTTAGTTGGGTTTCTTTCATCAGTGTCTCACTGTGTACGCAGCATGAAGCTTAAGTACTGTTGCTGTGTGCAGTACTGATAATAACTATAATTAACAATAACCATTGTAATGTTATTAGTCCATTAAATGGGTTTAATAGTCAAAACAAAAAGAAATATCACTGATGGCTAAAAATGAAATCCACATTATGATTTTAATTTTTTAATGGACATCTTTCATCCAACTGAAATCATATAATGGAAGTGATGGCATTTTTTCATCTGGTTTCTCTTTGCATATCATGAACAGATAAGATGGCACTATTCTGATTGGATCATATTCATATGATCATAGGTAAACCTCAATTTGAGGTCACAAACAAATCCACTACATCCCTATGTTTAATTTTTGGTTTGCTCACCTGTAAATCACGTACACATTAAAATTTTGCATAACTGTGGGTTTGAGGCTCTATAACCACTAAACAGAGCACAGGCAATGCTCAATATACACAAACACAATTTTCATCTATGTGGCTTATTTTTCACACATGAGCTGCCAATTTTTGTACAACAGTATTCATGTTTTCAGAAAAGAAAGATCTGGACGTCTCATTACCACAGATGTGGCTTCAGATGTAGCATTAGATTGTCTAAACGTAAACTCCAGAAATGGGACCGAATCCTTCCTTTCATTGTGAGTCAAGTACACCAGTGGTGGAAGAAATCCAGAAAGATTCTGAGCAAAATGTACTAAACGCATCAAAAGTACTCATACAGCAGAAAAATGTCTTTTGTGACTGACATATTAATGTATATTACATTTTTAGATTGCTAATACTGATGCATAAATGGAAAAGCAGCATTTTACTGTTGTAGCTGTTCGAGATGGAGCTAGTTTTGAGTTTGTTTTTCAATAATTTCTTTATACATATATACCTTAGTTTAGTCCCTCCATGGCTCACAAGATACATTTGATGGATTGTCAGATGATTCATGGAGGATGAAAAGAATGAACAACAAATTTCTGCTGAACCAATTTGAAGAATTTTTTTGGACTTCTATCTAATATTTGCTGTTTTGTGAAATTTTGGATAATTGGCTCCCTTCAGGGCTGGAATAATCAAGTGAGCTTTTCAAATTAAATCACACCAGTGTTGAGGGGAAATGTCTCTTTGGTGGAGCTACTAACAACTGAAAAACATCTGAAACATAAGGAGCCCCAACAACACGCTGCTTTATTACAAGCACAACAGATGAGGAACCACTGCTTTGATCAGTGTTTGTACAGTGTTTTGTATTTCTAAGCTTATTATGTTTAGAAAAATCTTAATCTGTAACAATAAAATAACTACAGCTGTCAAATACATGTAGTCGAGTAAAAAGTACACTTTCCTCTGAAAGTGAATTTAGAGCACTTGCCAAGCAAATGTACTTTCTACCACTGAATTCCACTCAGCTGTCAATTTATTAAGTTATCTTAATACTAATACTACTAATGATACTAGTTTTAGCTATTGTACCACTTTCTGTGTGTATACAAGGATATGCATATATAAATAGCTATATATTTTATTTTATTTTATTTTATTTTATTTTATTTTATTTTATTTTATTTTATTTTATTTTATTTTGTCTGATTCTACTGAGCAGGTGTAGCTAATACATTGCCAACTGAGTACAAGCCTTACATCGGGATGGTCAAACCTTACATGGACACTGTCTGAAGACAAACAATTCCCATGCAGAGAAGTCCCAAGTCTTCTCTGGGACAGAGTCTTCTCTCTACAGGTTTTCAGTCTGAAACAGGTCATTATGTGTTTGTATGGGCTTGAGAAGGTATCAGGTCTTAAAGAGATTAGGCTCAAGTCCAAGTGGACGAGTGAGTATGGTGAAAAATCATAATTTATGCAAAGTCCAGCTGAAAGATTGAACTAAACCATACTTGATAAAATGAATGCAAGGCACAAAAATAAACTGTGGTTTCTCTCCCAGGACATTGCCACCATGCAGCTCTGTGCCAACAAGCTCGATAAAAAGGATTTCTTTGGCAAGTCTGACCCTTTCCTCGTCTTCTACCGGAGCAATGAGGATGGGACGTAAGTGTGTGTTTTTGTTCGGCATGTGTGTTTGCTAAATGTCTGTAGAAACTTTACTGTTTGGTCCATCTGTTAGTCCTTCAGCTGAGGCAAGTGTGCAGCTCTTCTTTCATAACTCTTCCCTTGTCACTAACGACTAAAATTCTGCCAACAGATTTCTCTGTCCGGTCCCTTGAGGAATTTGAAAACTTCTTTACCATCAGATGGTAGAAGAACTAATATATTTTTTTGACACTGAGACAGAAAGTTCTTATCTGCATTTACTGTAGTCTTCAATGTTTCAGACACACAGTTTAGGATCAAACCCTCTGCGAGCCTGTTCTGTTTCTGCTGTCTCATGCTGAAGGCTTTATTCAGTTGAAATGTGTTTCAAGAGACTGTTTGTGTGTCTGAATGAGCTAACTTTGAATACACACCCAGGGAGTAAAAATATTAGACACACATATTCTTTACCTTTCTTACAAACTTAACATGTTACATACTACAGGGAGTGAAGATCAAACCCCTGTTGTACATTTCTTGACAGATTTCCTGTCTATCCCAGCTTAATCTGTATTTTTTCAACAAAAAGTTCTTTAGAATTGTCATCCTCACCATGTTGAATTGTCTTTTTGTGTTTCCAGGTTCACTATTTGCCACAAGACTGAGGTGATCAAAAACAATCTGAACCCTGTTTGGCAGCCATTTACAATCCCTGTCCGAGCACTCTGTAATGGAGACTATGACAGGTGAGGGGCACACAGGTGTCAGAGGCTGAATGTTATTGTGATTTACCAGTGTCAACAGGGTTTTGAGTAGTCTGACGGCTGATAAATGATCTTAGCTTCATCATGTTGGTTTTAAACAGTTTCCAGAGCCCGAAGTTTCCAGAGTTCATTACCCAGCAGACTGAGTTCCCCATTTTTCAAACCTTAATCTGCTACTGGAAATACAGACCCCTTACAATGCTGTTTTTCTTTGTTATGACAAAAGTAAAGTAAATTTAATGACAGAGCACTGAAAATGTCAAGAGAAGACTGGAGTCTGTGGTGGTCAGAATAATGCCAGCAGTCGGCCGTGCTGTTAGTCTCAGGCCAGTGCTGGTGTTATTGAGACCAACATGGAGGCAAAGCAGAAACAGTTTCACAAATACATAAATTATTGTACTTACACTGGCCATAAACCATCAGTTCACATTGTACATAAACTGTGTCCTAAATTAAAGGTAACTTATGTTTTTTAACTTTACAACCAAATCCTCACTTTAAATTATGGTTCTTTAGAGCTGAGGAGCAGCCTGAGTCAACCCAGCACACAAATTCAAGTACTGTGTGTGTGTATCCTTAGAAAATCCATGTCATGAAGTGGGTGATGTGGAGCATGAGAGTCACTCTGGGTTATACATGGAATATAATAATGTGTCTGTATTGTATATAAGAAACAATACAAAATTAGTGGTACAGTATATTCCTTTTAAAATCCTCTGTTAAGTCAATCATTGTTATTAATCTGACATTATTATGGTGCAGGCATCCTTTTGAACTGGTTTCTGTTGGTTTTAAATGTGGAACCCTATTTGATGTGAAGGCCAAGAATAGTCTTAATGGCAGTCTTACAAGACTTACTGTCCCACTGTCAGTCTCTCTCCTCTGTCTCCCTCACACTCTCTGTCTCCTCTCTGTCAATTTCACCTCTGTCTGTCTCACCCCCCTCCAGGACGGTCAAGGTGGACGTTTATGACTGGGACAGAGACGGGAGGTAAGTTCCCTTTCTTGCTATCTCTATTTTTGTTCTTTTTTCTTTTCCCTTATTCATTTTCAGCTTCAGTTTGAGCCCCTCAAATGTCAAACCTTGTTCTGTGTCGGGGTACTTCTTTCAGTGAAATTATTAGGTATTACAACAGGTGGCCTCCACCCACTGACAAAAGCTGGATGATAAATCAAAAACAAGTTGCAGATGAAAGGTTGCAGCTGAGTGGACAAAAGGTCAGGGTTTATGAGCGCTGAGCGCAGTACTGCCATAGCATCTCTTTCTCACTGACAGTGGGATGCAGTGGGTTACTGACTGGTGGGCTTAATTGGAAACCTCATGTGGGTTTTTCAGGCTGGCCTTGTGTCACTGCTGTCCATAAATTTCAGTTAGGATTCATTTGAAATCCTTGTGGTATTTTTTATAAATCCCCAGTCCCAGATTTCCAAATCCCTACCCCACAATGTGCCAGACAGGAGGGGGCTAAAGGTAAATGTTTGTTTTGCAGTGTTTCAGCAAAGAATATCACTCTGACAGTCATCAGGTGGTAATTATGTTGCATATCTGCACAGTCAGTTGTTTTTTCAAAGTTTGGCAAACAATTCTGTTTTTGCTTTCCCAGGCATTATGTATTATCCTTTATTTTGATGACCAGCCATTATCACTGGAAACTTGACTGTTTTCCAGCAGATTTCAGGCTGTAACTTTAAAGCAGGGGCATGATCGTGCCACTATAAAGTCCTGTGTAATCATTCTCACAGAGAGCGCAGAGAGTGTGCTGTCTTTCATACAGAGGTGATTTAACCCAGTGTTCTGCTCCAGTGAATGTTACACAAAGATGAAGTGAAGGCAGAAGCACTCTATAAGTCAGCAACTCTGCTCTGGCATCTCACTTTTATACATATATTTAATACTAATATGAATAAACGAACATGTTCAGGGTGTCCTGTAGATGTGGAAAGGCAAATGATGAAAATTCTGATATGAAATATGAACTTGATGAACCATTTGGGTCAAATGGTTCACAAATGGACAAACAGAGCTGCTGTGAGATATCTGTGGAGAACCATTAGACAATGCTTAAAAGGTTGAAAAATGTAATAAATTTCTCATCACATATAACTCATTAAAACGTAATGATGTTACTTTATTAATCACTGAACGGCAAAAGCAATTAGTTATATTAATGGCTACATTGCTTTCAATATTCAGCTTTGTTAAAGGACTACAATTCACAATTCAAATTCCCCAAATTCCAAGTTCTCCCCACCTGCATGTCTAATATTCAGTATTTAACATGTAGAAACAGGAAACTAGACATTGCAGCTTAACAAGCAGTCAGCCTACAGTCACTGACCATCAACAGTAGCTTAAAAACAGCCAAAGAGTCAAACTCTGAGCTAAAACAGGTGATTTCTGAATGAAGTCCTACCAGTAGCTAATGTAAGCAAACCAGATAGGAACAACCCATGCAAATTATACAATGTTGGAGTTAATGGGGTGGGCATTTTCCCCTTACTTGGTAATGATAATTACCTCCCTATACCAAGCGTGCATGTCCCTGACCAGTCTGTCCACTGAATGCAGAGAGAAAATGTCAAATAAGACCATTTAATGGGATTAAATAATTAAGAACAAGATTAATCAGAGAGAGTCTAGTTGTAGGGAGCTACTACATCAATTCCCCTTGATAACTACACTAACTGATCTGAGTGTTGTTGTACACAGTACAAAATTACAGAAGGTGGCTGATAATAGACAACACAATGCCCAGGCCAATCCAACAGCTGTATGAAGGCAGCCTAATGTACAGCCTGCATAGAAATCTCACATGTAACAGTCCATTTAGCTCCCATGGTCTTGCTTGCCTACACATATCTTTTTTACGTTTGTACACACAGGCTTCCAATTAAGACTGTGTGTCTCTAAATGAATTCCAATATATCAGGTTACCCAAAACACTTTCCAATTCTGCAACTGAAATTCAGTAAAGCAACATTTAAATGCTTAATGAACCACTTCAAAAAACAATGTGTTTGGGAGTGACCATAATTATTGATGGACAAGCCAATCTGGTATCTGAGGCTATAAGCACTGTTACACTTGAGTGGAGAGGAGGAATGGCCATAGCTGATTATTGAACAACACATTTAAAATCAGACTAATGACCTTCTGTAAACCAATACATACAATATGCATAGTGGGAACTGTCATTACCCTTATATTATATTTAATGAATTTATTGTAATTTATAACAGCTAATATCTTGATTTTGGTTTCGAAAAGTTAAGTTACTGTAACATTTAAAATCCCACTTCAAACCCTCACACCTATAGTGAAACACTAACTTTGAACCTTAAAACTGCAAAGCAGGTCTCCAAGACCGGTGGAGTGGAACATCAGGCACACCAGAAAAACAGGCGCATAAGTTGAATGTTCAAGACGGTTTATTTTTTTATTGTGGCTATTGTGATTACGTGGAGAGGAGGGTCAAGGGCCAGGTTAACTATGTTGTATCAGAATTTCATTTTGACCTAATTTTAAAGTGCAACTTTTTTAATGCTTCTGTAAAATAACAATGAACCGACTGTGCAATGACTGAAGCAAGAACATCTCATTAACAACCACATAATCTTTTAAAATGTAAATGTTTTAAGAGCTATGTTAGAGTAATATATACTGGATAATTCTAAGGGACAAGTGACACAGTGTAGTAGAAGGCGAAGAGGAGGAGGGTGGACATCTTGTGACTATCAGACAGTGCATCATATCCACATGCAAGACAGCATCAGAAAACTAACCAAGACCTACATTACTAAACATCACAAACTGCTTCCACTTTCTTCTTCTTTTGTCTGCTGCTTTAGTCCTCTCTCTTTCATTTTCTCTGATGCATTCTTTATCATAACCTCTCTCATATTCTTGTTTTGTTTCTTTCTTCTCTTCCCCCCTTGTTATATTCATCCTCCGTCTTCCCCGTTGCGAGATGAACTCGTTGTTTGCTCCTTGAGGAGTTCCCTTTAAATACCAGCATTACAAAGGCAATGTTGGTGTCATGTACAGCTTCAGGTGGTGATATATTGAGATGCAGAGATGATCTGTGGGCATGGAGGGAGATGATATTTACAAGTACAATAGTGCTGCAGGGGATTTATTTCGTGTTCACATGAAATGTGTTGAAGTCCTGAAAACATTCTTTCTTTTCCAACTGGCACAGATCAAGGGACGTGGCCACACACTGGAGAAGTTGTAAAATTATGTTCAAATTCAAATGCTGTTTTATCATCATTTATTAGTCCCACAGCGGGGAAATTTCCAGAATTACAGCAGCAAAGTGGATAGCAAAAAATAGAGGGCATCAGTAAAACGACATTAAATAGCAAATAGTAATATAAGCAATATAAACAAGGAATAGAGAAAAATATGAACAATTTAAACAAGGGGGGATACAGAAACTAGTAACCTAGTATGGGAAAATGTAAAATAGCCTTTATCTAACCCTAACCCTAACCCTACGCCTTTATCTAAACCTACCCTTAAAAAACACATTAAAACCACAAATAAATAGAAAAAACACTATACAGCCATGAGTCTGGATCAGGACTCGGGCTGGATGCTTGTACGCTGCGGGAATGGGCGTGGTCGTTCCCGCGTGCGTACAGATTCCAACAGACCACGCACATATTTTAATGGCCCTCAGGGCTGGTGGGGGTGGTGTTTACTGGGGGAAGGACCGTGCACTTCCCCGCCCCCGTTACCTTGGGGGTGGGATTCAAATCCCATACCTTACCCTAGCCCTTACCCAAACCTAACCCCTTGCCTCAAACTCCCTTTTCAAGCGTGGAGGAGAACCTACAGTGGTCACTAAAATTGGCAAAAACACTATCTCTAGCGCTAGAACCAGTGTTTGATTTGTCCATTCTGAGCTACTGTAGAAACATGACAGACTCTCTGGAAAAGGACCCACTCCCACAGTAGATAAAAAAGCTCATTCTAAAGTAACAAAACAATATATGTTATGTTATATGTTATATGGTAGTGCGCGTGCCTCACAGCAAGAAGGTTGCAGGTTCGATTCCCGGGCATGCGTGGGTTCTCTCCGGGCACTCCGGCTTCCTCACACAGACCAAAAACATGCTCATTAGGTTGATTGGTGACTCTAAATTGCCCCTAGGTGTGAGTGTGAGTGTGAATGGTTGTGTGTATGTGCCCTGCGATCGGCTGGCGACCCGTCCAGGGTGTACCCCACCTCTCGCCCGTTGACAGCCGAGATAGGCTCTGGCCCCCCTGCGACCCCGAAAGGGATAAGCGGCATAGAAAATGGATGGATGGATAATATACTCTATGTCTGCCAGTCAATAGATCCCTCTAATTCCTATACCATGGACCTTTAAAGAAAGTCTTTTATTGGATAAAATCATCTGCTTTAGAATGATCAGATTTTGTTACAGCAGATAGGGAATTAGGATTCATGTCTTGTCTCTGTGTTTATTCCTGTCTAAATCAATCTTTCTTCCAGTCATGACTTCATCGGCGAGTTCACCACCAGCTACAGAGAGCTGTCCAGAGGCCAAAGCCAGTTCAATGTCTATGAGGTAAAATGCAAGAAAAGCAAGGAATAACTTGAACAACTTGAATGGCAAATAATTAAGAATCTGAGATTTTCTCCTAAACTTTATTTTCCTGAATGTGTAAAGGATATCAAAAATTTACCAATGTTTTGGGAACTTGCAACAACATTAATAGTTCCTTGACAGCATCATATATTATTCATTGAAGTAATATTTCTTGTATCATAAATTTCAGCCCTCATCTGAGGACAATATATTATCGACATCCACCCACAGGAGCTTAGACATGCACTGAATAACTACACATTTCTGCTCAGCTCTGTTCAAAAACTGATTTCTTGTTTTCTGGGTTGTGGTCAAGGTTTTAAATCCAAAAAAGAAAGGCAAGAAGAAGAAATACGTCAATTCAGGGACGGTAAGACCTGATACAGTGTTTTCAGCAGCTAGCTGTCACATGCTTCATCCTTTGTGGACATGAGTCATAGCAGCAGCTACACGTCAAAGCAGTAAATGGGTGGTGTTTGCTGTGAGCCTCCTTCTAATCTACCTCTGTTCTCTAATCTCTTCTTGTTTGTTTTTTTGTCTCTGTTCACTCGCTCTCCGTCTTCAAGGTGACTCTGCTGTCTTTCAAAGTAGAGTCAGAATACACATTTGTCGACTTCATCAGAGGAGGGTAAGAGCTCAGTCTGTAATGTTTCATCAGTGTCTACAGGAAGCCATCCAAGGACTATTGCAGGGTTTTGCTTGTTTTAAAGCCTGGTCACAACACAAAGTAGAGCTGTGAAATAAATATGCAGGTCTTTGTGAAATATTTGGTTCTGGAGTCTTAGTGACTTACTCAGCTTACTCATAGGGTTAGGTGGTGAACTGCTGTAGCTTGTAAATGAGAGAAAATTGCGAAGATGCGAGCTGGCTGGGCTACCGCCAGTCAGGCACAATAGCTCCCAAAGCATGTTGTTCAGTAAGCAAACCTGACTCCTCCTTTAAAGACAGTCTGCAAACCACTGCTCCCTTGTGGAATATTTTTTACTGTGATGGAGGAAGTTAAATAACGCTAAATGATGCCACACAGATGATAAGCCACTGCAGCTTTTTCCTTTTGGGCTCTCCATTCTCAAAGGCCAACACTGCCATGGCTTGGTATTGTTCTACAGTGTGAATTTACACATCAAGTTCATCAAAGCTGAGTCAATCCATTCAATTCCATTGGAGTTGATTAAAATGGCCGAGCCTTAAGCTTAAGCTTCTTTGATTGTTTTCTGATGTCCCCTGTGAAGTTACAAGCCTCGGCAAGTTGATCGTGAAGTCAATGTTATACTATTCTGATCCTGCATGGCAAGAATCGCATTCACACAGTTAAATACCATTGTTTTTCCAAAGCTATATACAGAATACAGTGTGTGATTTTGAGTGATATGAATAAAACTCTTGGAGAAACACAAGTCTTCAGCATGATTCAAATATAAAGATTGCTATGAATATCAGCACAAAACTGTGGTTATTAGCACTTATATTTGACAGCACAGTTAACAGACTTGAAAAGCCCGTATTGGTTGAATCATGGTGCAGATCCCCTGCCTTGTGCTTTATAAGTGACAGCAGTGAGCCGTTGATGAGTTTTTCAGTTTAGCCTGAACAGCTGTAAAATTGTGCTCCCATCTGGAGATACTGGCACATTCCTAACATCTCTGTTTCAAATGATACTGATGTGCTCAATCTCTCCCCAGGACACAACTCAATTTCACTGTGGCCATAGACTTCACAGCATCCAACGGTAGGACAGCGCTACATCTTTGTGCATGCAGGAAATGTCCACACATCAGTTGTTCAGTGAAAATGTTTTACCTATAACATTTGGATTCATCCCCTTGGTAATATTTCTACAATGTATGGTTGTCACTGTACATAAAAATCATGAATACATATACTCTGAGTAGCATTTTAAAAAATCAAATGATTTTGTGATACTGTACTTTGGTGTAGTTTCTTACGAATAAGACAACTAGTTTCTTTATCGATCTGCCCCACAAGTGTTGTTTGGAAGGCAAAAAATGAATGTTTTTTAAAATTGTTTATTTAATAGTCACAATGCACAGCACATTTATTGCAGCAAATATGGCAAAAAGTTGAATTTCACCCATTCTCCATGAGTGGAAGCCATCTGTGATATGTAGATTTACACAGTAAACAGTTGCAGTGAGTTAAAATATGACACCTCCGAACATAATAAGACATCTTCATTCTTACAACCATAATAGACAACACTGATTACCAACTAGTCACCATAATGTAGTCAACAGTGAACAAAGCATAACTGATATCAGACAGGTCAGCAGAAATATTTCCAAACACTGGCTAATGTGAGCAGTATAGCTTAGCTTGGTCACTGCAAGTCTGAGAGGTCTTATCCCTTTACTCTGGGATAGATTTATTATTACATGAGGAAAATACTTGAGGTGGGACGCAGGGAAAAAAAGTTTTTCTTGTGTTGCTCACAAAGATTTAAGCACAAAGGTCAGTGTACTTCTGGGGACCTTGTCCATCTGAAAGAAAAAAGCAAAAGGACATACTCAACACATAATTACACCTAAATGGCTGAGTAGGTCAATTGCCAATGATTTCCAAAATGACATATGCTACCATCGAAGAGTACCAGTGACACCCTGCTACGATGAAGGCAAACCTTCGTTCTTGTGTCTTTAACAGTCACAGTTTGCTTAGATTTAGCCAACAAAAGTACTTGTTAGGTCTAGGCACCAAAACTAGTTGGGTAGATTTAAGAAAAGTTCATGGGTTAAAATAAGCATATTACTGTAACGTACATGTAATGTTTGTACGTTATGTAACTTAAAATAGGTCAACATTAACTTCTCTTTTTAGATGGGACATGAGCAGCCCCTGCCTGGGTGAAAGTCCTGTGTTTGTTTGGTCCATCCACCCTACCTTCCTCCAAATGCATCCTTCTTGCAAATTTTCTTTGTACTAGGTCACAGTTGCTCCCATCATAATTACTATGGCCACAAGAGGTCAGCACCTCGCGATAAATAGAAATATGGGTCGTGACGACCCATATTTCATGTTTTTTCTGGTGAGCCTGTCATACCATGCACAAGCAAAGGGAGAATATAGGGAAAGGCTATGTAATGTAACTGAACAGCTGAATGAACAAGCAGGCTGTGTCAGTATCCATGGTGATAGATGTTTGAGTGTTTGTGCTGAAAAGCTGCAGGTGTCCCACAATAGACCTGTTTATTGCTGTAATACCCTCCTCTTAATGCAGAGAGCCCTCTACAGCTGTAAGTGTGACTTCATGACTGATAGTGGACTTTGAAGTGAAGTGCAAGTGAGTTGATATAGGAATGGGCCATGGAGTTGTCATTCGATCTTTTCCAGCAGGTACAATAAAACCTCCAGTGTATGCCTTATTCAGTACAAAATCGAATAATATCAAAAGTTAAAAGGATTAAAAGCAAGGGGGTCACTTCTTGACCTTAGTAAGAGAAGAGTGGCAAAGTAACTTTAACTCACAGGAACTTGTTGAAACCTGAGGCAATTCCATTTACTGAAGAAGACTGCGAGATTCAGTTTAAAGTTGACACTTTTACAGTATTTTAGCATTTAATATTCATACCCAGTAGCTAAAACACCATTTACTACTTAGTGACAGAAAAATAATGAATCATACTAAATGTGCTTGACTTCAATTGAAAAGGCTACACAATGGAATGACAATATACTATAATTGACTGTGAGGATGCAATATGGGCCAATGAAGTGTATTTTGATTTGTACGACATTTGTACGGTTTTTGTATCAAATATAAGATCTGTGGGCAGTTAACATTTTTTGGAAACTGTGTGTCTGTGTTTGTCTCTGTGTAATTAATGCAAAACTACTGCAAAACCATCAAAATGCATCATATTGTTTTGCATGTTCTTTCTGAGGCTCCATAGCGTTGTGACTACAAACCTCTGCTTTTGCAATACTAAATATTAAGAAAAGTAAGACCACATCTCCCTCAAAACTTCAGACATATTTTTGGAAATCACAGTGCATTCAGCAATGGATGTTTGGAAAAGTCATTTCAGAATGTCAGTAAATGGCTAATGTACCCATAATGGCATTATTTGACACTATAGAGTTATTTTGCTCATGATGATGCATTAACTTGAATGAACATGAGTTTAATATGTTTATCATAATCAGATGAAAGACTTTGCATAAAGTACTTGGTCATGCCTTTTCTAATGCCTCTATATCCCCTTTGCATTGTGTGTGGGTGTGTGTGTGTGATTTGGTGGTGCTACTCTGTCCAGGTAACCCATCACAGCCCACCTCACTGCACTACATGAGTCCATATCAGATGAATGCATATGCCATGGCTCTGAAGGCTGTGGGGGAGATCATCCAGGACTACGACAGTGACAAACTCTTCCCAGCATACGGCTTCGGAGCTAAACTCCCCCCAGACGGCAAGATCTCCCACGCCTTCCCACTGGTAAGAGCCACTTGGTGCGGGAGAGAGAAAATATAGCTTTGTTGTCTGTTAAGATAGAAATACAAGACATTTTTTGATATTCAGTCAATAAGTACTTCTTTTTTTTGGACAATACTAACACAACCTTCAGTCGATCTGTTTCACATGTTAAGCACACTATTCAAATAGCAGAGGAAGCAAGCTGGCCAACTTGAACTTGCTTTTTTAAAGGTTTTCTTTGTGGCTGACTTGTGTCAGCTCTGACAAAATCATTGCTAGAAAGTCAAATGTGTCCATCTGTCTGATTCAGTTTTGGACTTTATTCAAGGCTGGCTTTGGCCAAACGAAAATGCATTCAAATCCTGCCAAGGCAAAAAGGAGGATCAACCAAAAAAACAAACAAACAAACAAAAACAGAATCTCACATCCAAGAGTAATATATCCTCATTAGTGTGAGAGTGTGATATGAATACAAAACAAACAAACAAAGAAACAAACAAAACAATAAAACTATGGTTAAACTTAGATTTGAGTGCTTTCCATCTCTCTCTGTATTTTTGACCAATGATCAAATGAGAAGAATCCCCTACTGTGCAGTTTCCTTGAGCTTTGCAGAGTATTTTATTCTATTCTGGGCTATTGTTTTGGCTTTCCAAACTCCCATCAACCCCCATTTCTTTAGCCTCTGCAGGCAGTGGCTTTTGGTAAAAAAGCATCAACCATCAGACAGACACAGTTAGCAACTAGCTGGTTGGACTTGGTGGAGAAATGACCAACAGTGACTATTGGATTTAACATTTATCAGGTGAAAAAAGAGAATTGTTGTTTATTGTGTTTCCTATGTTTTGACTTAATGTCATGATAAATTCTTCACAGAGAGTTCATAGTAATTTGATTAATTGCACATTTGTCTGGCAGTATGCAATGCTAACACACAATGTAATCTAAAATGATGGTTTCCAGTGGCCCCAGCATTTGTGTGGTCCTGTCTCATAGAGGGGTCTTCTGTCAAAATCACCATTATTATTTTAGATTATTTTGTTTTTCTTAGTGCATAATTCTATATAATTCTATAATTCTTTGACAGTGGTGTAGGCCGAGGATGAGGACTGATGATGAATTATTCTAACCTCCAGAGTTTGTAACACATCATTGTTTTTACATTCAGTTAATGGCTCTCTGTGAAGTTTCAACCTCTATTAATGCTATGAAGGAACGTTTTTATGTGTGGGTCCCTGTTTTGTGTGTTCGCATGTATGCACACAAGGACACAGTGTGCCGAACCACATGCAGCTATTCAACTCGGGACAACTTGTAAGTCAATGAAAAGAAAGGTTACATAAACCCACAATCTGTAGGCACTGTCGAGTAGTCTTGTGAAGTGGATTGCTGAGGCAGAGGAAAAGAACAAGAGGTGGGAGGAGGAAAACATCTTGAATCACGCTGTACGTGTAGTGAAAAGATGTTCATCTGTTTGATGGTATGAGAGTGATGGTGAAAGAATAGAGAGCAGACAGATAGGCAGCAACACAGAGCAGCATTTTGATGATGCACTGCTTAGCTTAGCATTGTAAACCAATAAGATGACAACAACAGCAATTAGCAAAGCAGCAAAATTAAAAAATAATTACTTTGCCTTGGATTCCAAACCACTGTCTCCCTGGACAGTTAATTTAGAGGACATAAGGAGAACAGTGGGTGGGAGAGCAGCATAAAAGGATACTCATATCCGGTGCTGTTCAGAGGCTGCAGGATAAGATTTTTTTCTTTTTTTAAGATGATAATATGGGCAGATCTTTTCATATGAGTGTGAACATATCAGTGACACACCTCAGCTCCTTCACTACTGGACTTGAAAATGATCTCTGACCTGAAACTGTCCTTTTCAATCAGGTTTGTCAATTCCCATGACACTTGTAGCTCCCTCCCAGTCAGAAGTCAGTGGTAGAAGACAGCCTCAGCATCTGGCTTGTCTAGATTCATTACTTTGTGTAACTTTGCTTCTTTCCAATATTAGTGGCCTCTTGATCAGGTTTCTTAATTAGAGTTCAGTGCAGCGTGACAAATCCTGGCGCTGCGTCATGCTGAGGCAACTCTAATTTCAAATCTATTGTTCGGATACTGCATGGAGCACATTGATTAATCTAGAGTTCATCATGCAAAGTTTTAGTATCTTGTTTCATAATATATGGCCCTTGTACAATATGAGTACAGTGAGATAATAACCTGTACAGGCATTTGCTGTTTATAAAATGAGAAAGAGAAGCTGACATTGTGCTCAAGGCTTCTATAATTAGACACATCCCTGGTTCGGATAAAGGTCAGAATAATTAATTAACCAGCAGTACCTGTATATATGAATATTAACAAGGAACATATGCAATTTAGATAGCTCATATTTGCAAATTAAGAGTACACCATGAAGTGTTCTCTCCCTCACTAAGACATTCGATAAAATATTTGTCTTTCATGAATGAATTTGACACTGATTAACTTATTATTGAGTTATATATTATAAAACAGAAATTTGAGTCTCACAGGAAGTAATCCAGAGTAATCTGGGAGAGAGCAGCAAGACTGTGGGCATGTCATTGTAAAAGAGTCATGGACATATGGTATTTGAATAATGTTTCATCATTATTTGGTGATTTTAAATGCTGAATGTCGTTTAGATATGGTGATATGTAGCAGCCATTTTCATGCTCTGTAGATGAAGGCATTTTATATATTCATGCTGGATCATTCTGTTCTATTAAGCGAAATGTTTTCCTACATTCTGACTATTGCGTGATGCTATGCAAAGAAAATCCAGCCTTTACCAGAGCCACCGAGGACCTGACAAAACAAACACTTAAGTTGTGTTCATCTCACAATCTATGCTAATTCTGTTCAAGTTTTGAGTCTGAAGTGCCTACACAGTGGAAAATAAGAAAATATATCCATCCATCCATCCATTTTCTATACCGCGTATCCTTTTCAGGGTTGCGGGGGTGCTGGAGCCTATCCCAGCTGTCAATGGGCGAGAGGCGGGGTACACCCTGAACCGGTCGCCAGTCTATCGGTCACAAACACACAACCATTCACACTCACACCTAGGGGCAATTTTACAGTCACCAATTAACCTAATGAGCTGTGGGAGGAAGCGGGAGTACCCAGAGAACCCGGAGAGAAGTGCAGCCCAGAAAATATATCATATTCAAAAATGCCGGTATGCAGATTAAAACAGCAATAAAATGCAACACAAAGCAGAAATGGAGCCAATATTCAAAGCTATGCATTGTGGACAGTGATGGGATAGCTCCAGCTCGTCACCTTATTAATCGCCTAAGTCATTATTTCAAGTTTTTCAAAAACTTTACCAGAGGTGGGCAGCATCTTAAGGAGTTGATTTAGGCAAAAATAATAATAATAATACTTTTTGCCCAAAAATGACTTAGACAATTATTTTAATAGGGTGACAAGATGCATTTTGAAAAAGTAAAGTAAGTATCAGTTTCATGGTAAGACTTCAAAAAACTGAAGGAGGGTTGCACAGTTTCACTTTCACTGTCATTCTTAAGTGCATACCATGTATCTTGCCTGTAAGTGCAGTATTTAAAAATAAACCAATTTCTTGTCTGCCAATTGTCAAAATAGTACACTGTCAGCATGAATACATACATGTATACACTCCATGTATGTACTAATTTTGACAATAATTTAAAAAAAAAAAAAAAAAAAAAACATGTTCACCAGTTTTCTTGTTCTTAGATTGGACAGTTTATTTTGGCACAAACAAAACTTATGACTGATCCAGACTTTTATCATTTTTTTACTCATTTATTTTATCTTAGTGTCTCCAAATGGGAAAACACTTCTCACCCCTCCCCTTAAAGCACAAAACCAGGGGTTTTGTTACAGTTTAACCAATTACACTTTAGACGTAAAGTCTAGCCAAACCATAACTAACACATTATCACATTACCAGATTATAGCCTTGCACATTCAAAGCCCACCACATGAGGCGCTGGTTAGCATTGTACGTACAGGACAGAAAAATGAGGGGGTTGTGGGTCATTAAGACCACAACTGGCAACAGGTTGGACCTAGTGTACTCTCCCAGTACTGAAGTGCCAACAACAAGGCAGGGGCTTCTTTTTCAATGGTGGACCATCTAGTTTGATGCCCACCGAACACTCCCACCGGGTGGACGACACCATCCGCATCATCTCGCAAAAACACAGCACCTGAACCCCTAGCACTGGCATCCACCCCCAACCCGAAAGGGCGAGAAAGATCAGGAGCAGCGAGCACAGGCGCATACCTGAGAGGAGACTCCACACTTCCAAATGCATGCCGACACTCAGGAGTACACACAAAATCCACCCCGGGACGTTTGGGAAGCACTTCTGTAGCGCTGGATCAGCCCCTTGAGCAGCACACACACGTTTTCTGATCACCGGCAAGGCTACACAATCCGGCAAGAGCGCGTCGGGACTGTTGGAGCATGCCAGCTCCGCAGCGCTGTCGCTCGGAGCTGCAGAGCGACTCTTCGTTTTATTCGCCAGTTCACTCTCTACTGAAAAGGTTGTCATCGAAATATTGTCAGACAGGGAAACATTGTCTTTTAGTGATTGTGCACGAGTGACGACACATGAAGGTATTAAATCAGTGAGTGTCAAAGTTTCTCCGCCAAGCTCAGTGCGCTGCAGGGAATCCAGCACTTCTAGCGCAGGAATCACGTTGTCTCCGGCTATATCATTCCCCATCAGAAAAACTACCCCCTCAATGGGCAGGGCAGGACAAACAGCGACAGGGAAAAAAAACTGTGACCAATTTAGACTGTACGTGAATGCGGTGTACAGGTCGGGGAACGTATCCCATTTCAACGCCACGTAACACGGCACCATACTCGCATACTGACTGATCAGAGAATGGCAGTACATTTGCAAGAATCACTGATTGTGATCCACCCGTGTCTCTGAGTATCTGCACACTCTACTGATCGCTGGGCTCACCGGTTAGTGATACCAGGCCTTCAAAAATGAATGGTTTGAAACATTCATCTGGCGTCTCGCGGTCAAAAGTGACAGCATTAACACCGGCTTCTGCCCTGATTAAACCAATGCCTTTTGGCTGCGGTGCACCATGCGAAGATGCAGATGCGCCACCATGACAGGACTGCTGCTCCTTGCGCCTAGGTGCTAAGCAGTTTGCGATAACATGCCCAGATTTGTGACAATAAAAACATTCCTTTTCCCCCCTCCTTGGACTAAGGGGTTTGGGAATGCTGCTCTGTGCTGCTGGAGTATACCGGGGCTTATCAGTAGAGACTGACTGAAAAACAGTCTTGTAAGCGCATACTCGTCAGCAAGCACAGCAGCGGAGGTGAGAGTGGCTACTTTCTGCTCGTTCAGATAAACCACCATGCACTCGGGCAAACATTTCTTAAACTCCTCCAGCAGAATCAGTTCCCGCAGTGATTCAAAATCGGAGGCTTTGCACGCAGTGCTCCACCTATCAAACAAACCAGAATTTTCTCTGGCAAACTCACTGTAGGTCTGATGAGGGGCTTTCTTGTGATTTCTAAATTTCTGTCTGTACGCTTCAGGGACTAGCTCATAAGCACATAAGATTGCTGCTTTAACAGAATCGTAGTGGAGGCTGTCCTCCGCTGGGAGCACAGCTACAGCTTCCTGACCTTTCCCATGCACTGTACACTGCAACAGGAAAGACCACACCTCTGGCGGCCACTGCAATGCGGTAGCGATGCGTTCGAAGGCTGCAAAGTATGAATCGACTTCAGTCTCTCGAAACGCAGGAACTACAGCAATGTGTTTGCTTATGTCAAATGGTTTTTGCAAAGTGGTAGAAGAGGGAGACATACCTGAGGCAGCAGCGGATGCTCTCGGCGCAGCAGCGTCTCTATGAGCCTTGAGCTGTAGCTGGCGTAGTCGCACGGCTTTGTCAGCCTCGATTTCCAGCCGTTTAATCTGCAGCTGGAACTCTCTCTCCTGAGCCTCCATCTGGCGACGCGCAAGCCGTACTTTCAGCTTGGCATCACCTCTGGAGCCAGTACTGATCGTCAGGGGCTCGTACCGAGGCAGCGTGAACGGCGTTTGCAGCCGCTCAGCCCCTGCAGTCTCTGCCCCTGAGATTGTTTGAGCACCAGGAGGAGCATCTTCCACTGGCCCTGACTGCGCCAGCACCCTGATGATCTACCAGCTTATCTAGAATAAGAGCCTTAAGCTCCCTTTTCAGAATTTGTTTCTGGAACGAGAGACTGAAATAGTTCGCATTCTGCGCCAGATCATCTTTGCGGCAGCTGTCCAATTTGTCCAACGAGGGACTGGTCAAAAACTGTTGCAAATCGAACGACATGTTCTCACTACCACACACACAGTTACTAATACAAAACAATTTAAACACTCTGGTTTAAACAACTTACCTTCGGGAATCTTTTAACAGATATCCTGGATGAGCCCCCACTTTTGTTAGACCCAGCTAGGGGTAGGGAAGTAACAAAAAACAACCGGTGGAAGTGGTTGAAAAGAAGATATTTTTTCAAATCAAAGTATTCAAAATTGTTTTAAATCACAAAAGGCAAAAGGCCAAGACAACGAAAAGAGTGAGTGGGTGCTTTTCAAACAAATGAAATAATCAAAACCAAAAGAGAACTCTCTAAAAATGAGAGCTACCTAAATCCCACACCAAACAAAATGGAAAAACAAACCCCTCCTAAATGAGGCCTACTAGTCAAATGGAAACAAAACTAGAACCAAAATACAAGGGGGAAAAAGCACCCCTGAGCACACACAACACACTTTTGACAAATCTGTCACACACTAAGTGGATCTCTCCTGTGCTGAGGACTGGTCACCAAAGATGCCAGCCGCAGACTGACTGGCTGAGACGTCTCTTGAAGCTGGCAGGCGAATAGGTGTTTGCAGGGGATTGGACACTGGCTGGCTCCTCCCCAATCGCCGTCCTCTTCCGGGGGAGGAATCCTGTTTCCATACACAGGGGGCACGAGAACACACACACAAACAGACACAGACACAAATACCCCCCAAAACGGCGGCAGCCGTAACACTAAGAAATAGAGTGTAATGGAATGTCCACCAGATGAACATAAGCCCAATAGTCCTTCAACTTTCCACAACTTTCCTTTCAACTCTGCTTTTGGTCTCTGCCAACTTCTGAGTTTCTCTCAGGAGTCACTCTCCAATAAATGCCCCACTATGTTCACCAGCTAGCTGCTAACTGTGTCTGTCTGCTGTTTGATGCTAGGCAGGTAGTTTACAATAAGTCTGAAGCTTTTTCTCTGAAAACAACTGTCTGCTGCTGCCAGAAACAACACTGATGAGAGTGGTGAGCCTGAACCAGAACTGTGAATATGTGGGCCATAAAGCCAAATCAATAAGCTGTAAAGCTACAAAGCTCTGTAGAACTTAAGGGAACTGTAAATTCGAGTAATGATTCTCTGTAGGTTGCTCAGTATGAGCGACACTTGCATCCAAGTAGTCATTTGGTTCATTTTTAATGTAAAATACTGATAATAGCTGCTTTAATGCAGAATCTTGTGTTTGGTGTATCAGTGTGATGTGCATCATAGCTTGCCAATTTATTTTTTAGCATTATTATGTGTGTGAAGGACAACTGGCACATTCCAAAAGCTACCACCAGGGTCTTTATGTTGGTCGAACATCTCCTGTCATACACCTGGCAGTGTGACATCACCTACCAACTAACTTCATTTATTTCACACTCTGCAGTGTGAAATAAATGTTGAAAATGTGAAAGCAATGATTATTTCAGTGATCAAAATATGCACAGACTCATGCACAGGTAACATTCATCAAGTATCAAGAAATGCTCAGTGTAGGAGGAGTGTAGAAGCAAGCCTCACAGAAACAAAAAAGAAAGGTTGCAGAGAACAATATGAACATTCTTTCATCTTTCAGTCAAATTTCCATTCAACCCTTAGTTTAGGTATCCTACCAAATAATCAGAAAGAAATTGTCCTTCCTGGGGCTTTATGAATCTGCTTCATAAATGTACAGAGATGAGAGGAGAAAGGAGAGAAACTGGAGGGGGATAACATGAAGAACTGGAGTTTCTGAACTGAGTATAAACACACAGGTACAGGTTAGCGAGATTACAGCTACTGTCTGAACACAGTTCATTTGTGAATGATGCAAAGCTAAAATGTGTGATTAATGAACAACTTGGTCTTTTATTTTTATTGAATCCACAAGTATAATTTAGTGTTATTTGCCTGAAGGACCTTTTAAGAAGTAGTAGTGCACTTTCTGTGGCCCTCAAGTTCTAAGAGGTAATGCATAAAAGCGAGAGCACTAGAGCACATTAATATTATTCTGATTATTCTTTATTCTTTAGAGAGACTAACTGAGAGGTGTTTCTGAATGAACCCACAGCTTGATAACTCAGCTGGGTAGAAAAAAGTATTGTGGAGATGATGGATGGATGTGTGGTGCAGCGATGAACTGCACATTGACAACGATGATGCAGGAAGAATATTTCAAGGAATAAAAAGGAATCTGAAGACACTTGTGGCTTAAGATGTCCGTTATTACTCCGTTTATAGTCTGAGAAATGTAATCTGTCTTTCCTGCAATGTACCCTCTTTTTCACTGAAGAAGGAGCTCAGTGGGCTTCTCAAAGTTTGACATATACTGGCCTCAATGATGAGTCTGATGAGCTGACTACTGTAGTTCAGGCAGAACAAAGTAGTTTGAGTGATTCAGACTTAAGTGCAAATACACATGTAATTTGTGTAAATACTGAGAATTAAAAGAAAAACTGCTTTTTGGACATATAGTGAAAAATATATCCCATATTTATTCCAACACAGACAAATGACAACTTCAAGCCATGCGAGGAACATGGGTTTGATGATAATGCTCTGTTGGCCTGTTCTCTAAAGGTGTGCACGCTCAGTGACAGCATTAGGTGCTGCTCATGAATGCATATATCTAACTATCCAATCATATGGCAGCAACTCGAGCATGGAGACACAGTCAAGGGGTTGTGATCGGATTTCCATATTGCTGGAGATGCAAAAAAACAACCAACCAACCAACCCACCAACCAACCACCCAACCAACCAACCAACCAACCAACCAACCAACCAACAAACCAACAAACAAACAAACAAACAAACAAACAAACAAACAAACAAACAAACAAACAAACAAACCAGTGAGTTAAGACAGGAAGGCAGCTGTTGCTCAAAGAAGCAGGTACTGTAATGGTACGGTGCAGAAGAGTAACACACAGCACATGGAGCCTTGAAGCAGATTGACTTCAGCAGCAGTAGAGCATGGTGGGTTCCACTCCAAACTGATACTACAGTGTTCTACACTACTACATGTTCACCAAAATGAGATGGATGAAGTCTTGAAAACTGTCTCCTGAACTGATAATGCTTATTTTCTGCTGCCACATGCAAATGGCAGGTAGAGAATTAGAAGTGAACAACATGAATTTATGGCTCCATCCTGCTTTGTGTCAACAGTTGAGGCTGCTGGTGTTGATGTAATAATGTGAGGAATATTTTCTTGGCACACACTAGGCTATTAAATACCAATTGAACATTGTTTAAATGCCACAGCTGACTAAGTATTGTTGCTGACTATGTGAGTTTATGGCTGCTGCTTACCCATCTTCTAATGGCTGTTTCCAGCAGGATGTCACAACAAATGCATTTTACTGGTTCTACCAACATGACAAAGAGTTCATTACTCTCCACTGTCAGACTATAATCCATCAATATGTCCCAGTACATGTCAGATGGTTGACCACCATCCGACAAATTCTGTAACTTTCCAAAACTGGCAGTCTAACATTTACAATCAGTTCAGGAAATAACTGCCCAGATGCATGGAGCTGATAAATAAGGATTTGAGCTTCTCTCTGAAGCTCACTTCTTTCATTTTTACACAGCTATTTCCGTTTATTTTTTTACTGAGTGCATCACTGTGAATGCCCTCCAGGAAAGACTCTCTGAAAGTGTGTGTCGTCCCATATCTAATTTTCCTGTATTCAAACAATATTGCATCTCACTCCGCTCTATAACTTACAGCTTTTCAAACCACCTTTGAGTGTATCTGTTTGGAACAGCCATAATCACTTTTGCCCTCCGACATGGTCAGACGACACATCACATAAACCATTAATTCTGAGCATTCTTTTAATGCACAGCTAATAAATCTACAGCAGCTATGTGAGGCTATCATATCAGCATGAACCAGATTCTCTAAGCAACATATTCAGCCCCTTGTAAAATCCATATTATGCATAATTCAGGCTGTTCTTGGGCAAAGGGGATCCTACCCTGTACTAGAGAGGCCTTCCTCAGAAAGTAGCCACTGAGGTCACATCAAAATGTGAGCACGCAAATGAAACCAGGCTGATTGGGTTGGTGCCAATTAACTAGATGGGCTGTGTGTTGGAAAAATCCTGCTCTCAAAGGGTTCAGCTTGCCTGGGCAAGTTATCCTTTGTGCACCATAATTAGTTACTCCTTTTCCTTTTCTTTTCTTTTCTTTTCTTTTTTTTTAATTTAGCCAGTTTTAGTACACACTGTTCCATTATCAGTGTTGAATAGTGTTAGTGTTTTAGAGGGGTGTGCTGAGTGTTTGGTTAAGAGTTGTTCTGGGACACTTTATCTGTGTTGTGGGCCCAGCACAATGAAACACTGTTACTGAGAGGGTGCACACCTGATGACCATATAGACTGACTCACACTGACATGTTGTGTGGAATGTTTCTGACACCAGAGGGGTTGTGGATTAGTGGCTATATTAAATAAATATTTGTGGTGGCTCGATTTAAATTACAATAAGTGTAGCTGCCAATCTTAGTTAAGACAATACAAAAAATACTTGTTGGTTTCTTTCCAATAGTTTCCTTTTTTTCTTGTTTTACAAGCTGAGTTTTCTCTCTTGCAGAACTCAAATACAGAAAACCCAAACTGTGTGGGTATCGATGGTGTACTAGAGGCGTACTTCCAGAGCCTGCGAACTGTTCAGCTGTACGGCCCAACGAACTTTGCTCCTGTCATCAACCAAGTGGCTCGGTGAGAGATACAAACATACACACACACACACACACACACACACACACACACACACACACACACACACACACACACACAAAGAGACTACATTCTACTTGTGCACAAATGTGTACTGCTCTAGCACATAATGTCTCTCATACATAAAATTTGTAGATTTCCATGTGTTAAATATGCATGTGTCACTTATCGTGTGCCATCACAGAAAACCAGCTGTTTTTGTATGCATGTCATGAATACAAACAGAAAATATCTGAGGTTTGACTTGATGTCAGAAAGCAGGGGACATGATATGCATACCATAGAAACGGCCTTCTGTCAATCATCCTTGTCTTTGAAATCCCAGTGTATGTTCAAAGTTTTTTCAAAGCCATTTTCAGATTGTGAAGGTGTAGGGTTTTCTCGTAAACAAACAAAAATTATGTTGACATCCAGTGTTACTCACACAAACACATTGTGTGTATTCTTGAGGTCCAACAAATGTGTTCAAATGCACTGCCTTCCTCATGAAACATATAACCAAAAGGAGACACAAAGTGATTACAAAGAGGTAGAAAACAACCACAGAAACACACAATGACTACAAGGAGATGCAAAAGACTCAGATACAAACCTTCCACAAAAACATAAAGAATGCCATAAATGCCATCAGCTCGTCATCAAGCTCTGCAGTGGCCTGATAATGAGCCACTCATTTGAATCAGATGTGTTGGAGTTGGAAACATCTAAAACATGCAGGGCAGGGGGGCCCAAGGACCGGAATTGAGAAACACTGCCATAAAACAACCAAAGAGATGGCCTCCTGCTCATTTTCTCATCATCTGTCCATGGCTTTAGGCTCTTTGGAGTCACAAATATCAGCTACGTTATCTCATATTAGAATATTTAAAGTTGTATTGGACATTTTTTTACACAATAAACACTCTTAATCACTATTAATAATGTAAAAATTTTTATTGCCAAGGTCCAGGCCTTTAAATGTGGGTCCTTACACGTTTTTACTCATTTTACAAATGTGCCGCCCCTCTTTAAAGCTGTGCCTCTGTCCATTTTCAGGAGGTGCTCCTGCCTCCCTTCCATTCTCTTTTTGTGGTTTCTTTTGTCTTCGAGCCCGTTGTCTTTGTATCTTATGATTTGTAGGAGCCAAAATGTATGGTTTCCTTTTGAGTGTGATTTATTTTTGTCCACTGGGTGACACATGTTAATTAGCGATTCACCTTGTATATAGCTAGGAACTATGTGTTGCTGGTTAGGTGTGCTACCCGGAAGTGCAAAGGGTTTTGACCGCTACGCTAGCGCTACACTAGCGCTACTCTATGCTTCGCTACGCTACACGCTGAACGCTAACTCATGTGGAATAAATGGATTACCGTTGATTGATAAGACCGTTTACAAGTGTTTTGCTTAGAGCACAATACGTCAATAGAGTAGTTAGCCAGTAACTTCAGGTAACATCTAGCGCGTCAGCCTAGCCACCACCCGCATCAGTGACACCTCAGTAGTTCCGTATCAGAACAGAACTCCTTTAATATGATTAATAGCCTATGCAGTTGTCAGCTAAAGTATTTGTACCTTATGCCTCACACAGTTAGAGCACTTAATTACTTAATAATTATTATTTTCTGAACAACCTTGCACCCACACTGTGAGTGCTTAAATCACTTAAATAGCGAGGAATAAGTTTACAAACCTTGTGTTCCTGCTGAACCCTGCAGCACATCATCCTACAAGCTCTTTTTAAAAACAAATTTAATTTCACCAGTGAAACTTTTTTGGAGTACAGCCGGTGTTAAGTTTTTAATGGATTTTGGCTGGTTATTACCTGTTATTGTATTTTTAGACTCTATATGGAGCAATAATATCCTGTCCCAGTGAAGTGTGATTGTGCTTGCATAATCAAGTGGAGTGTAGCGGTGCTGTGTTGTTCTGCTGCTTAAAAGTCCCATCCATTCAGAGAGAGAACTTGAAACTCTCTTCCCTCGCTCGCTGTCTGGCTTTTTTCTGTCATTCTTCTCTTGTTTTTTTTTTTTTTCATGTCTCTAGATATTTTTTGCTCTGTGATCGTCAGATGCACAACCCTTTCCTCACTCACTTTTCTCTTCTTCTTTCTCCTTCCATACCTTCACCACTTACTCTGGCTTGCTGTCAGTCTACACCTCTTCCTCTTCCTCACTTCATGTTGTCTCCCATCTGCCACCTACATCTCCTACTCTGGGTCTTCCTCTTCTTTCTCTTTTTCTTAATTAAACTCCCCATCCTTTTTTCCCCCTCCTCTTCATCCACCTCTTCTTTGTTGTTGTCATCCATGTAAGAGGTTTAGAGTAGTAGTTATGAAGACAAGGGAAGAGGAGAAGGAGGAAGATGCATTATTCGATCCATACACACATACTGTAAATACTGTGTACATGGCCACAAGCAGCTGCTCTTGCACAAACTTATTGGGAATTATTACGATCACAGCCTTTGAAAAATATGCTGCTTCTCTCGAACAGCTTATTTCCAGCTTATTTTGTCCAGCTGTTGTCTATATACTATATGTTCCTGTGTGTTGTCTGATACTGTTTATCTGTGATGGTTGGTGAAAATACTATTTATGTTATTATTGGAAACCAGCCTACACACACACAAATGCAACCTGGATCATTCAAAGAGTCTGCATTTTGTTACTCTTGTCCTGTAGAACTGAAGGGTCAGAGTTGCTGTCGAGTTCTGAAGTGAAGACTTTGAAGTCTGCAAATCTAAAGCCTGATGGTATCGATCATGTAGAAGCCTCTTCTGGAAACATCCCAGATAGTTGTGTTTTGATTCAGCGTCACACACTTGTGTCTGGCAGCTGTTTACTGTGATGCATTGGAGGATTAGAGAAGGTTGTAAAAAACAAAACTGCTTCAACAGAAATGTTCACCTTACCTTCCTTAGCCTCTTAGAGGGTGAGGAACGGCTGAATGATGGCCAAATATTCACAGTCTTACCAATTACTGATATTTTCCTGTTGTTTATCAGTTATTAGTGAGTTCAAGCCATTCTGTAGTGTGACTCAAGCTCAGCTCAAGTTGAAATCTCGAGTGGACATTGCTGCTGTTGTCTCAATGCTTCCTAGTTACACAATCAGTGAGACAGCAATAGTTGAGTGTGTACTATAAAAAAAAACAATGATCAATTGACTTCAGGGCCTACATGTGGTGAGAAACACAGCAGGACACATCAGGATAACTCTGAAGAGTGCTTTAAATTGGGGCTGCATGGTGGCGCAGCAGGTAGTGCACGTGCCTCACAGCAAGAAGGTCGCCAGTTCGATTCCCAGGTCGGGCCTTTCTGTGTGAAGTTTGCATGTTCTTCCCGTGCATGTGTTGGTTCTCTCCAGGCACTCCCGCTTCCTCCCACAGACCAGATCATTAGGTTAATTGGTGACTGTAAAATTGCCCCAAGGTGTGATTGTGAGTGTGTATAGTTGTGTGTTTGTGCCCTGTGATCGACCGGCCCAGGGTGTACCCCGCCTCTCGCCCGTTGACGGCTGTGATAGGCTCCTGCACCCCCCGCAACCCCGAAAGGGATATGTGGTATAGAAAATGGATGGATGTTTTAAATTGTTTTAAAAGGCAAAAGGCCAAGACAACGAAAAGAGCAATTTGGGTGCTTTTCAAATGAGAGCTTAACTAATTATAACTAAAAGAGAACTCTCCAAAAGGAAGAGCTTGCCTAAACCACACTCAAAACAAAATGGAATTAAAACCCTCCTAAATGAGGCCTACAGTTCTAATGAAAAATGAAAACCAAAATACAAGGGGAAAAAGCACGCCTAAGCCTATTGAAGCTATCAAACAATATAACTACATGTATGTGAAAATCAGTCCCCGTCTAAACCTGGCTCAGTTCAAGTCTGGTTTCCAAAATGATACAAAGAGCGGAACTCTGACAAATCTGTCACATAACCAAGTGGATCTCTCCTGTGCCGAGGACTGGTCACCAAAGATGCCAGCCACAGACTGCCAGGCTGAGACGACTCTTATAGCCGGCAGGAAATGACAGCTTGCAGGCGATTGGGCAGCAGCTGGCTTGGAGGAGGAGTCTGGTTTCCACACCCCTTCACCTGCAACCATTCACACACAAGAACACACAAACACAAACACCCCCAAGAACGGCGGCAGCCATAACAAACGCTATCACTGATCATTCTTTTCCAAATAAAAATTAGAATTGTCATAAAGAAATCAGATCATCATGAAGAAGATTTGCAATCTGTGTCAGTCGCTAGGAATTACATTGCAATCTAATCTACTCTCATACGTAAAGGAGGAGGAATCTGTTTTTGTTCCCCTTGCAGAGGCTATGCAGCACATTAATAATGCAACTATATATCACAGTTAACAGTCTGTCACAGTCTAATAATTCACAGTCTGTCATGACAGAGATCCCACATTGTAGAGTCCACTCAGTTCCTGGTATCCAAAACTCAACCCATGATTCATGTGTCAGCAGGCTTTTCACTGTGTTTTTCTGTCTTCTGTCTCATGCGTTGCACAGTATGTACAATAGGACTATACCCAAATCAGGTTTTCCCAAGTCAACTCTGACTCAACAGTTTATTCCATGACTATTCTGTTTTAGGAGCGCTGGTGGTGCTTGTTTACGTCTATATTTTATTTTTTCATGTGCTTGTGGTTGCAGGGTTTTGTAATCAATAGATACTTTTGATTTTTATGGCCATAGTTCAGCTATAAACAATTCATTGATTGTTTCAAAAGTTAGTCAGCTAGGTCTCTCAATTTGTGTGTCTTTGGATGGATGGCATTTGGATCCTACATTTACACCACATCAACAGTAATTGTAAATCTTGTAAATGCTGAAATATAGTGGACCTCTTTGCCCACAAAATATTGCAGTTTGAGTAACAGTCCTCTGGTTCCCTACTTTCTTTAACTTGCTCTCAATTTTCAGAGTATATCTCTGAGTACTTCCAAAGCATGCTTCCAGCAGTCCATTATATCAGTCTTGGTGCCTGTTTCATCTGTAGCATTAGCATTTGTCAGTGTAAATGTACAGGTAGCATTAACATCGTTCAGCATTAATTATTGCTGTTATTGTTTATCTGATACATGGATTAATGAAAGTAGTAATATTTACATTAGAAAAAGTTGTTGTTTTTTTTTTTTGCCAAACATCATCTACAAATCCAACAATCACAATTAGTAAAGATCAAACTATCAAATAAACAAACTACTAATAATTATAACTAACACCTCATGTACAATTGTCTCTCACATTTCATTTAAACATATAAACAAACATAAGTGTGTGTGTGTGTGTGTGTGTGTGTGTGTGTGTGTGTGTGTGTGTGTGTGTGTGTTAGCCTGTGTTTGCTGATATACAGTATGTGCATGTGTGTTTGTATTGAGGGCTTAGCCTGTGTGTGTGGGTATATGTGTGAGTGTGTTTGTGTGGGTTACTATTTGAATCAGAGTTTCTGTTTTTGACATAGCACACTGTGACTTTCTGCTCTGTGTGGAACTTCAGGAAGAAGTTGCTGGTGGATGTGAAACAAAGGTGGACATAAATGAATGTGTCATATGCCTTTCACACACACACACACACACACACACACACACGCACGCACGCACGCACGCACGCACACACACACACACACACACACACACACACGTACGTTTATTCTGCGGACTGATTCCTGACCTCCTAGCTGTCCCTCACCTGATACGAATGAGCTCTCCCTGACTCTCCTCGGGCTCACTGTCTCTTGATCGTGTCCCTTCCACCCATAAAATGTTCTTGTGTTCATTTCCTGTAAGTATCAGTAGATAGTAAAATAAAAGCCTTGACTGTGATCATAATTATGCATCTGGGCACATCTTTACACTTTAGCATGATATTTTCTGAATAAAAGTGGTCCAACAGCACAAAGTTGTCCTGAGGGAATAACAACAACAACAAAAAACAGCCACACAGTTTTAGTATCTAAATTAAAACAAAACAAACCACCAAAAATGTATATACAACTTAACATACACATGTATATTTTTTAATATAAAGTTTTCAAGTTAAAGAATGATTGAAAGGTGGCAAAGAATGAAAAATGATTATTTTTTTCTATCAAAAGGTTAGTTTGTTGCCGGAAGGCAACACCGGGCCATGGCGAGCTAACATTAGCAGTGACCCTCCACCCCCTCTCATCAATGCATCTGTTGTACTTCTTTATTATCTGAAGGTCCAGGTCAGCTGTTGATATTATCCAGCTGTTGTTATTTTGGAGAGTCAAAAAAGTCACACAGTTTTTCTTTCTGTCCAGTAAAACTAGACCAAAGGCTTTAAATTGAATTAGCCTGAGTCACACATCCATCTAGTGTTGCACTAGTGCTATAATTAATGAGTTAAATCATGAACTGAGCATTCCTGTGCCAGAGGAATTTACGACACGTAGTTTCAATTGGACTATATGTATGAGAGACCCATGGAATGGAAGAGGAAAGAGGAAAATAGAGCAGCATTAGGGACGGACATTGAGACAGGCAGGAGGAAAGACAGAGAGGAATCCAGCAGACAGGGAGGCAGGCAGAGAGGGAGACAGTTTGCCATTTTGCCTGCTCTCAGCCTCAGGCCAGACTGAGAGTGTGAGCCAATCAAACAGTGAGTCAGACAGCAGGTCTTCCTTCTCCCTGCTGGGATCCTAACATTACCTGCAAACACACACACACACACACACACACACACACACACACACACACACACACACACACACACACACACACACACACACACACCAGATAGTGTAGAATAAAAATACTCTATTATACAACACCATTTTATGTGGACCTGTGCTGGCAGGGAAGGACTCTCATCCACTCTTTAACATACATAGTGTAAATCCACATAGTGAACAACCTGCAGAGTATCTGATGGTTTTACAGTTACCTGCAGAGCATGGAATACATTTAAAAGCTCATATGTATGTGTCAATGCTATCTGGTCCATTTGTTTAATGTATCAATCAGCAGGTAACGAAAAAAAGAACTTTCACAAGGCACAGATTCACTTCACACAAGGAAAAAAGTCCTTTTACACAGTGACACTAAGAATGTGTTCAGACTGACATTAGCACCACAGCCCTCTCATTTCAATAAGACGACTGCATTGTTACACCAGCGGTAATGATGGAGGATCACAAGTCAAAAAATCAGAATCATCTGTCAGCAGGTTTCCTCTTTTGAAATGTTATCGGCTATAACTAACGCTAATTTTGTGAGTTAGCCAACCTTCAAAATGAATGTGTTTGCTTTTGGCTGATAGGTTGATATTTAGACTGGATTGCCTTTTTTTTAACTTTAATTTCATTCATTCTGTTTCAATCGCTGAACAAATGCAGATGTAGGCAGTGATTCAGAGGTCCAGGATCCAGGCCACATACTACATCTGGTAAACCTGAATCACAAGCCACTGTCTGCACACTAGGCCAAAGATGAATTGTTACAGAGGGAAACACCATTATGAATCATTTTGATATTTATTAAGAAAGCAATTAACATGAATTGTCTTGTTTTTGCTGTGCAAAAAAACAAACTAGTGATAAGTTTGTTGATACAGACAAAAGTCATTCTGCTGTCAGCGCTTCGTACCACCACATGAGAGATGTGACATTACTCTGGACTTTATGTCTACTCACATAGATCAGTTAATCTAACTTATATGTGTGTGTGTGTGTGTGTGTGTGTGTGTGTGTGTGTGTGTGTGTGTGTGTGTGTGTGTGTGTGTGTGTGTGTGCGTGCGTGTGTGTGTGTGTTATGATGTTAGGTGTGCTGCAGAGGTGACTGACGGCTCCCAGTACTTTGTGCTGCTGATGATCACAGACGGTGTTATCTCAGACATGGCTCAGACCAAAGAGTCTGTGGTCAATGTGAGTAGACAAAACACTGGACACTGCACACTGCACACAAAACTGTATGTATGGAATAAAATATCATTGATGGATTGATGTCTTTATTTCGAACATGTAAAATGAACAGAAGGTAGTTCTATAAACTTATAAGCAGATCCAGACAGGGAAGCTAGCTGAAAAGGAAAGAACAGAATATCTAAACAATCATTTCAAAAGCTTGGGGCTAAAACAGAATAGTCATTCACAAAATTATGTAAAATGAAATTTGGGTATGGCAATTGCGTGTAATCTATGCTTAAAGGTGGTTCTGAAACTGCCCAAGGCAGCTTTTTTATTGTTGTCCTTGATAATTAAAATGTACTCTGTCAAGATGCTCATCTTAGTCAATTTAAGTATTTCACCTAATGAACATTTTGTTTACTTTAAAGTTATAATAGATAAGTCAGATATAATGATGGAATATTACTTATGTCCCTTACTTAAAGTCCCTAAAATTCAAATCACCTGTCATTGATTTGTGGGCCTTCCAGAATCCTGGTGATAAACTTCATATAGCTGTGTGTAAGGAAACGACAGGACTCAGTAGGAGAGGATTTATCAGATCCTGTCCTGTGCTGTGGTGGTCCCCAGAAATCCTGGAGGATTAACATTGGAGTCACCAGGAAGAGATGGAGTCATTGAGGAGTGTGTGTCTGTGTGTTTAAAGAAAGTGATAAATTATGAGAGGTAGTTTGCATAAAAGTATTAGACTTACATTTGTTAGATGGCCAGAGACACACCTTTATTATTAGCTGATGTTGCTCTGTGTTTGCTGGATTTGTGAATAGGCAACTGTTTGCTAACATATCAGCCCTGTCAACTTTACAAAGGATAATATGTTGTGCTTAGAGTATTTTCTGCTGTAGTAGGCACGCAAAGGAACATGTCCAAAATAGAAAAGCACATCTATAGTCTGCACACTGAATCAAGGACGGACTCATCTAAAAATAACTGGTAAAATTGTTTTTTTGTTCATACCCAGATGCTCATCTGTACCCAAGTCTGCATGAAAGAGCTGGTCTGAGATCTGATCCAGTTGATTTATGATAACAGTTCAAAGGAATCTTGATGCTGCATGATATTTTTTCCTAGATGGTTCATGGAAAAAGTACATTGCAGCCCATATGATCAGAACAACAGTAACCAGAGTGTGAAAGCAGATCAGTGAAGTCAAGTGGTTGTGACAAACAAAGAGATGAAAATGGTCGAAAAGCATTTTATTGTCATTGCAGCCAAGAAAACTCAGGAATGTATATATACTCTGCATTCAAGGAAGTTATGCACAGTGTGTGTATTTGAGTGGGGGAAGAGCAGTCTGGCTGACACCCCTCCTGTTTTTCTCCACAGGCAGCCTCCCTACCTATGTCTATCATCATAGTAGGAGTGGGACCTGCTGAGTTTGATGGTAAGTATGTGCCTGTGTGTGTGTCGGGGGAGTTGCCATCCATGTTGATGTGTAACAGGTCTCAGACAGAACCAATGACCAGATACGATTCTTCTGTAGAGCCAGGAGAAAGAATGAACCAAGCAAGCTGTTCAATGCAGCTTCACTCAGCAGTTTATTTGCCAATAATGCAAAACATATCTCACTTGTGATGTCTTTCTATATTTTGTTTTCCATACTCCAATACAATACTCAACACAAAGATCCATGAAATCAAAAATAAAACAACTACAGAGGCTAGTTACAGTGTTGCTTTCAAATAAAACACAAATTTTTCATTTTCCATTTATTATAGAATTGATTCATTCAGTGTAGTGCTGCATTAATGAATCCTCAATCAGTCCTTTATTTAAGTGTGTGTATTGGTGAGTGTGTGTGCATCTCTGTGTGTCAGGGGGTGGGGGGTGGTTTATAATTAGTGTTTAAATGTCTGCCTGTCAATTAGTACACAAATTGTAGTGCAGTGTATTGCATGGTTGAGATCTAAGGTAAGATTTGATTGATCTCATCATTGCCTTGTTCTCCAGAAACAAAATATGTTAAGTTTTGATAATTTCATTAATCTTGCCTATCTAAAACTCATCCATAAATGCCTACATAATCAGGCTCCTCAGGTGCTCAGTGACCTTGTGGTTCCACTTAGAGCTTCAGGCTCGGTAACACGTGGAGCATCCAATGGGAATTGTAAGGTTCGTCTGTGTAAATCCTCATTTGGACAAACAGCTTTTTCTGTCCGTGGAATTAACATGTGGAATTCTCTACCTGTAGAACTTAAACTGGATGCTGATTTAGATCACTTTAAACTCAAATTGAAACAGTTTTTGAAGAGAAATCAGTCATGCAGTCATGCTTAATTGGTGCTTCCTATTCGAAGGTGTTAATCATGTCTTGTAGTTTGTATTTTGTACTGTTCTGTATTTTTCATTGTCTGTACTTTGCACTGTTACTTGTGTTTTTGTTGCTGAGTCTTTTGTATCTTGAGACTCAGCTAGGGACGGGCATTGCAAATTAGCTTAGGCTATAAATGCTATAGTGTGTGGCATTGATTTATGCTACATGTCCCTATTCAAATAAACATTAAATAAATTTGGCATGGTATGGGACATGGTGGCATCTTAGAAGGTGTATGGTAGGTCACAGGGAGCATCTGCATTTCCCAGATTGGCACTGATGGTGGTCCATAGGTGAGCATTAACAGACTACAGACTTCTCCAGTAGTGCTACATCTCAAAGCCTGGATGGCATCTAGATCCTGGCCGTTGATCCAAACCCCATCAGCAGAGAGCAGCCTTCCTACATAGTGGACCTCTTTCTTGAAAAGCTAGCACTGAGGTTTACACAATGGTGTTGGAAGACCTTCAGAACACATCTCAGTACATCAACATAATCTTCAAATGTCTTAGCATAGCAGGCATGTCGTCAAAGTATGGCATGCAGTATTCACCCCACAAGGATTTGAGCATTTCTTTCTGAAAGTCCAAAGGGAGAACACACCCACTCATACAACACTGAGTAGGAATGTCTTTTGGTTCAGGAACCTGTAATCAATGCACATACTCAAGCTACCATCATTCTTGCAAAAAAAAAAATTATATATATATATATATATATATATATATATATATAAACAGTGAAGCAAAGGATGCGTACTTTGATTTTACTTTTACTTGAATGTCATCCTTCAGAGTTATGCTCCTTTGGAGGCTTTGAACACTCCCTATGTCAAAGTCATTTTGTGTGCTGCACAGATGCATCGTTAAAATGATTCAAATATATATGTATATGTATGCAAATTTCATCTGTTGTAATGCCTCTCAGAGCTTCCACAGCATGTGTGTTTGTGTGTGTTTGGATGTCTGTATGAGAGGCAGTGATAAGTATCAGTGTCTAGATGATGGATGTAAGTTGTAGGTATTCTAAAAACTAGTGTCTCCTAATTCTGTGTTTCTACATAAAGTCTTTAAAGTCTGTGAACTGATTGTTGTGAAAAAGATGGTGAAAGTGCATGATACCTTTTTGTGCCAATGTGTGATAGTGAAGAGGAATGCTGAGGAATTGGAATTCAGGGTAATGCCGCATAGGGATATTTACACAATGATGGAAGAGAACTAAAAATCTTAATGCCTTTCTAATAAGATGTCAGAGTTGTGGAGATTACAGTATTTTTACTTGTTGTTTGGTGGTTAAAAGAAAGGTAAGTCTGACAGTGAAATGGTTTTGCAATATAATTGCTCCAAGTCTATCTATGAGATATTGTGAATAGTTTTATGGATGCATTTAACAATATATTGTATTTGATTTTCCAGGTTGTATAGAACACCTAGCAGCCTTGAGATTTACTTTTCTGTAAAGTGGATAGTTTTTGTTCTTTTATTTTTCAAGTAGAAATTTGTAATGAAAGAGTAAATAAATTTGAACCATTTTTCTATTGGTTTGACTGGTAGCATTGAAAAAAAAGTAGTTCATATGGGAGAGTATTTTTAGTTTGACAGTTGCAATCAGTGAGAGAGGCAGAATCATCCTGCACCGGAGGTCATCTGTTACTGTTCTGAACAATGGAGTATAGTTATGATGAAACAACTCTGACAGCTTGGGGTAAATGTCAGTACTCAAGTACCTAATATTACCATTGCTAAGTGGTAGTGATAAATTCTGTTCTGCAGAATCCCAGTCATCTTCTGAGAGTCAGAATATGGTGATCTTGTTCCTGTTTATTGTCTAATTACAGATTTCAGAGAAGGTGTTAATGAGATTAAAGGTTTCTAATGGTGAAGGTAAAGGGTCCTGCAAGTACAATAAAATATCATCTGCATACAGGCTTATTTTATGCCGGAGGTTTGTGGCATGAGCTTCTTTATTAACAGTAGTATTAGCGGTATTAGTAGTAGCTGGAAGGTTGAGTTGGATCTTTGTTGGGTTTCAGTAGAACTAGTATGATGGATTTTTTTCATGTGTGATTTGAAATGTATTTTGTATTTCTGTAAAAGAGTTGGTCAAATTGTTTATGGAATTCAGAACACTAACCTCTATTTCTGTTATTTGTAGTTCATCTGTGTCCAAGAATGAATCTTGTTTCTTTCTTTTGGCAAGTTTGGTGGATGAGTTGCTGCTGTCAGTGTCCATGTTGCCCTGTTTGAAGTAGTAGTGGTCAATAAATGCATCTAAGTCCTAAATCCTAAATCCTCCACTGTGAGTGCAACCTGTTCCACCTAAGACATGGGAAACAAACACAAATATGTTGTCCTGTGGTCGTAATTTTATTTAATGTGATTTTCCTTTAGTGTCTGAGCTGATCTTGCGGCCTATAGTTGGAAGTAGGGCACCACCATATTCGAAGTCACCTCCCTTGTCCGGTTCTCGCGATACTCACGCAGCCATCACCCCTCTGGGAGACCTAGATATATACTGTGTGCAAGAGTTTGGGTACCATTGGTCAAACTTTCTGTTGCTGTGAGTAGTTAAGTAAGTAAAAGATGAGCCAATTTCAAAACAGCATTAAGTTAGTGAGGGCATATTTCTTTTGCAAAGTTTTGCATGGCATTGTTTCTAACAAGAGGAGTGCGTGCACTATTCATCTTAATGTATTGGCTGAGTTGTAGATGCAATGGGACAGAATGGAGTCTTGAAAAATACTTCTGGACAAGACTCAAATGCATTAAATGCAGTTTATAACCTATAAACTGTAAATGTCATTATAGCCACTTTATTCACAGCTCATTGAGGTGTGCAATAGTTTGAATGTGTCTCCATAGACTTTTAATTTATTGTGCAACTCATAAAACAAATCTATCTTTATGTACAGTTGAACAGTGTGCGATTTGCACTTTGCATTTTGAGAATTGAATAGATTTTTTACTATGATTTTTACTATATACTTGATTTTTTACATTCATGAATTCAGTGTCACCATAACCATTAGGAGTATGGCTCCAGTTGCTTAAAACCATCAAGTTATCATTTTATTTTACCTTTAATAGAGCATTGATGGACAACCCCTGCTTTTGTAGTCCTATACAAGCAAATATTATGAAGACTTTTGATATGTGCACACACCATGTGTATTAGATGCCTGGACCTATTTGCAAAATCGGTTTCCATGGAGATGTGACAGTCTGTAGCTTTGAAAGAGAGAGTCTGGCTTCGTCTTTGTAGCCTAATAGAGAAGAAAAGGTTTAACATGTCCTCTCTCAGACTAATCAAAAGCACTGTTTGTTATTTAAAGTGAAAAACCACCTACTGTACTTTAATAAAGGATTGCATCTTATAAACCAGCAAACCTCATTACATTTAATGAGAATACACTCCTCAAGTAGAACATTATGTGTGGGAGAGAAGAAAATTGTTAAGAAAATAATGTTGATTGTCAAATGATGGGGTTAAATAGTTCCTCTTATATTTTTGACTTGCAATGAAACTGATTTATTTCATACAGGAGATTTGCAAGGGTGTGGGATGGGCTGTGTGGAGGTTTGTCTTATTTAGTTAAACTGTATAGCTTTGAGTTGGACTGACAGACAGAATGCTGTAAGTTTCCTTTCACATTTTGTGATGATTGAGATGGTAATTACATATTTGCCAAAATGTATTCAATTTCCACTGAATGTAAGAGTCCTGGCAAATACAAACCGTGACTCTCTCAATCTCTCAATAGCTCTCAATCTGACTGCTGAACATGTAGAGAAATTCCTCTTTTCAAACAGAGAACATTTCTGCTAGCTTGATATGTAATTAACTCCCAACCAATAACAGCACAGCAGTCTTTAATTTAATCATCTGAGTTTTTCTTTCACGGTTCAGTGTAGATGGAAAAATGCCGTTTCTTGGAACTTAGGTTTTATTTTCATCATCACCTCTGTCAGTTATCATAGCATTGTGCAACACTGTTCTCTGATTTCAGCAAATAAACCTAAATAACCAATAGAATTAATGGCTGACCTACAAATGTAAACCCAAGCCTTCCATTGAAGCTGCACAAATCAATATTGTTATATGAAAATGGGTCAAGTGATTATTTGTAATGTGAAATATTTTGTTTGTAGTGAAGAGTGCGCAGAGTATTATCACCAATTCTGCAGCTTTACAGAGAGCTTTAGTCTATTTTCGATTCCTATTTTGGCGTTCTAGGCCGTAATCTCCACCCAGCCTCTTCTCCACCAGCAGCCAACAGCTAATTTCATGGAAACTTTACACTATCTGCTCAGCACCACACAGCAAACAAAGTGTATGACTAACTGGGGAACCCAGACGAACATTTAATGACTAAAGTACCAGATTATTTTTATATTTTAAGTATCTTACCTATGCAGAGATCAGACAGACTATATCTTTTGTGTTTTGAGATAGTCCTAGCTTCAGGCATCACAGAATCACAAACTCCTGCCATCACATGGACTGACTTTCACCTGACAGCACCACGGATGAGTGTTGATTTATTTGGTGTCATTTTAAAATTTAGATGAAAATAATACAGTCAATAATGCAGAATAAAGTTATACAGCTGTGTGCTGAACAGACTTCTGTGCTCTTATGGTTCAGCGTCACTGAGCAAGTTGTAGAAGTTGTCAAATTGGGCAGTGTAGCAATCCTCTTTGTCTGGAAGCATCCCAAGTGCCTCTCCGGGAACCATCACCTTATCGTGGTGGAGAGGTTTGTGTGTCCCGGTGAACCTGAGGGCTATGTTGTCTGGAGCCTAGTGCTCCTGGTAGGGTCTCCCATGGCAGATTGGTCTCAGGCGAGGGTCCAGACTAAGAATGGTTCATACAGACCCCATGAAAGGGCCCGTCAGCGAGCGCCTGGTGGTCGGGCTTGCCACGGAGCCCGGCTGGGCACAGCCCGAAAAGATTACGTGGCACCCTCATCTTCATCCTGTGGGCCAACCACCTGCAGGAGAGACTGCTGGGGTCGGGTGCACTGCCATATGGATGGCAGTGAAGGCCGGGGATCTCAACGGACCAGACCTGGGCGGCAGAACCTGGCTCAGGGAACGTGGAACATCACCTCCTTGTGGGGGAAGGAGCCGGCACTTGTGCGTGAGATGGAGCGCTACCAGTTGGATCTGGTGGGGCTCACCTCTACGCACAGTGTCAGCTCTGGAACCGTTCTCCTGGATAGCGGTTGGACTCTTTTCTTCTCTGGAGTCGCCCAAGGTGTGAGGCACCAGGCAGTGTGGGGATACTCACAAACTTCAACATAGTGCTGCTATGTTGAAGTTTACCCCAGTGGATGAGAGGGTCGCTCTGTGCCTCTGCGTTACGGGGTGGGGGGCCTTCTTGGAGACCCTGAGTGGAGTCCTGCATGGGGCTCCAGTAGGGGACTCCATAGTCCTACTGGGGGATTTCAGCGCACACGTGGGCAACGATGGAGACACCTGGAGGGGCGTGATTGGGAGGAATGGCCCCTCGATCTGAACCCGAGCAGTTGTTTGTTATTGGACTTCTGTGCTAGTCATGGACTGTCCATAATGAACACCATGTTCGAACATAAGGACGCTCATAAATGTACATGGTACCAGAGCGCCCTAGATCAAAGGTCGATGATCGATTTCGTTATCGTATCATCTGACCTGAGGCCACATATTTTGGCCACTTGGGTGAGGAGAGGGACGGAGTTGTCAACTGATCGCCATCTGGTGGTGAGTTGGGTCCGAGGGTGGGGGAAGACTTTAAACCCGGTAAACCCAAGCGTGTGGTGTGGGTGAACTGGGAACATCTGGATGAGGCCCCTGTCTGAGAGATCTTCAACTCTTACCTCCGGCGGAGCTTTTCTGGCATCCCTATGGAGGTTGGGGGCATTGAACCAGAAAGGGCGATGTTCAAAGCTTCCATTGCTGAAGCTGCGACGGAGAACTGTGGTCTAAAGGTCTTGGGTGCCTCAAGGGGCAGTAACCCTCAAACACCATGGTGGACACCAGTGGTCAGGGAAGCCGTCCGACTGAAGAAGGAGTCCTTCTGGGATATGTTATCTCGGAAGACTCCAGAGGTTGCAAGGTACCGACAGGCCTGACGGGCAGCAGCCTCTGCTGTAGGGGAGGCAAAGCAGCGAGTGTGGGAGGAGTTTAGAGCAGCCATGGAAAAGGACTTTCGGTTGGCACCAAGGTGTTTCTGGAAAAACCGGAACCTCAGGAGGGGGAAATGGGGAACCATCCAAGCTGTGTACAGTAAGGATGGGACACTGTTGACCTCTATGGAGGAGATAGTCGGGCGGTGGAAGGAGCACTTTGAGGAACTCCTGCATCAGACCGATACGCCCTCTATTGTAGAGGCAGAGCTGGAAGCTGATGGGGGATCATTATCAATTACCCTGGTGGAAGTCATTGAGGTAGTTAAACAACTCCGCAGTGGCAAAGCCCCAGGGATTGATGAGATCCGTCCAGAAATGCTGAAGGCTCTGGGTGTTTAGGGGCTGTCTTGGGTGACACGTCTCTTCAACATTACGTGGAAGTCTGGGACAATGCCTAGGGAGTGGCAAATTGGGGTGGTGGTCCCCTTGTTTAAAAAGGGGGACCAGAGACTGTGTGCCAATTACAGGGGCATCACACTACTCAGCCTCCCTGGTAAAGTCTACTCCAAGGTGTTGGAAAAGAGGGTTCGGCCAATAGTTGAACCTCAGATCAAAGAGGAACGATGCAGATTCCATCCTGGCCGTGGAACAACGGACCAGCTCTTTACTCTCGCAAGGATCCTGGAGGGGGCCTGGGAGTATGCCCATCTGATCTACATGTGTTTTGTGGACTTGGAGAAGGCATATGACCGGGTCCCCCGGGAGATATTGTGGGAGGTGCTGCGGGCGTATGGGGTGAGGGGGTCACTTCTCAGGGCCATCCAATCTTTATATGCCCAAAGCAAGAGCTGTGTTCGAGTACTCGGCAGTAAGTCGGACTTGTTTCCGATGGGGTTTGGCCTCCATCAGGGCTGTGTCTTGTCACCAAACCTGTTCATGATATTCATGGACAGGATATCAAGGTGTAGTCGGGGGAGGAGGGTCTGCAGTTCGGTGTGCTGAGGGTCTCATCACTGCTTTTTTGCAGATGCTGTGGGCATGTTGGCATCATCGGTCTGTGACCTCCGGCACACACTGGATCGGTTCACATCCAAGTGTGATTAGAGTGTGATTAGAATTAAAGACTAGCTGAGTTAAATCACTAGCTGAAAGAATAGGGAACCCTCAATGGGGCCTATTATTCTGTGTGCAGGACTAAGGCTGGGGTCAAGGATGGACTCATGTGTGACAGAGAAAAGGAAATTAGAGAGGATATGATGAAGCTGAAAGAGCATGACAGGAGGAGAAGCACACAGTGGAGTGTAGAGAGTTACAGAATAAGCTGGTACAGGTGTGGTGAACTTAAAGATTAATTTACCTCTCACCAAGGTAAACTAAGGTCTGTGGAGAAAAGGGATTATTTAACTTTGGTCATGCAAGACCAAAGTATGAGCGGCTTGGGGAAATTAAAGTGACAAGCGCAGAGCTTCACTGTTGTGTTTGGTGAATCATCTTTGATATTCCTTTTCCTCGGCAGTCAGCGTCCTACAAAATATTTTACAGATTCTGTCACTCAACATACAGAACTTCTTCATGTGTGCCTGATTTACCCCCAGGGATTGATGAGATCCGTCCAGAAATGCTGAAGGCTCTGGGTGTTTAGGGGCTGTCTTGGGTGACACGTCTCTTCAACATTACGTGGAAGTCTGGGACAATGCCTAGGGAGTGGCAAATTGGGGTGGTGGTCCCCTTGTTTAAAAAGGGGGACCAGAGACTGTGTGCCAATTACAGGGGCATCACACTACTCAGCCTCCCTGGTAAAGTCTACTCCAAGGTGTTGGAAAAGAGGGTTCGGCCAATAGTTGAACCTCAGATCAAAGAGGAACGATGCAGATTCCATCCTGGCCGTGGAACAACGGACCAGCTCTTTACTCTCGCAAGGATCCTGGAGGGGGCCTGGGAGTATGCCCATCTGATCTACATGTGTTTTGTGGACTTGGAGAAGGCATATGACCGGGTCCCCCGGGAGATATTGTGGGAGGTGCTGCGGGCGTATGGGGTGAGGGGGTCACTTCTCAGGGCCATCCAATCTTTATATGCCCAAAGCAAGAGCTGTGTTCGAGTACTCGGCAGTAAGTCGGACTTGTTTCCGATGGGGTTTGGCCTCCGTCAGGGCTGTGTCTTGTCACCAAACCTGTTCATGATATTCATGGACAGGATATGAAGGTGTAGTCGGGGGAGGAGGGTCTGCAGTTCGGTGTGCTGAGGGTCTCATCACTGCTTTTTTGCAGATGCTGTGGGCATGTTGGCATCATCGGTCTGTGACCTCCGGCACACACTGGATCGGTTCACATCCAAGTGTGAAGCGGCTGGGATAAGGATTGGCACCTCTAAATCTGAAGCCATGGTTCTCAGCAGGAAACCAATGGATTGCCTATTCCGGGTAGGGAATGAGTCCTTGCACCAAGTGAAGGAGTTCAAGTACCTCTGGGTCTTGTTCACGAGTGAATGGACAATTAAACGTGATATTGGTCGGAGAATCTGAGCAGCGGGGGCTGCATTCGCTTTACCGCGCCGATGTGACAAAAAGAGAGCTTTCGATTATTACTTCCTCAGAACTGTGTGAGTATGACCTCCAAACAGCACAAGCCTTTCCTGCTGTACTGTGACCAGAAACCTGAGATCAGGACGGAGAGTGGAGGGATAAGTCTGTGAGCTGTGTGCAACTAACTGAGAGAAATGTATGTCTTGAAAAGGCGATTGAAAGGCTGCAACAAAAATACGTGAGCATGAGCAATTCTGAAATGCTAAAAATGATCAATGAACTTTTATACACTGGATTACTTCAACTGTGGAGCATCCTGTTTTTCAGTAACAACATAACCTCAATTCGAGCTGCTGATGTGAACACAGATGAGCTCAGCAAACCCTGTCAAACAGATGCAACCATGGGAAAATTCACCTGCATCACATTAGCTGAGTTCTGAGACTGTCAATGAGTCCAACTCATCCACCTCATGTGTTGATCCGTACCTACAGCATTTTTAAAGCAGGTATTCAACTGACTTCAAGTCATGTCCTGAAGATTACAAATACATTTCTGTAAACAGGCATCTTAAACAGGAGATTATGTGTCTGAGAAAAATGACATCTGTTTTGGGGTTGTACAAGGCAGCTGCCTTGGTCCATTACTGTTCTCACTGTACACTGTACACTGTACTGTACACTCTACACATTAGAGAGCACAATGTATGTTTCCATAGTTATGCAGACACACAACTGTACATCTCTGCTGAACCAAATGATGCTGCAGTTATAGACTCCATTACTGACTGTTAACTTCCTAGATTAAGTCAGAGGTTAAAAATCTTGTTGCGATCCTAGATTCAAATGTAAGTTTCAAGTTCCACATCAACAAGGTGATTAAAACAGAATTTTTCCACCTCAGAAACACAGCTAATGTACAACCATTTAAACCAAAAGGATGCTGAAAATTTGATTCCTGCTTTTATTTCAAGCTGACTTAATCATAGTAACACATTTTTACTATTTACTGCTGCTGGTTTAGTGGAGGTTGCCAGCAACAGCTCAAAGAAAATCGGTGATGCGGCCTTGTGTTGTTATGTTATCCATTCTCTTTCTATTTTTGTCCTTATTCTCTTGTTTTACTACTTAACAAGTGGGTTTTGTTCTCCATCTTACTTTATATTATTTTTGTAATCCACATTTTCATGTTCATTTACTTTCAGCTATATTTCCATTACGAAAGGTGCTATACAAATAAAGTTTATCATTATTATTATTGTTGTTGTTGTTATTATTGTAACTAATAGTAGTAGTATTAGTAGTGGTAGTACTAGTAGTATACATGAATGCAGGATTTAAGATATTTAAAAACTTTGTTTTGTAAATGTTTTTGAGGAAGGAAATGCACTCCACGCATTTATTATGCATTATGAATGTAAACATGATTTTGTTTGTTTACAAGAAAACTCCACAGGGCAGATTTAATCATCATTCTCATTCAAAGCTATTCATATTAATTAGAACTTTTTGCCACATCTTCAAACCCTTCTTCTACATTTCATGTCACATTATGTTGCACTTTTCCTGAAATAATATCATATTGTAGGACCCGATAGCTGAACTGACAGTTATTTTTCAGAGACATGGTCTCAAAATGAGCAGCTGATGAACCCATCTCTGGATCTTCCCAGCAGGACAATCTGATCAGTGCTAAATAAAAGAAGCGACTCTTCATGTGCTCACCATCCAACACTATTGAAATGCATAGATGACTTTCTAAAAGTTAATTGGCAAAATGATTAGAGTTAAATCACTAGCTGAAAGAATAGGGAACCCTCAATGGGGCCTATTATTCTGTGTGCAGGACTAAGGCTGGGGTCAAGGATGGACTCATGTGTGACAGAGAAAAGGAAATTAGAGAGGATATGATGGAGCTGAAAGAGCATGACAGGAGGAGAAGCACACAGTGGAGTGTAGAGAGTTACAGAATAAGCTGGTACAGGTGTGGTGAACTTAAAGATTAATTTACCTCTCACCAAGGTAAACTAAGGTCTGTGGAGAAAAGGGATTATTTAACTTTGGTCATGCAAGACCAAAGTATGAGCGGCTTGGGGAAATTAAAGTGACAAGCGCAGAGCTTCACTGTTGTGTTTGGTGAATCATCTTTGATATTCCTTTTCCTCGGCAGTCAGCGTCCTACAAAATATTTTACAGATTCTGTCACTCAACATACAGAACTTCTTCATGTGTGCCTGATTTACCCTTTGTGATGCTTTAAAAGCCTGAAGTAGACATGCCGCTTACAAAAGCAGATAAATCAGCTTCCCTTGCAATTTTTGAGCTCAAAATAATATATTCAGCTGCTGTTTTGCCCAGGTCTGCTCCCTGGTTCAGTAGACATCCACACATCACTCACCCCCAGTCAGAGCCAAGCCTCTGAGGGAACACCATGTGGGGATCAGCTGTTTGAAATCAAAATGTATTACAATCCATTCTGGTCTTGCTTGTTTTATCCCTCCTTGTGTCTTTTCTTCTCTCTCTCTTTTCCCTCAAGCTCAAATGTTTGTCTTCCCACGCTGCTCAAAATAAATTTCACGTACATTTTAGGATATGTTTGAAATATATGCTATACGTAAGATGAATAGAGCTGGGCCACAAATGTGTGTAGCTTTCATTGAGAAAAACAGAAAATAAGATTAACTTTTGTTGATCTCTGTGGGGAATTTAAGTATTCAATTGAGAAGTTTTAAACACGAGGAAACATCAAATTACAGTGCAAGGATGCATTACTTTGAGCTGTAGAAATGAAAAGTAAGACGTGTGAATAACATCAAGACACAGCACATCTTTTGACAGCAGGCATCTACAGACAGATATATTTTGAATGAATATCACTGAGGAAATTCATCTTGAAGTACTTCTGCATATTTTAAAAGGCAGGACTAAATATGCTTTTAATTTTTTTCCCTTTTTTTTTTAAACATTTACAGTATATGACATCATCTCAGTGGGAGTTAGAATTGAAGTTCAGTATAAACATTTTGTGACTTGCCAGATATTATAATTATGATCATTATGGATTATATAATTATTTATAATTATTATAATTATAATTTATAACATTTCCTCATTATGTTAACAGTCTCCATTATGTTTCTCTAAAAAATGTTTTTGCTGTTTGTAGTTTTAATTGCAATTTATATACAACTAGCCCTAACCTAGTCAGGCAGGGCCTTTCTGTGTGAAGTTTGCATGTTCTTCCCGTGCTTGCATGGGTTCTCTCCGGGCACTCCCGCTTCCTCCCATAGACCAAAAAAAACATGCTCATTAGGTTAATTGGTGACTCTAAGATTCCCCTTGGGTGTGAGTGTCAGCGTGAATGTTTGTATGTCTATATATGTTGCCCTGCGATCGACTGGCGACCGGTTCAGGGTGTACCCCACCCCTCGCCTGTTGACAGCTGGGATAGGCTCCAGCCCCCCCGCAACCCCGAAAGGGATAGTCGGATATAGAAAATGGATGGATGGATGGATGGAACCCTAACCTAACCTAACCTAACCTAACCCTAACCCTGTACATTGTGTTTAGTGCCAAATATGTCATCATGCTAACAGGCTAAACTAAGATGATGAACAAGGCAAAATGTTTACCTGCTTGTTTTGGACTTATTTTCGATGGTAACTCATCTGTAAGAATGCATTCTTCTTATGCATAACCTGAGATAGAAAGTTCATTGTTGGTCCTAGAAACAGTTATGACAATTACAGGCAAATGTCTAAAAATGATCACACACCAACAGTTTATCTTTTCTTCGCTGTCTCCATCTTTAAGAATTTCCATGTTACTACAAATCTCTACTAATGTGTACTGAACATATGTCTCTAGGGTGATCGTGTGTGTGCAAATGTGTATCAGACCTGGAAGTTGGAGCAGAGTGTTATTTCCATACATTCCTCTGAGAGTGGAGGCACAGTGGAGAGTCTGTATATGCAGCCACACAGTTGCCATGGGATATTCAGGCAGCAGGAAGCTCACTGTCTGTGTGGCCCTCACCCCACATTTCCAAGCTTTACCCAAACAATCGAACCCTCCTGCAGTACCACTACTTTGAGCCTGAATTCATTTCTAGCCCATCTTTTTTCTCCTTGTGTGTGTGTGTGTGTGTGTGTGTGTGTGTGTGTGTGTGTGTGTGTGTGTGTGTGTGTGTGTGTGTGTGTGTGTGCGCGCGCGTGCGTGTCTGCTGTTTCACCATTTCCTCTCTTATGCAGGCATGTCTAGTTACTCCTTCCCCCTTCTTCTCCTTTTCCCCTGCTGCTCTCGACCACCATCTGCCTTGCCTGTGTGCCATGTGGAGCCTCACTAGTCTCCCATTACCATCCCTCTCTCAGCATCCTTTCCTTTCCTTTCCTTTCAAATAAATATAGAGAAGGGTCTCTCTTGGGAATGCCACAGATTGCCATTCGCTCATCTGATTGGCTTTGTTAATAAGACACTATAAAGAGATTATGCAGTACTTGATTTTTTTGGTTTGTTCTTTCCAGTAAGGAAATGTACCTACCTTCCTGTGGCCTATATAAGCACTAATGAGGATGGCTTACAGAATAAGTGATTGTTTCTTCCTCTACTTAGAGATCAGCAGGGAACGGATGTGGTACAGAAAGACCTCCAACCTGTCTTTGGTCTGAACTCTTTGTTAGTCCCTGAGGACTGTTGCATTGCTTGTCAGTGATGTGGGTTTCCTCTGGCCCTAGCTTCCAACATCATGGAGACCATTTTGATGCTTAACTATGAAGAATAATGTTTATAATGCAGACCATTTCATTTCTCTATTTTTTAGTAAAGAGCTGCATTTGTTTGTAAGAAGTTTGATCCTTTGGTCACCTCACCCAAGATAAGACAAAAGAATTGGCACAGAGTCCGCTCTATACTGTATGCAACACATTACTATATAACGTTTGTTGTCAGCGTTATTATAAAAAAGTGTGGAGGGTTATTTCAGTTCTTGTTTAAAAGAGAAATAAATTCAAGAAAAATGAATGTACTTTTAGTGGCTGTGGTGGTTTTCCCCATTTTTTTGTGAGACATAATTAGCTTTATTTACACTGGAAGTGAGTTAGGTTACCCTCACAGAAAGTTTTTTAGCTGCTGATTTACAAAGAATTCCACTAATGACTGAGAAAAGTGAGATTTTTGTTTGCAACAGTTGTGAAAAAAGAAAATAATGAACAACGCTACCTGAGGACCAACAGAAAATCTTCATACTGTGCTTGCTTACATACAGCATGGGAAGGTAACATATGTGCACTGGACAAATGACAGGGATTATTTTGCCATTTTGAAACAAACATCGCAGACAGGAATGTGCACACCCACAGTAAAATAAGATTAAAAAAAAAACAAACAAAAAAAACAAAACAAATAAAGCTGAAAACTAAAATAAATGCACCTGGACATAGCTAAGAACAATAAATAGGAGCCTGTCATCTTTTGGGAGACTACTAAATTAAAGCAAATTTATTTCTTCCTGATCTTATTTTTGTGATGTTCTGTCTGAACATCCCTTTGACAGAAAGATTCAACTTTCATCATATAATACAAATATTTCGATAAAATGCAGAGCAATCAGATATATCCTTAGTCTCACAGATGCCATTTAAATGCTTTCTAAACATATTTAGGTTTGAAGCTCCAAAGGGACAGAGCCCTATTGTGTTTGTGCCGGTTTATTAGTAGTAGTAGTAGATCCAGCCTCTGCATTTTTAGCAGTGTTTGACTCCACCAAACTCCTGGCTAATCCAAAAATGGACAAAGAGGTGGAGCGTGGGTGGAGTTGAGAGCTGAGCCCCCCAATCTATACAGAGCAAGTGTTCTTTTGCACCAGGCTGTAAACATGTTTATCTCTTGTGTAAAGTTGGACGAATTAATATGGTCATCGAGGGGACTGACTTGCTTTTGTTTGTTGTCATTTGGAAATGATGTGCAAATGTTTCCCAAGAAACATGAGCTCCATCGGCCAGATTGTGATACTGAATTAAGGCACAAAAATGCAGTATTGGAAAGTCTAGACCTCTCACACGATCAAGTCTGATTGACTTGAAATTCTGGCACAATGTGCCCTTCAAAAACACGTCTTATGCCATTCAAGACTGCCATGAAAATTGCCTTTTGTAGCTACATTATTATTTTTGAATTATTGAATGAAATGTTGTGTTTGTTGCTTGCAGCTATGGAGGAGCTGGATGGGGATGAGGTCAGAGTATCCTCCAGGGGGCGTTTTGCTGAGCGAGACATAGTCCAGGTGAAGTATATTCTACATACAGTCTGCCTTTTAAACGTCATGAGTCACAAATGTGATGTTCCATCTTTGTGACCAGCAAGAGTCATCATGGATTGTATTCAGTTCACTGTCAACCTGTGCCCCGTAGACACAGATCTGTCAGGCACCTCAACATTCAACTCAAGGGAGGTAATTGCTATATCCAGAAAACAAAGGCCCTTATTAGAGTTTTAAACTAGAAAACAAGACTGTATATTCCTGGCATATTAAGGTCAGATTTAAAGTGACTCATACACGATGGAGTATTTTCTAATTCTTTTTGATCAAAAGGGAAACAAGAAACATTGATGTTATGATATACTATTAATTCAATGTGAGGTGATCTACTTTTAATTAAATCTCTCACGATTCCAATACAGTTAACCTATAACACCGATCCAAAGTATCCAGAGTAAATTGAAAGCTGTTTTTGAACCATTCAGAGTTCATGGCTGTGGTCTCTTATAACACTCTGAAGTTTTATACTCAACAGTCTGAAGTCCTGTAAGTGCTGCTGCTATTGATAATACAAGTTTGAACTCACAGAAGTAGAAGGCTTTCATTCCCCCTTGATTTTTTTTTTTTTTTTTAAATATTTGCATGCAGTTGACTGTATGTGGAAATTATGTGCTGGAAAACACAATGGTCACACAGCATGTAGCTTAACCCTAGTCCAACTTCAATAAAAATTGATAACAATACCACATAAATCTTGTTTATTTATTTTTCAATGTTGTGTTTTTATACCAGTATGTCTGGGCGTTCAACAAAAAAAAGTTCTTTACTATATTTATCCAGATAACTGTCTTTGTTTATATTTAGGCCATCTACTGTATATGCACATTCAGGTTATCTATACTTATATTTGTGTATTTTTAGGCCATTTACTATATTTAGCAATTCACACCATGTAATATCCTTATCTTTACTGAATATTTTGATTGGGCTGTAAACTACCCACTGCAGCAGTATATCTGCATTTTCAGATTTTCATTGGTTGTACAAAGCGCAGTCATCTGCACAAGCTGTCGCAGTTGGCTCGATCTCTACACGAAAGACGAGGCGTAGGCACTCCTTTTCAATGCAAACTCTCATTGACTATTGTTTGCTGAGGACATGACATGGAAAATCCTACCTGGCCAAGTAAAAGGTCAATCAAAATGTCAGTGCAGCAGCCATTTTGAAAACAATATGCCTTTAGTAAATTCCTGAGTCTGTTCATTCCAATGGGAGAAGTGAATGTGAGCACAGATTATGATCAATTCTTACACCCCATGGTCACCAAAGTATTTTTTTTTCACACACCACATTCTGAACATTCTGACACTAAAATGACATTTTTCTGACAGACAAACCATGAGAAAAGTAACTTTGTTCAAGACCTGTGTCTCTTAGCAAAACATTCTTCAACACTCTGAGATCTGTCTGTCTTAGCTGCACATTCTCATGAGATATGGAGATCTGGAGCGACCATATTAAGCTATGACTACAGACAACCAAAATGCTGCATTCTGACATATTCAGGCATAAATTTGAGCACTTGCTCAAGCCTGCCATACTGTCAACCTCCAGGAATATAAAACAGAACTGGGTTTAGTTAAATTGATTCAACTGCAATAAAGAACTGGTTTCCTTAAGCCATTACTAAATGCATATCAACGAGCATATTGTCATCATCATCCATTTTCTTACATTCATACAGTTTGTTCCTTTCCGGGACTACATTGACCGTTCAGGGAACCAGGTTCTGAGCATGGCACGGCTGGCTAAGGATGTCCTGGCAGAGATCCCCGACCAGCTGCTGTCCTTCATGAAGAGCCGGGGGGTCGAACCCCGACCCCCTCTGCCCGCCACCTCTGATTCCCCCTCAATGTCCACCACCACCACAACCACCACTGCCGCCCCCAAGGAACGCAACATGCACGCCTGAAAGTAGCGCAGCAAGCAGAGAACGGCGGGAGTTGGAGATTAGAGCAAAGGGAGATGTGTGTTTGTGTCCATGTGTGTATGCTTGTGTTGCATGATTTTGGGGTTGGTTGACAGGAACCAAGTCAAGATCTCGAAGATTGTGTCCCCAGAAAATTGTATGGGACAAGTATCAGAAGGGAATACATTCCTTTTAAATTGTTGGTGATTTTGATTCTTTTAACATTAATGGCTCTGACTTTTGTCAGCATCCATCACAATGCACCTTCTGCTGGTGCAACACAAAGCTCTGCAGTTACCCACAAACTGCATTTAAATCAAAGGCTTCAAGTGTAGCTTAGCACTTTTTCCTCAGTCATCAATCTAACATTTCAAATGAGTGATAAAAGTCATCAAAACTTCTCCCTGCAGAAGTCAAGTTTACAGGTTTGTCCATTCTACTTCAGTTTTATGACACTGTACCTGCTCCTGTTCAGTGATAAGAATATCTCATGTAATAGAGTAACACATTAGTAGCCGAGCAGTTGATTTCTATCACTTTTAAAGAGAGGCAGCACTAAGGCTGATGTCCTTTCCTTGTTTGTATATTCTCAGGGCATTTTAAAGGTTTAACAGCAAAACAGGGGATCTGAAAATACAGAAACATCCTGTCCTGGTTGTGGCATCTGAGAGCCAATGGACACTGAATTGAAAATTTATGCTGTATATTACTGTGCGCTGACCATGAAATTCAAGTATGTTTTCATGTAAAAAGGGGTGGTGAACGCTGTAGATCTCAAGGTCAACATTCAGAGATGGAATGTGGGCAAATCTAACCTAATCCCACTTGGACACAAAAGGAGGCGCTTGCAAGAACCTCCTGAAAGCAGGAGATATATAAGGCCATAAAATTGGCTCAGGTTAGACTGAAATGTCCTCTACTCCAGCTTCTCCACTTCCTCCAGCAACCATACAGTTGAATAATATCAGGAGCTACAGATTATTCAGCCCCGGTTTCAAATCTGAACATAAGCATGTCTATGTGCTCTGCTGTGGCCCCTCTTCCTCTAAATTGTAACTCTCTCAGCTGGCGCTGTCATTTGGAATGAATCATTCATAAGGTGGGTGACTCTAGTTCTCAAGCTGTCTGGCGTATGTACCTATTTAAAATGACTAGAGCTGGCCAGTGTACATTTCACAGGCCAGAATACTTCATATGTAGCAGAGAATGCGTGAATGCGTCTGGGTCACCTTTATGTTTCTTACTTTTTTTTTTACTGGAAAGACGACACCAAAAAAAGAGTGAAAAGGAAAGTGAGGTGCAGTATGTAGTGCGGTGTCAAAGTCACTCAGACTACTTTTGGGGAGCTGCAATGTGCTAACTACTTTTGGAAATGTATGCACAGCTTTTCCTCATCAGCTCTGGTGCCACGTGACATATGGCTGCATATTTCCTGTGGCGGTCAGTTAGGGCTCATCAGTTACTTTATAAACAGGCTGATTTGCAGTGAATGTTGACTTTTCCTTTCCTTTTTCAGACTTATCTTTTTTGTGGTTTCATTTGTTCTGCCATTGTTGTGTGCATGATAGAATCAAGCAAGAGTGAGCTAGTGGTTGTATAGAAACCCCAGATTTGTTTTACTGTAACAGGTTGTGCATTCCTAAAAACAGAGAGTGTGAAGTTTGGTCAAAACTTTTTGTCTCTGACCTTCAGGCGCTTGTAGGCTTAGCAAACAACTAAAGAGGAATAGTTCAACCGGACAGCATCACAAAAATAGAAAGTTGGGGAGGTCTATAAAGCCAGTAATAACAATAATGAATGGATTCATTGGGATTTGTATGGATTATTACGCATGTATCTTATTGTATCAGAAAGGAAATGGATATGTGGCCTTATTTCTGTCATAATCCTACAAGTTGGTGCGAGGGAGGACTCTATTTTTATATGAAAAAACAGGATATCCATGTTGTTTTGCATGCTTGTTTGGCTGATATGCTGCCAATGATTGTACTTAATTCATATTTGAAAATGAGTTCAAACAACATTGCTATATGTGTTGATATGTGTTTTGACTGTGCAAAAGCATTCTTTCTATTTTCTGTTATCGTGTACAGTATACTTGAAGGAACTGCCAATGTAATAATCCAGAACATATAGGAGATACATGAACAGTAGGATAGATTTGTATCACACAGTGTTTAAAACATGCATGCATGTGTGTGTGTTATGACAGCACACAACCCAAAGTTGCAGAACTTCATGGGTATTTTTCTATGAAGCATGTTGAGCTTTCTCTATGGTGTGTACAGTATTAGTTCATTACACTGACAAACAATATACTGCTCACTGCTTCTCCTGAGTCTCGTGTGTTCCGTCCAGCCTACATGTAGGTGAAATGTAAATACATCTAAAGTGATGTACAGAATAATTTGTGAACAGTCTTCCTTTCTTCCATGTTGTTCCTCTGATATTCTAAATGTCTCTCTTTTATTTTTGTCTCCATTTGTGTTGGTCAGAATTTAGTTATGGGTTTGTCAGTGTTTTCTAGCTTTTGCTTAGAAACCAAATAAAGATACAGTATTATTTAAGGCTCATCTCTAGTCTGTGCTGAGCAGTGTAATCTGATTTGACAGTAATTATTGGGTTATGTTAGGGACTGTACAAAAATTATGAAGGGCCTGTTCATTTTAATTAACCCCAAATTTAAATTTTAGCCTTCCCTTGCGGGAATGATTAAAAAAAAAAAAAGTCAAGTATTTCTGAATGATGCGTGGTGTGTGCAGTGGGTTATAAATGTATTCTTTGCTTTAAGCAGAGGAAAACAAGCCCATCTGTGTGGCAAGTTATATTTCTCTCATTGTCCCTTGAGCCTGCACAGTAACAGAAAGTAAAAAAAATGTGTCATATACAGTCAGCCAATATTAAAATTATGTTCAGCTTTTTATTGTGTCTTTGAAAAATAGAGAGTGGCAGGAATATTCACCTTTTCATTGTTTGCCATGAAAACGGAAAAATTCCGCCTCTAATGTATGCATTCCTCTTACATATTGTATTGATCACACCATTAATGTTGATTCATAGTTATTAATGGGGAATGGAGTTGTTACAACCTATTGCTATTTGAGAAATAGAGGGGAGCGTCCAAAGATAACACCAACTCTGACAAGGGTCTACATTTTTTAAAGTTACATATTTGATTTAACCCCCCAAAAAACAAAAATATATTTGTTCTCAGCCTGCATATTACATAAACTTGTAAAATGTTGTAATGTGATTTTTTTGAGTGTGAGTAAATGATTTTACGAGTTGTTTTTTTTTAAGCTTCACATTGCATGTTTTATTTTCTACTATATGCTTCTCATGTCAGCATCACAATCTGAAGTTGAATTGCAGTAGTAAAGAGTGAGTGTGAAACCATGCTGTAAAGCCTGAGGGTGCCATGCTCTTTAAATATTAGTTTAATCACGGAGGAGATGATCTGTGATGTTTCTTCTGACGGGTTTGTTTTACAGGACGACGCTGACACTCAGCGGACATACAGTGAAAAAACACTGCCTGGGACTGGATATGTTGGTTGAGATATGGAAAGTTACAAGTGGGTAGAAGAGCTGTGGCTTCTCTCTTCAAATAAAGGTTAAAGCATAATTAATAAAATGGATTATACAAATATACTGATAAGCGTTACCTTTTGATAATAACAAATCCAACTCGGATCCACTCCTGCTAAATCCACCCCACAGTTTCGCTCAAGTAGGTGATACTATTGCGGCCTTCAGGTGATCTTCGTAGCTAAACGACAAGGTTTGGCGGACGCACTATGCAAAGTATTTGTAAAAACATGCCCTCTTGATGACTTACCGTAGTTCTTATGTCATACAGCTACTCATACCTGAAACGGATGTTCGGTGTTCGGTCAATTTAGGCATAAGCCACCGCATGCCTGTACATGTAAGTGTCAAAGTTGGGTGTCTCAAAAACCTACCCTGGAAAGTTGTATGGCCTATCTACATACAAAACATTGATAATTTCACAAGACTTTGATGGTTGATTAAGAAGTATACACAACGCTGTATCAATCGCAGCGGCTGGTCGCTCCACCCGTGACTAAAGGATTACATGCCGGCCATGAAGGCAGCAGCCGGCCGGCGGTAAACTGTGTCGTGGCCGTCTGGACCGCCTCATTCTACTAGGGCGGGTCTCCTCTGTGTCGCTGCTACAGGGATACCAAGATGGAAATTCAGGGGCTTTCTGATGCCCAAAACATTCACTCTCAACATGGCGCCCTACACAGAACCACTCCTTCTTCACTTCGATCAGCGACAGGGTCGATATCTCGTTTTATTGCCACCGAAAACGAGGCGGGTAGACTTCTGGAGTCGCCTGAGCTACAAAGTGACGACAACAACAACAACACCAGGCCGAGGACATCACCGTTTCACCTACTGGCGGAAAATGGCAGCGGGGCGGCTTGTTCGCCTGTCAGCAAACCACAACCGACCGATAAAAATAGTTTACGGGCAAATAGACAGAGTGTTGGACTTCATAACGTAAACATAGAAAAGGAAAATGAGCTCAACGCACTCCTTGGTTCACAGGAGTTTGTTAGGACTGCGTGGAAATTCAGCGCAGACAGCGGGGATACTGCAATGCAAATGGCGCTGCCTCTCTTTGAAGGGGAAGAGGAATCGATGCCACAGCGGCACTTAACGTTACCGTTTTCAGTTTTACGGCAGCAGCGTGAGGACGGCGCTTTCAAGCCGATCTCACTGGCCAGCCACAGCGCTACTGCGCCGTGGAGCTTCAACTCGGCGAACAGTGCAGACAAACCCACCCAGGAACTATATGTTGTTTTTAATGTCGTCCAAGAAGATGGCAACAGCGAGGCAAGCAAACACCGACCGGATGTATCATCTGAGAGCGGCGATAAAATGAAAGGTAAGAAGCCGGAGGGCTCCAAAACAAGTCCCGGTGGGTCCATGGAGGTTGCAAACAGCAGTGACGTTATTCTCTGTGGATCCAGTGTTAATGACACCTTGAATTGTCTTGATAACCAGGTCTTGAAGAAAACAGAGCATGTTTTCAATTTAAACGACAGTTCTACCGTGGCTAATGCTAAACAGACTTTGTATCACCACACTGTCGAAGACGTTGTTTTGACAAACAAATATGGCGATAAGATTTGTGGCCAGATTTGTACCGAAAACAATGAAAGTAAATTGGCGGGGGAGCTTTCGTCGCATTCCCGTATCGACGAGAACAGTGCTTTAATTACAGGGAACTCGGCCATCGTGGAAGCCATGGACACCTCGGACTTCATTTCAGACTCAACAGGGCTGCAGGACAGTGCAAACCCGGTCACGGCCTCCATCAGCCCGCCTGCCAGTGAAAGCTTCTCCGGAACTATCACAATAAACAACCAAAGCATCATAGTGACCATAGAAAACGGGATACTGACTCTCGCTGCCCCACCAGAGGGATATGTACACAAAGAGGATGACATGGTCAGTTTAAAGGAGCACCTTGGCATGAAAGATCATGAGGATATTGTTCTTCTCAACTATGACGGTGGAACCAAATCCATCGGGAAGATCAGCACACTGACAGTATCCAGCGCCAGCCAGCAGGAAGAGCCCAGGCCTGGTTTGTCTGTGAGTGACTCTGAGCTGGCTCTGGTGGATGACTGCTCATTATCAGAGCTTGGCACTTCTCTGGACTCCTGTCCCATCATCAAACAGGAGGCAGGGGTGCTCTGTGCTGTAACAGAGGCTGATCTGGTCACCCCGCATGCCAAAGCCACTGTGGCAGACTGTGACAATGGAGACTTCCAGTCTGTACCACTAATCAGGTCCAAGAAAGAAACTGTTGCCTCTTTTGGCTGCCCAGAACCAGGCTGTTCCTGCACGTTTGACACACGTCAGAAACTTAAGGTTCACCTCCTGAACCATGCCGAGGACCCGCGCCCTTACCAGTGCACCATCGAGGGTTGCGGCTGGGCTTTTGCCACCTCTTACAAGCTAAAGCGGCATCTTCAGTCCCATGACAAGCAGCGACCACATACCTGTCAGTTTGAAGGCTGTGGGCGGCGTTTTACCACAGTCTACAACTTGAAGGCTCATGTCAAAGTCCACGAGCAGGATAATTCCTTCATCTGTGAGATCTGCAGTGAGAGGTTTCGCAGTGCTACACGACTCACTAATCACCAGAGGGTCCATTTTGAGCCACAGAGACCCCACAAGTGTGAATTCCCAGGTAACACAAACTGATTTTTGTCTGTCATTTGTTTAATAATTTCTCCTTTCCAAACAGCACTAAGCATTTTGGACCGCTATTGTGCAAGGTGATAGTAGTAAACTTTTACTTACAGTCACCTTTGCCTTCGCTATCAGTCTGATGTTGTACCCCTAAAAGATGAGTGAGACAAAAGAATTTATTTGAATGAACCTACACAGAGCATCCAAGGACTGCTAATGGGAAGCCTATTTAATTTTCACATAACCTTAATTTCAGAAAAGAGAATCTTAAAAGTCCTGTTGTTGCAATCAACTAGATAGAAAAAAAAGTTTAGGTATTGGTATAGTCCTGGTACAAAATGCCCTTTTCAGTCTAACGTTGTCTCCCTACATGTTCTGGGTCCTGTGCAGGCTGTGAGAAAACCTTCATCACTTTCAGTGCCCTGTTCTCCCACAATCGCACTCACTTCAGAGAAACAGGACACTTCACCTGCACCTATCCAGGCTGCGACAAGACATATGACAAGGCCTGTCGTCTCAAAATCCATATGAGAAGTCACACTGGTAAGCTTGTACTAGATTAGATTGTCTATGATATTGCTTAAACTTTCCTGCCAGCAGTTCAGGAGGGAGCCTCTAATGCTCTTAACCTAAGTGTATTGGGTCAGTGATTAGGGACTCTGACGAAGACTGGTCTTTAACTTCTACAATAGATAGTATTCAGGCCGGAGAAGTTTGAGGCTATTTTTTTTTTAAGTATAAGTCATTCCTCCATCACATGATGCTGCGGATGTGTTGCTCTCTGTTCACTTCTTTCAGATGAGTGTAGCTTTTCAAGAAGCATATTTCAGAAACCACAGAATTACAAAAGAAGTCACTGGAAACTAAGAAGTGTGGATTGAACCTGAACCAAACTGAACCCATTCGGGAGCAAGTTAGCCATGCAGCATAGGTTCCACCAAATAGAAGGGGGCCAGCTAGCAGAAAGTCGGGGTTCAGCTCAAAATGAGCTGTCTTGATGATACAGGTCATAGATCCTGTTCACCGGTAAATAAACTTCCTAATTTACTGTTTTCAGGTGAGAGGCCGTTTGTCTGTGACTCAGAGGGCTGTGGCTGGTCCTTCACCAGCATGTCAAAGTTGCTCCGACATAAAAGGTAAAGTGTTTTCTCCTCCGTATAAACAGGCTAAACACTAATAGTTACTGTCAGTTAATATCAAAAAGTAATGAGGCTGCTTTTAGACATTTCAACTTTAGACATTACTCAGGAATTCAGGTTTTGTCGTTCACACTCCAGGTTTTCAAGTACAACCAGTTTTGTAAAACTAGGCCTTGTCATGCAAACCAGTCTGCTTAGATTTAGTGTAGTGTCACAGCAGTTCTGATACTGCATGTCTGTGGTGTAAAGTAACACTCCTGTTAACGTCTGTTTTTCAGCTGTCTGTCAGTCCTCTGTACTCCTCTGTAAAAACAGTTTCGAAGTGAAGACATCGTGTGTCCCTGATTCCCTGGAAATTATTCACTGGAATCATATCAATGTTGTGATAACTCCCATCTCGCCAAAAAATACACTGAATAACTTTTTATTAAATTCCTTCCAAGTCTTCACTACATATATTATTCTAGTCTGGACAGACATTGATATAAGCGGAGGCAGACAACCGCGAGGTGATAATTCTAGTTGTTTTGGTAAACTGAACTCTTCTGCCTATAATGATGTTGGTGTGAGTTTTTTAGTGCTTCACTGACCGCAGTCTCCTTCTCTGCGTTCATCAGGAAACATGATGATGACCGTCGCTTTGTCTGTACAGAGGAGGGTTGTGGGAAATCTTTCACGCGGGCAGAGCACCTCAAAGGTCACAGCATCACCCATCTGGGCACCAAGCCCTTCCAGTGCCATGCAGAAGGTATATATACTGTCCATGTCAGGGCCAGTAGTTACCAGTAGAGAAGTTTGCCAGGATCCTGGCCATAGTACTTCAGGACATTTATTTACTGTAAACTTGTCGTGTTGTCACATCAAACTGCACTTCATTGTGAAACACTTCCTGCTGTGTTTTTGGCTTCACCAGTTATTAGTTTTGTTAGCTCTATTAACAATATGCCACCAGAGACATATATTGAGGTGTTGCCAAAAAATTAACCCTACACCTAAATTATTAATAACATAGTCATTGTTGTTATTTCTACATCATTTTTAGATGACATTTTAATTGATTGATTGATTGATTGATTGATTGAAGCTAGTTGTAGGCAATGGTACTAGTGTAGTGTTATGACCAGGGTGGGCTAAGGCAAAGTTGACACACAGAACAACCAAAAAAACACAGCACATCTTCCTGACTTGTTGCTACCTGGGCTACCAAGACCACAGTGGGCTAGAGCATGAAACAGTAATCAAGGCCACACAAAATGCGACGAGTACAGTTTCAAGATCAAAACTATAACTGAAAATATATTCAAACTCACCATTGAGGGTTTGAAAAGACCCAACACGCCTGACACCTCTTTTGTCTGAGGGCGTTTAAACACAAATCCATCCATAGTACAATTTCCCAGCTTTCTTAACTTTTTTTGGCTTACTGATTTGAAAGTGGAAAAAAACAAATGGCTTGGCTACTAGCATTCTTAACATTACATTAAGAATGCATAGAGTTATGAAAACATTAACATTAAAACTCATATTAGCTGACATCTCATTCTAAACTGTGGGTGGGAGCTTCTCCGTCTAGACCTGCGGGGGCGCTCCAGTTCTACAGGACAATGTTCTGCCAGGTTGGACAACTCACACGAATGTGTAACGTAAAAATTTTAACCCGCACACTAAAAAACATTTTGATCATAGTCCAGAGTCCTGATTAGCTCCGTTAGCTGTCAGCTAGTAGCTGTGTTAGCTCCGTTGACTGTCTTTGGTATGTTAGCTCTGTTAGCCAAACTCATCACAGGACTCTACTATCCACTGGATGCTTACAGCTACCTGGCTGTCCTACTCCTGATTTCCACATGGATTTGTTGGTAATAATGTAGCACTGTCAGGGAAAAATAGGGGCATCCCTTGTCCATAGTGAGTTTACTGTTTCCTTTTGGATTTTAACCCATCAAAATTTTGATAGGTCCCGTACTGATTAGCCGGCCAGTAATAGTAACTTTAGTAACAACATGAGAGTATGTGCTTTGTTGTAGTCAGCACTTCATTCAGTTTGTCATTTGCTAAACAAATCTCTTTTGTCAAAGAGGCGTCCTGGGGAAGTCCTCTGTTCGTCCCAAACACATTTTCTGTCGTCCACTGTACCAAGATACAGAAGGACTTGTTGCTTGGACAAAGTCAGTGTTTGTTTTTTTTTAAAGTCACTATTGATACGTCGCAAGTGAATTGACATAAGTTTTTCCTTTTTCTTTCACTTGGTTGAATAAATAATTTGGACTTGTATCAGTTTCACTTTTTCTCAACAATTATGTCGTTTGTCTCCTTTATGTTCCTAAGGCTGTAATGCCAAGTTCTCAGCACGCAGCAGCCTGTACATCCACTCCAAGAAACACAAGCAGGATGCCAGCACCCTGAGGACCCGCTGTCCAGTGGCCAACTGCTCCAAGCACTTCTCCTCCCGCAGCAGCCTTAAGAGCCATATGCTCAAACACCACCACCTCAGTCCTGGTAAGTAACTCTCACCGTGGGCTCATGACATGCCAGAGTGGAGCAATGCACAGGCAACTCATCCATCCATCCATTTTCTATGCCGCTTATCCCTCTCGGGGTCGCGGGGGGGCCGGAGCCTATCTCGGCTGTCAGTGGGTGAGAGGCGGGGTACACTCTGGACCGGTCGCCAGTCAATCGCAGGGCACATACAAACACCATTCACACTCACACCTAGGGGCAATTTAGAGTCACCAATCAACCTAATGAGCATGTTTTTGGTCTGTGGGAGGAAGCCGGAAAGAACCCACGCATGCACAGGAAGAACATGCAAACTTCACACAGAAAGGCCCGACCCGGGAATCGAACCTGGACCTTCTTGCACGCACACTACCTGCTGCGCCACCGTGCAGCCCCAGATCACTCATGATTTGTGCAATTTAATGATAGGCTTAACTAAACAGGGTTGGGTGCCCAAACAAAATTCAGGAAATATGTTTTGCTTTTATCACTAAATCACTTTTTGTGAGGGAAATTACATGTTGTAGTCAATGTGTTTAACACTAACACGAATTTTGAATTGTTTATATGCCCTCTTTGTGCCACGGCACAAAGCAGTTGTGCAAAAATACACACGTTTTTGGCAAAGGATTTCCAACTATGATGTGCATGTTGGAGTTTTTGTATCTAGTAGTAGTAATGTTGATGCAAAATTAATTATGAAACTCATACATTCATCAACAGCACGTAGTGAAGCTAAGCTCACTATTCAGTACACCTTCAGAGTACACAGTAAGGCATACAAAATATTACTGGGTATATAGGAGCATTTGGAGTTATTTTCTCTTCAGTTTGTGATAACTTGTAATGACTCAATCAGGGTGGTGTCATTGCTAGATTTAGGATCACTGAATTGCATTGTAATTGTAATATGTAGAGGGGTGAAGAAGCATTTGTTTCTGATGGTTGAACAGTTTTACTAAACTTGAAGAATTTACTTTTCTACATGTTCCTCATAATATATTTGCTGTCCTACAACTTGTAAACAATTCCTTGTCCTCCATCCCAGATGTTCTTAGCCAGATGGAGACTACACCCACCCTGACCCCCAGCAGCGAGCTCATCAGCTCCACCCCAACAACAGTTGCGGGGCCTGGTATTGTTGGGGGCGAACAGCTAACCAACTTGGACCTCAGCTCTCTTTTCTCTGCTGTGCCTGGAGGTGCTGCGCCCACCACTGGCATCGGAGTGGGAATTCCCGTCGGTGGGAGCAGCTCTAATGGCACTTTCACCATGGACCTCTCCCTAGTCAGCTCAGGCATCCTCACCATCGACCCCTCCTCAGTCAGCACCGCACTCGGCACCGGCACTAACACCACATTGGCCAAAGCTGTGGACCCTCTTATCCTGGCCACCAGTGCCGATATGGGGCCTCACCACGGTCTGGAAGGGACAGTGGGTGACGTCCTGCCCCCACAGGGCACTCTCAACCTGGATGATGTGCAAACAGTTACCCCAGAGGCCCTGGGCACCCTCACAGCTCTCACCATGCAGGGTGCTGGTGTTTCTGTGGACCCCACTCTGCAGCACCCACTCAGCTCCTCCAGTGCCCTAAGCGTGGAGCCCACATCCTCCCTGGCAGTGACCCCTGTCGCTGAGCTGCTGGCCTCACCCTCAAAGGTGGTGGAGGTTGGGGGCCAGGGGGGAGCAGGGCCTCTGCTGGGCTGTGTGGAGGTGCTGGGGCCTCAAGAGGGAGGAAAGGTCCTCACCCAGTTTGTTTTCCCCAGTCACAGCAGCAGCTTCAGCCCACAAAAAGACCAGGAACTCAACGCTGTGTCACCAAGCAGCTTCCTGGTGAGTGTTTCCAGGTGTTGTGGAGTGCTGTATGAAAAAAGTCTGGAGTCCACTGATCAGATACTAGTGCCTCAAGGCTACATTAGCTGCTACTAGCATAACATCCCCAAATCCCTGAATGAAATGATGGTGGTCGAGCTGCATTGTGGGTAAAGTAGGCAACAGGTTTTGACAAGGAGGAAGAATGAAAAAACTCCATCATGAGTTCAATGGGAGTGCAATGCTAAGTTGATGTGGAAGACTTGCATGCATTTGCTTTTTGTATTCAGTGGTATGAAAGTGTTGAATTTTTAGGAAATCTTACAAGTATGTGCTATTAGCAGTTTGACTACACTTGGTGTTAGTACTCAAAAGCCTACTTAACTTTGGTGGGTTTGTGTTTTTTTTGTACTCATTTTTTATGTCAGGAGAGTGGAGGCTCAGCCAGGACTGACTACAGAGCCATCCAGCTGGCCAAGAAGAAGAAGCAAAGAGGCCCCTCAGCCGCCTCTGGTAAGACAGGCATTGACCAATTTCAGGCTCTTGTTTAATGCTCCTCATTCAGACTGGACAGAAACCAGACACTAATGGCGCATTTCCATTACACAGTTCCAGCTCTACTCGACTGGGTTCTACTCTACTCTACTTGGTTTGGTTGAGTTTCCATTACAATTAAGTACTTCATAGTACCTCCTCAACGTAGGCGTGGTCGTCATACCACGGCTGCGCGAAACTGCCATGACGTCAGTTTGTACGCGATGCAAACAGAGCCAACAAACAATGGAGGACATTGAGGCGTAGGTTGTATTTGCTGCTCGGTTTGTGGCTTTTTGTCACACACAAACCCAGAAAAGTCTGGACCTCGTCGATGGACCACGGTGATATTTTACGAGCAGCCATTTCCCTCAAGTGAGAATAAAGAATAAAGTCAGCGGTTGCTGTTGCCCGGCGTTACAATGGAGGGGGCGGGATTGTTTTTCCGGCGTTGGACGTCGCAGACCAGTGATGACACTCTCCGGCCAATCAGTGGCCGACAGGCTGTTGACGTCACACATATAGTATCACTTCTACTCGCTTGGAACCTCGCCAGAGCAGGTACTAAAAATAGTATCAGGTACCAGGTACTATCCCTAATGGAAACACAAAACAACCGGGTAGAGTAGAGTCGAGTTGAGGCAAGCCGAGCCGCTGTAGTGGAAATGTGGCATAAGTGACTATACGACAGTAAATAATGACAATGTCCTCTTTGTCCAGGGAGTTCAGGATCGAGTCTGAGAAAAACTAAAGGAGCAAAGGCAGCCACAACACCAACACCAGCTCCCTCTGGTTCTCGTTATGGTGAAGGAGCTGCAGCAGCCAATGGGGGCCTGACTCTGCGTGACCCTGTCACTGGGGCTCAGTATGTCCAGATTCAGCTGCTGCAGGTGAGATTCCAACATCTTGCAGTATGATCTGAATCTATGCTGTGTGCAGATGAGATGTAGCAGGATTATAACCTTACATTGAAATAATTGTTTGATTTGTGTTGAGAGGATGCAGGTTGGATGGTTCCAACTGTATTGAATAAAGTATAGTTTTTGTTGAACAACATGCTGATCAAAGTGTGTGTACATGCAGGACGACCCAGCCAGTGACGGCGACCTGGCCTTCCAGCTGAGCTCTCAGCCCTCCAGCTCTCACTCTCAGCTCACTGCTGACCTGCCTGTCAACATTTTACAGGTGACAAAACTTTTTTCCTACAGCCAATAGCTTTAATGAAAACATTCACATAACTCCACATAGTGACACAGTGAGGTTATTTTTGACAGTAAATCAAACTTGTATAAAGAAAAGTCATGGCACATTTAAGATGTTCATTTCTATTTTATTTTACTCCAAAAACACAAAGTGTTCCCATTTACTTATATTAGTGAGTAAATGGGAACACCATTTTTCAAATAATCCCATTTAAAATGAAAATTAAAAAAAACAGAAGTGAATAAAATTACTTCAGAGTTGTTTTTGAGTTTTTAAAAGAAGCATATAAACCCAAGTACTTAACAAACATACATTTTCATACTTGTTTACATGGTGTTAATGCAGTAAGGAATGATAAGTTCTGTAATATTCATTTAGTTTTCATATAAGAGAACTGAGCCCTGTGACTGTGTTCCCCCACAGGAACCTTCAGTGATGACAGAGGACGACAACGGCTCTGACAACTCCCAGTTTACAGGAAGCACAATCAACCTTCAGGACTTGGAGTGACTCCCACAGAGCTGCGATGATCGGCCTCACTGGCACCTCTTCACTGTCGGCAGTTTACACCAACAAATATACCCTGAGAAGTTTGACTCCATGAAACGGTTGCCTCGTCTTTTCCAGGACTTTGAGAGCGTTTTTGGACATGTGATTATAGTTTGGGGGGGAGGAGGACATGAGTCCACAAATAATGCACCTTGAGAGGAGGAGATGAGGATTCTTTTGTTCTGAAGATTATGTGTTCATGTTTTTTACTTTGTACCCAAATCAAACCTGAGAGCATTCACCTGTCCAAGAGACGTGAGAGGCTCTGTGTCCCTTTGTGTGGATTTTGACAGTAACAGTGTCTCTTCTGTGGTGCCACATTGCCACTCATGCACACACTGTGTGCTGTCTATGCTCCAGTTGCCTTACAGACACCTCACGATGTGCATTCCTCCACTGACGGGTTATCTGCTTTATTTGTTGCTCTTTTGATTTCTTACCTTTTGTTAGATTTATTTTTCTATGGCAGCAGTAAGTCCATGTTGAAAACACACCTGTTCATGTGTTTATATACAATATGTGATGAGTTACTACCTTCTTGTAATAATTTTATGTTTGTTATTTATTATTTAGCTGTGGGTTTACAGAGTGGCAGAGCCAAACACAGATGAATTAAAGAATTAAAGCACAATCTGAAGAGTTTGTCGAGAGACCTTCATTTCACCCAGTGGTTACAATATTAGACAGTTTGGCCAAAGCCTAACCATTATCAGAACTTATACAGATAATCCTGGTGTATCTCAGCTCAGTCCAAAATGTACGGTTGATGACCAAAGACCAACTATATGAGTCAAACGCCAGCTGAATACTGGCTAACAGAAGCCTATTTTTTAACTTTGCTAGTATTGTGTCTTCAAGTTCAGTACTGCATTATTATGGTAAAATGGACGATAACACAACATAGAATGTTTAACTTTTATAGCCATTGCTCACAGTGGCTATGATCAGCTTAACTGCAGACTCCACTTGCCATTACTAGTAAAGGGGTTGAAGTTGCTTATTGTGTGATGAACTGATAAGAGTCAGTGGCAGTTAACAATCTTAGTCAACTTTATGAATGGTACACTTAGCTATGAAAGCAGTCTGGTCTTTTCATGAGGTAAAGCTATGGGCTACTATTTGTGTTGATTGTGTTCAGGCAGCTATAGTTAATATACAGAAGAAAAAAGTAATTCAGATAATAAATTAATGATTTTTTTTACAAAGCTCTTGCTAAGCATAGAACACAAAAGGGTTCCCATAAGAAACAAGATGAAATACAATGATGGAATACCATTAAAAAACTAAATCTAATAATGACACAGAGCTTTAAAACAAGGCACAAAAAAAGGAGTTAGTAGTGAAAGCACTGACTTTGAACATCTGAAGGTTATGCCCTTACTCTCTTTGAAACTGAAAGGAACATGTTAATGTGTAGTGACCTCTGACTGCCAGACCTGCTAGATCATCACTGAAATGTCTTGGAAAAGTCCTGGAAAATGATATCTACAGAAGAGAGGGAACCCTGTATGCAATACTGAAGATGAAGGTATCAGTACTGAAGGTGACACATGCAGCAACTGTTGCACCATGACAGCCAAACATTTGCTCCGTTTGCCGTTCCAACAAGAAGCGTTGGATGATTTTACAAGATCTTTCTGACATCTGTCCATCTTTCAGAGATACTTTTCATGTTATGACAACAGATTTTAACAAGATATGTTTGTTTTGTGAAATAACTAGAAAGTTTTGAGCTATAACAACATGAACTGAAATATTGTTATGACAGAAACGTTTCTTGCAAAAACGCAATCATTTGCTCTCCAGTAACACTGTGCAAATGTGTCATAATAACATGAAAAATATCTTTTTGTAATGTGGAAGGATCTTGTAAAAATGAGGAATGTAAGCAAATATTTTTTGTCCTGGTGGCAGTAATAGTTCTTATTCTGAGTGTGCAATTGAATCAGGATATACAGTGAACTCAAATTTCAGAGAATGTAAATGTTTAAGCCATCCTAATTGTGACACCTTGGTAGATTTAGAGTAGTTTAGACAAATTTGGCCTGTTGTTCACTGAATTTAGTCTGCATTTGCCATAAGCTCCTGTACTCACTGTTCTTGCTTTATATTTCTAAAGGGGGAAACATGTTGGTAAATATTACTTCAGTCCTTCCCAGGTCTGCCATTGAAAGCTGTAGCTCTAACTGTAGTGGAAGAACAGTGTCACCACCCTGTTTTAAAGGGTCAGTCCCAAAGAGGACAAAAAATGTGTGCAGCTACGTCTGTCCCTTTGAAGGTACTATTTCCAAACCAGCAGGTGGGGTCCAAGTCATATGGAGCTTTCCCCATGGCTCCCATGCAGAGAGGAACAGTCAGCTGACAAAACAATACACAGTTAACATGTTAGCAAGGGCTGGCACAAGTGTTCATACAAATATTGTAAGCTTATCATAATTTGATATGTTTTCTCAACCTGACATCTGTCTGTTTGCCCTTTTGACCCCACTGCATGCACTTCAGTGCGAAAGCTTGTTAACAAGACAGCCATATTAAATGAAGTTGTATGCTCACTGACACACAATCACACTCAGTTTTAACAGCCTAGATAATGCTTAAATCTGATTGCAGATCAGAAGTGGCATAAATTGGACCCAAAGGTCAAAATCCAAGAAGTAGGATTTTAACATGGATTTCAGGAAGCAGCTCAGAAGGAAATGTACATGTCACAGACTCACCTCCCACCAAATCTCCCTGAAAAGTCTGAATCTAGTACCACAATGTTTTCATGTGCACGCTTCATTCTCTGCGTTCACATACCCAAGCATTCACAACGTGTGAATACTCAACAATACTGTCACCCATTCAGATGGATAATACTTCCACACTCTCTGTACAAGCACTCTTGTGTACGTTAGTTTACATGTGTAAGACAGACATCCAGGCTAGTTTCATGTGAATTCAGATGGAATCAGTGTGACCTTTGCAGATCAGTGACAGCCACAGCGAGAGTGTTCAGACTGAGAGTGTCTGGAGACATCTGTGCTTGGTGAATTTTGATGACGTTCCTTGTTTTGTGTGTGAATGTGAACCGTACTCCTACAGCCAGCTGTGATGGCGTCACAGATAATGAATTGAAGACTAATGTTGTCCAGTCACAGTGTTTGATGCTTCACAGTATTTTGTTACTACATGGCCTAGTAGTAGTTTGAGAACACCAGCACATCACAAAACTTTCAGTCCTACTTTTCTGGTTTTGGACTTTTGGAGAAAGATGACAGAGGCTAATGTGCACACACTGCAAAGGGTATCTTATGGCAAAAGCATTATTCTTTATTTTCACTCACCGCCACTGCAGCATTTACATATGATCCTTCTTGAATACAGCGAATCACTCTGAGTACATAGAAACTTTTCTTTCTTTTTTCCCCTCATCAGTGTCCTCCAGGGTGCTTTTTTCAAGAACTTCCTGTTCACTCTCACTAACCTGTTTTGGAACACAAAATGCCATATGCATAATGCAAATGATATGGAGTCATCTAATGCAAGGCAAAGGCAAAGAAGCTGGTGATCCAGTTTCAAAATTTTCACTCTGTCATCCAGCAGATAACAAAACCATGCAGAGGGGGTAATACTGATCCAAAACTTCTTTGATTAGAATGCGAATGGATTTTCTGCTTGAAAACATGCAGATGGTTTTAATGAGGAATTGCATTTGACAAGTGACTAATATGCTGCCTTTCTTTTTTTGATGTGTCTGTATACATAGAGTTCAAAACTCATATTTGGGGACACATGGACACATGCATACATGCATTATTTGTTCATTCTGGCTTCCTTGTAAGTCACGTGACCCCCACCCCGGGAGCTGATGTGATACACCTTTTGCTTCTCACCTCCCTTCTCCTGAGTGGTGTTTGGAGGCTGTTCATACGATAGCTTGTTTACATCTCTGAGATTCATGGGTGCCCCAAAACAAACAAACAAACAAAAACAAACAAAACACATAGCTACACTTGTGCTTTTCCTGCTGTGACAGGAGACAAGAGCGAACCATTAACAAACAAAAGCTTATTTCCAAGAAGCATGAATGAGGTCTTATATCTCTTGTTTGTGTGGTGTTGTAGTGGTTTTTATGATGTATTCTTATGCTACATATTGTTACTCTTCCAACTCTTTCTATTTAGAGCACTTAAAGTGTGCCACATCAAACAGGCACATGGCCATGTCCCTCTTTGGACACACACGCATTTTTTTTCATCACCTTTTTGACATTTTTTGTGTGTCATGCTTACCTTTTGAAATGTTTGTAATGTGTTAGATGATGACCCTGAGAAAGGCAACAAGCCCAAATGTGTTGGTCAAACAACAAAATTGTTCTACATACGTGCTGCTGCCCTCTTCAGGTTAAAAATAACCATCTCCTGTGTGGTGAATTCTGGCTCAGATGAAATTTCTTAAAGATGTCTTTATTAAAGTTACTCTTTTGATCTTCAACAACTTAGCTTGAACGATCAAGGTGTTGCATTAATCATGATATTGTTTTACAATGAAGCAGCATTTTCGTCAGGTGCACAGTTAATTTCTCATGCACCTGTTTGATGTGTTGGCGAGCTGCCATGAAGTAGGAGGAAAGGTTCATGAGGGCATTTCTGAGACAGTTACGAAGTGCAGTGAGATTTGTTACATGTCACTAATCCACATCAGCGGCCATTACTTCACGCCACTTTAATGACCACATGGCTGTGTTAGGTAGGCTTTGTTTTCAGTACAGCAGTGGTTCCCAACCTGGGGTCCACACCCCCCCCACTGGGGGGCACCAGAGGTCGCAGGCAGTGTGCACAATTTTGTCTGCACTGAGGTTGTGAGGTTACCAAAATTATATTTGTGCACATTAAATTTATAAAATCCCAATAACACACCAAATGGGATAATCCAAATTAAAACATATTTTTGGTCCACTAGGCTATTTATTACCTCTGACCTTTATTTTTGCAAATAAAAATTTGTAATTATTCACTGTATTGTTTTAGTGTGTGTATGCAGGTACAAGTTGGGGCTGGGGGGGCTTGTCTTGGACACAGGCAAGGGGGGCTTCAAGGAAAAAAGGTTGGGAACCACTGCAGTACAGCATGGTACAAAGTCTCAGTCCATCTATCAGTAACATCATATACACACAAACATCATTGGAGCATATTACACAATAAATATCACATAATTGCCAGAAGAAGAAAAAGCTACCTGTTCACAAGGATATTGCACAAGAACTGACTGAATGTTTTGTGTATGTGATTTCTTGGTCATATATTTAGATTCAGATTTTAGTCGACATGAAAATGTAAAAAGCCCCATTTGTTCACACCAAAAATGTAATTTGGTGGGAATGATGAACCTCCTGTGTTGGGGGAGTGTATTATGTCGTGACGAAACTGTTTCTTGCACTTGCCAACATTTGTCTAAGAGAACAACAACTTTTTGTCTCCTTATAAGCTAAATTCATTTCAGGTGTAGTGTCTGTTAACTTGTGGTGCTCAAGAGAGACATCAGTTCCTTATTAGTGGGAACCTTTCTGACCTGTTGTCTCTATAACTATGTCATATTGTGCAATGCTTTCTCAGTAATAGGGAGGGAAACCAGATGATTTCTTAGGTTACGAGTAATTTAATTTCCCACAACACCTACTGATAGTGTATCCCAATTGACTCAAAACCATGGAAAAATTCACATGTAACACATTAACTGAGTGACTATCAGTGAGTCGAACTCATCCACCTCATGTGTTGATCATGTACCTACAGCATTTTTAAGCGGGTGTTTGACAATGTGTCAAATTATGTCCTGAAGATTATAAAAACATCTCTGTAAACAGGCATTATCCCCAATTTGTTTAAAACAGCTGCTGCAAAACCATTAGTAAAGAAACCCAACCTAGATAGCAATGCACTCACTAACTACAGGCTGATATTCAACCTTGCTTGCATACAAAGCCCTTAATGGGCTTGGACCAAGACACATTGTTAACTGTCTTGTTCACTATTTGCCTTCAAGATCCTCCTTCCTTAAGGGTTTTCGCAGTTAAGATTGCCTTGCCCAAAAATAAATGGACTCCAATTTGAAAACTACAATGCCGCTTGTGACGGCCTGTTTAACATATTGCCTTGTTTCTCTCCAGTTGACCCTCTCCTGGAGTGACAGCAGTCCAGGGGCCCAGAGCTGCTTGGGTACACCTCTAGTAGGTGTGGCTTTAACTATAAAGGGGCTGGATGAGTACATCTCTTCCTCGTCTGTCTGATGACTGAGCAGCATGCCGACCCCAGGGCATGCAATCTGGTTTTCCTGGGTTGTGTTTTCACACTTTACTCACCCATACATGCATTACATGACTGACAAGCAACATAATTTTTCATTCAGTTGTCTTTATGTTGTGTTAAATAAATGCTCAAACTGACTGACAGAATGTTTGGCTCTCTTCTTTGTTACGGACTTTGAGCCAGGTTTGTAACACGCTGCTCGCAGTGACACCCTCCAGGAGTTTTAGCAGCAGTCCACCAAGGCAGGGGGGTAGTACAGCGTTGCCAGCCGAAGGAGTCTGAGGGCTGGTATTAACGTCATTTAACTGTATTCAATGTTGTCATGAATACCAGATTCAAAACCAGAAGGTGGTGTTTATTTTAATGTTACAGCAAAAGCAATAAAAACACCAGCCTCCACCAGTTGGACCTTGAGAAAAAAAAAGAAAAGAAAAAAAAAAACCTTTAAAAAACTGAGTGTAATCCTTCAGTGTCTCATCCTCTGAACACCACAGGATGGTGACTATAATATGGAAGCTGCAGGAAGTACACCACCCCTCTGAATTTTCTTTGTATCACATGAGCGATCATCTCACATAACCCTTCAAGCTGCAGCCAACAGTACACATGGCCTCTCATTTATTCGTTAAAACCTTGATATTGGTTGGAGGACAATGATATAGCTTGACAGCTGTTTAGTCTTGTCTGTCAAATTATATTAACCATTTGTCAACCATCCACAATGTTATTGTCTTTACATCTTGCTAGCATAACATTAGCTTTCTGGCTCATAGCAGAGCCAAGGGTTCTATGAGCTGAGCTGACAAGAATGGAGTGAACGTTTCCAACCTTATAGGATGGTAATAGTCAAAGCCTCAGATATTATCAGGGAAACTGAGTTGTGGCTTTGGAAAAATCACTCATTTAGATTGCAAAACGCATAAAATACAGATTACAAGTTTCAATTTTTTCTCATTGGCAAGTGACCATGGTATAAGCGGGATAATGCCCTTTGAGATATCATTAATCATTTATTAATGTATTCCGTGGAGGACAGTTCTGGCATGCCCGTTGTCCATTAATTCCTCATAATGGACAGCTCATCGAGCATTATCCTGATCTCTCTATAACTGTTTTCAGTTCATAGTTAGTTCACATTAACACATTTCCAACAGGTGATAGACGGTGTTGCTGTCATGACTTGCTAGCCAAACCTTACAATATTATACAAAGTAATATGAAAGACAAGTTAAAAACAAAGACAAGAGCTTGACAGTCATTGAAGGTTTTAAAAAGTGAAAGTCATGTTCAGTCAGTTGTGATCAAAAAGGTCAAGTTACTCCGTCACTACCTAGTGTAACTCTAACTTTATACACATGAAATGAAAAAGCCAGAAAAAGTTTTTTTTGTTTTGTTTTGTTTTGTTTTGTTTTGTTTCTGTATTCTGCTGTATGTGTCATCATTCAGTAAATATATGAAATAGTGTTAAATCTTCTGTCATGACATCTCACATGCTGCATCTATTTGGAATGAATTATCTGGTTTATTTGCATTCAGAAAGCTTCTCCATCTGTAATGTGGCCTCCTCAGACTTGTAGCATCTCTGCAGAGAAAAAGTAACCACATTTCAGCATTTATCATCTGAAAATTAGAGCCTGTCCACATCCCTGGGGAGATGGAGACAGAGAGGAAGAAGTAGGGCAAAGGCATGCAGCTAATCCTCCAGTCAACAGTGCTCTCCATGCATCCAGACCGAGTGGTAATCTGTCGGCCAGGCAGAGCCACCCTGCAAGGACAGTCTCATGGCTTTTGGCTCCAGCTGTTTGATGGCTGGATAAAGAGGTCAAGTGGGATCAGACAGACATGCTGCTCTGCCTGTCGCACTACATGGTAGGCCTAATAACATCCAGGGACTGTAATGCATTCTGTATTGGCCCCATGCAGAGCCTGGTCAAGCCCTTTACTTTATACTTCACTGGAGGCTTGGTGGGGTCAGAGAGGGAAGACAGGCAGCAGCTGTATGAAGAGGGAGTAATGGTAAGTGATGACCTGTGTACCTAAAGTCTGATATATCTTCTTTCACTGTGTCATAGAGCTCCATTGGTTTCCAAAAACTATTAAAAACATCAATGAGCTGCTCTGTTGCACTGGGTGACATGATCCTTCATTTCCATGAATACACATACTGTAGTTTATTTTGACTCGATCCCACACACACCATCTTGTTCCCTAAAATACTCACTAGAGAACAGTCTTCTCTACTGACTGTTTAACAATCTGCCAAGCCCAGCTGAGGTAACCCACAACCCTCTGTGCATATAGTACAAGGAAAAGAAATGCTCGGAAATTATAGCTTAGTTTGCATAATTGTCATCTTATTAGAAAGTAACAGACAGAGAAATAGAAGATATGAGAAGAGAGAACCAAGAGATTAACATCAGGCCTTTAAAAATGATTATTAACTCTTTTTAGTCTCAATATTGTGTTTTGATCATTGGTTACTACTTCTATTGTTGTGCTGAGATCCTGGTTTAATTACTATTTAGCGTGGACATAGTATTTGTTCAAACTGCTGACTTTAACTGTTGGTGTACAACACAGTGAATGATAGCAGACAGTGCACTTAAGCCATCCTCCTGGCTTTAGGATTAGAGTTTTTTAATCAATCAAATCATTTTTCAAAGCCCATACATGTGTATTATTACATTTCATATAGATCAATTTTTTTTCCACTAAGCAGGCCTCAGCGGAAGAAACTATTTATGTCGGTGCTGGTTAATGTAACTGACTTGTTGATTGTGTCATCTCATCACATTACCAGAGATCCTGATGGGGGGGCAGCAACCCCTCTGCTTCATCATCCAACTCAAAATGATCAATATGTGCACACGTGCACTAATAACCATTTTTGTGTCTCAATCAATAAATTGATGAGAAGAGATAAATTTCAATGTGTGTACAGAATAACTTCCATTTAACCAATTTAGCCAGCAACTTTGCACAACACGAGGAGCTGAGATTTGCTTGCTTATATGAGCAGTCAAATCGCCATGCTCATTCAGCTGTCTACGATAGAAACAGAAAAATAATTCAGTGAGAGTGTGGTTGACGATGGAGAGCAGGAGAGGACTGAACTGAGGCTTAAAAAGTTGAGAGTGTTGCACTGCTCAACACATGTGGCATCAATAGCTTTTTGTGTGTTGGATAACAGAGGACCAGGAAAGGGTTTAGCCATATTTTCCATTGATTAGACATTTCAGTGTGGTTGAAGACCTTGACCAAAATGGCCGAAAACATGTAGTTTTAAAGAGTGTTTCCAGATTTAGGTTTCTTAAATGAGTGATGAAATCTGACAGTGGAAATGAAAATAATTTCCACTGTCAGTTTTCAGGGAGTCCTGTGTGATAACACCATCACAGCTCCGTGGTCACTTCCCAGGGTCTCTCCTAATATATGACTGACAGTTTATTGGACCAATAGAAGAGCAGTAGAACCACACCACACAGAATCCCCGATCCTAGAATATATGTCCATTTTCAAGACCAATCTCTGAAAACTGAGACTTGCAAACCAGAATTGGAAACGTAATCCGAAAGACAAATAGCCACAGTGAAGTTGTTTTTAGAGACTTAGAAGTCTGGGTTTTTCTTGGATGGTTTGTGGTATCACATTTCTGTGCATTTTTATCAACTGGCAAAATTAACCCCATACAAAACAGAGGGTGAATATTGGACTTGCATTCAACAGGTGACCTGAGACCTGACAAATTATTATTAGTTCTGCTCTGTGCCTGCTGGATGTGCTGATGTTCATGAACTTAACAAATTAAAACTGCATCAATGCCGTGTTTACAGAATGTTCTGCTTCCTCCAAGTTCCTCCTGTTCCACAGTGTAAAAATACTCTTACAAATTCAAGTCTTACATTTTAAATTGTATTTAGGTAAAAATACAGAAATGTTAGCAGCTAAATATACTTTAGGTATCAAATTAAAAGTACTCTCACTTTAACAATGGCTGTTATTCTTTGTTAATATTCTTAGTTGTATTACATTTTATTAGATAATTATAATGTATATTATATAATTTAAAGTCTAAGTCTAAATCTCTTCAAGCAGAATTCCCTCTGTTATTGTATACAGTGTTCTATAGCGTCGAATCATTGTCACTGGCCTTTCCATATAAGCAGCATTTTAATGTTAAAATTGTTCGTGGACTAATTTGAACTATTTTGTATAGTGCTGGCTATTTTTCAACAACAATGCATCGCATTTAACAAGCTGATCATATGTTTCGGATGTCATATTGAATCTATACCTCACAATTTTTACTGAAGTACAGCTCTTGAATAAATGTACTTAAGTGCTATAATGCTGCAGGGGAAAGTAAGTAAGTAGTGAGAAATATCATGTCCTGCACTTAATGTGGTTTAATCAGCTGGGAAATGAAAGTCTCTAACAGTAACTGTTGTAACTGTAAGTTTTGATCATCAGTCAGCCCCCTCCCTCTCTCGGGAAAAGAGGAGCAAAGGCTTATCAGAACAGATGGACTTTCCACGTAATCACAACCATCGCAAAGAGAGAAAAATTAAAAACTTGGATTCTATTTTCAGCTCCTTCTTGCAGCTGCTGAAATGCAGCAATGTGGAGTAGAAAGAGTCTGCCACCTTGTATCTAATTATGTGGGTACACCTAATTGCAGCTGTTCCAAGAGTTATTCACTCTCTCAATAAAGTTTCTGTCTGTCTGTCTGTCTGTCTGTCTGTCTGTCTGTCTGTCTGTCTGTCTGTCTGTCTGTCTGTCTGTCTGTCTGTCTCTCTCTGTGATGTGTTTCTCAGAACTTTGGAGTGACTACTTACACAAACAGCATGTTAAAGAACAACTTAATGCTTTTGAAATGCTTGTCAAGCTTGACTGGTTTGCCCACATTGTTCCTGAGAGAGTGATTTCCTCTCAATGTGAGGAAGTGTTTATGCTGCTGTGAGGCCAGTTACCGATAGCCTCCGAGTTCCTCTGTCCCACAGTGACCCACACTTACAGACAAGCTGGCCGACAGCTAGTAACTGACCTGGAGTTCTGCTGCTGGGGCAGTAGCAGTCGGAGTTCCAGTAGAAATGGAAGGTATACATTTGAGGTTGGGGTTTAAAGTTAATCTTTGACCCCAGAGACAGCAGTTGACAAAACAATCTCAGCACAAGGTCCATGTAGTAGCTGTTCTGGAGACTTTAACCATCACCCTGCTGATGAAGATCATATGGAATGACCGAAAGCACCAGACCAGCTACAAACTGGACCTTAGGAATAGTGTTACACATTTTGTCCACCAGAGAGCACTGACAAGTTTGCTTTTGCACTGCAAAATGGTCCACTCAGTACAATATCATGGTAACAACTCCTTCAAGGTTAGGTTAAGTGAAGAAATACTCATGAAAATGTTTTGGTGATGTTGAGTGTTTATGTGAAAAAATGATTGTTGGTCAATGTACAGGTTTGTCAAAACTTTCAAATATCTGTATCAGTATTGGCCTCAAAAGTCAATGTAATAGACACTTATCACTTAATGAAATGGAATTAAAGACGTTCATGGTGATTTTATGATCATATGCACTCTGTTTACATGTTGATCTTCCTGTAGTGTCTGAACAAAGTAAATCTGGTTGTGTAGTTATAAATAAATATGATTCAATATGTCAGCTAATGATGTGCGGAAAACACAGCACTTGACAGTTTTCCACTTAAAGCTGCAGTGGGTAAGATCAAGAAGAGAGCAGACTTAGCCTGAAAATTTGAACCCAAGTTCCACGTTACTCCCCCTCCCTCTCTGCTGCACTCATGCCCTACCTCCAAGCCCCTCCTCCCTGTGGCGCCTGCGCGGCTGTCATGACAACCAGTAACGTTAGCCTTAGCATCGGAAAAAAGCTAACTCTGCCCAGCCTCTAGATCACAGTCGCTAACATATCGTATGCGCTGTGGAGTGTTACTGTAACAATCACCATATTAGCTTTATGGTTATTTGTTGTCTTAGCCGTATATGCTGCTGTTGGCAGCGGCGGTATGGGCAGTTTCTCCTTTGCAGGTAGCTTTCACTAGCCTCCTGACGCCACTCACAGAGAGCTGTTTGACTGAGCGGCAGCAGGCATCATGAGTGGGAGGGGGGGTTCGCAGCATGTGTGAGTAGTGATTGACAGATGTCAGACACTGCCTCAGACGCTCCTCTGGCTCTGATTGTTTTGTGTCGGGCGCGGTGCATTCTTGCAAATCGCATTAGGAGCAGTAGGTGGGACAAATGGAGCTGTTTTTTTTTGTTTTCACAGATTACATGTTTCATGTACTGCTGTCTGGGCACAGGGACAGTTTTAGCAAATATGACAAAAAAGTTACGTTTATACTAGTTACCTACTGCAGCTTTAAAAACAACATCCTCTTATAACTCTTCTATAAGATTTGAGTTGTTTTGAAGCATTTTGGTTGTTGATATGTATGATTCCAGTGAATCATTTCCAGTGAGAAACATGCTGTCTTCACGTAGAGACTCATTTTCCAGAGGAGTACAGAGGACTGATAGACAGCTTCATCACATGGTGCAACAACAATCACCTGAAGCTCAGTATCAGCAGAACCAATCAGCTTGTGGTGGACTGCAATGCTTCAAGTATGGATGCTGCTGCAAAGAAGCTACAAACTGTCAAACTTGGGTGGTTCACACACATCTTCAACCCGACAGCACAGAAGATCTAAACTCTCAGCACAGTTTGAAGGTGAACACCCAAGATTAGTGTCACCAACTCAGTATCTGACCAAAAGTGAAACATGGTCACAGTCTCCCCCTCTGTTCCTGAGGTATGGTGTTGAATAATGAACTGGAAAATGGTTCTGCAGAACCTCATGATGTCACAGTGAAGGTGACCTTTGACCTTTTGGATAGAAAATGTCATGACTTCATCATTTTATCCTGTGAGACATTTGTGTGAAATTTTGTCATTATTAACGTATGAATTCTGGAGTTATGACCAAAAACATGTTCTGTGAGGTCACAGTGCACTTTGACCTTTGTCCACGGAAATCAGATCAGTTCATCCTTGAGTGTTGTAGTCAGCTGGAATGTCTGCAACTTTGCTATCTTTATATCAAGTACCATGAGGGAAATAAGTCTTTGATGTTATTGTGTCATCCTTGATATTTTTGTGATCCTTGTCATTTTTTGTGTAGGACTTACTGACCACTGTCTCATAATGTCTAAAATTCAAAACTATACAAAAAAGGAAAACTTGCAAGTGTTGTGTCATTTTAAATGTCGGTGGAGACCTAAAAGTCTTGCAGCTTCAGTTCAGTTCAGCTCAATTTTCTGCCTCTATCACCAAATCACAACAAACATTTTGTCAGGACACTTTCCATATAAAACAGGTCTAAACCATACAGCTTCCTTTTAATGGGTAGAAACCTCACGCAGAACCAGGCTCTGAGTGGGCAACCATAACAACAATAATAACAATTATATGTATATGATAATATAAATATGACCAAAATAACTCATGCAGGGGGCATCAAGCATGGTCACGGTAGGAGGTGAAAAGATGATCCACAACCCAGGCTCAGTCTCAATCCATGGGACCCTACGAGACGAGAAAGCACAAAGACTGTGGGGAAGAAGCCAGTTAGTAACAATGTTAATGGGACTTTAATGTATAGAGATAGAGGAAGAGAGAAGAGCTCAGTGTATCATGGGAAGTCAACTGGCTGTCTAAGTCTACAACAGCATAAGTAGTAGCTGGTCCAAGTCAAGCCTGAGCCAGCCCAAACTGTAATCTGTAGCACTTGCATTTGTGATTGGACATAGACTTAAAGGAATTGTGCCACATTTTGGTCAATGCTTTTTTCCGCTGTCCTGCCAAGAGTTAAATGAGAAGACCGATCCCAGTCTTATTTCTGCACCGTAAATGTAAAGGTGGAGACTGCCGCCATTTATCTTAGCTTTGCATAAAGACTTGGAACAGCAAGCCTGGCTCTGTGCAAGGGTAACAAAATCCATGTGCCACGAGCTCTAAAGCTCTCTAATCAATCAATCAATCAATCAATCAATCAATCAATCAATCAATCAATCAATCAATCAATCAATCAATCATACATAATGAAAGTTTTTCAAGCTCCAAAAGTTTGAATTTGTACGTTTTGTGGCAAAATCTAACGTCCAACCAAATTCTTATGTATTTATCCAGCTGTACAGCATGGATTAAGGTCTTCATTTAGGTCCTGGATGCGAATGGGAACACCACTGGTTTGCATGCTTGTAAGATCAGATGCATTTCAACCTGTGCAAATACATAAATGTCAGACTTCACTGATTTGGACTTGATCCAAAGTACTTCCAAACAGCTCTGCCTAAGTCATCCGGGTCATAAAACTGTGTTATACAGTGTTTCCGCTGATAAAAATAGGAGAGATGCTTTTTATCTTCCAACTCCGTGAATCCAGCTGACCCACTTCTAGCCTTCATCCCCTTGTGATTGTTATTTGTCAGGATAACAAGTTACTGTACAACTCGCCTTGCTTCCTTCACCCAGGCGCCCCACATGTTATTCCACGCAGCAGAGCCGCTGAGTGACAAACCAGACGACCCGCCTCCATCCCACCACAACCGACCAATGCGGCTGCAGAGCGGGGACGAGCCTTCAGCAGCAGCCTCTTACTTCTCACTACAGTAACCCTGTAACACACACTGGCAGTCATGTGACAGCCATATAGTACAACTCAGCCAACGCTCAGTCCAGTCTGAACGCTACTGCTGCCGCTGCATGGCGAGTCTCAAGGGCAAAACCTGCTGTGGCAATAGAGTGCCCCGTCGGATGCAACGGATAAAACAATCCTCCTCGCGCCTTTTGCATTGGGATTATATTTGCTTTGAGTGAACAAGGTAAGGCTTAAGGTTTGTTTTGTGTGATGCTGGATTCAGGGGTGCAGGGTGCTCGGTGCCATATGCTGCAGCAGCCAGGACGAAAACATGTTTACGTTGAGAACGGAGACGCGCGCCTACTCATGCGTTATGCACCGCGGTGGGGACGGGCAGAAAAACACAGCGCACACACACAGATTGTGCTTTGCTATGAGCCTCGGATTTTTCACGACAGAATTTTGAATGAGTTTTGCTCTCCTGTTTGCAGCCGCGCGTGTGACGGGATTTCTAACTTCTCCGATCCACACTGTGATCTTGTGTTCTTATTGTTTCTTCTTCTTATTGTAATTGTTATTATTATTTAGCAAATACAAATAAGGAAATGTGTTGATTTATAATAACAAAGGTAAAGCCCCGGCTGTGGAAGAAAATCAGTCAATATAAGCAATGTGCCCAAGCTTTACTGTTCCCGCATGTGAAATGAATCAAAGTGTGCCCCCTACATGCAAGACACCAATAATGCACCAGCCTGCAATTTGTAACGATAAATCTCACCACTGATGTTTGAAATCGGTCTTTCCAACTTCGGAGACAGCGATGTGACTGATTTACAGCTCTTAAATGGTACCGTAAACAGGCAGGGCAGGTGATATACGCATGCAGCGGAGGAGCGCACGCTGCTCCCGGCTGCCCCATGCGGTATGTGCTGATAATAATGTTGACAGTTTTTTTCCTCTGGCCGGGTTTACTGTCGGTCACTTTCCACGCAGGGGCCCCTAGAAAGGGGGCCGAATAGGGGAGGGAGGGTGAGTATGACCGGCGCTCGCTGTGCCAGGAAAATAACCTAAATATGACGTCTATAATAGGACATTATCAAAACAAATGTGATCAGGTGAACCAGAAACTCCATATACTCTCTTGAGCCACATAAAAAGCAACTGTTCTGCCTTTCTACACATCATAACCGTATGGCCTCATACTTAAATAGGGCACCATAAAATGTGATAATGTTACTGAAGATAATTTAAGATAATAAAGATTAGGCGGCATTCACAGATAAAATCTTAATCTTTCTGCTTTGAGAGGTAAGGAAACCGGTGACACATTTTGCATAACTGAGCCAAATCCTGAAGCGGCTCAGAGGGCCGAGCTGTGTGAAACATGTCAGAAAGGTCGCTCTGGACCTCGTCGGTCAGTGTCAGGCTGGCGTAGCTCATCGATCTGGTCTGGGGAGAGAAAACCAAAGGCTGATGCATATATATAATCATATATTTGGAATCTGAACAATAGGCAGATGTGTGTTTAAGACTAACAGACTTCTCACTGTCTCTGTTTATTTCTATTTAGACATACTGTGTCCTGGCTGGAGACCTTGGATTGTAAAAGTGTTTCCCAGATGCTTGCTTTTTCCACCCTGAGAGCATACCAGGTGTTTCACTATCTCACACGAGTGGAAAGTGTGGCCTTGGTGACCTGGGTTTGTTTGGCCTAACTTTCCCAGAAGCACAAGGAATAATTCTCTTACAAATCACCCTGAACACAGACTCCAAGTCCAACAAGCCACAGCAGTTTGGCACTATCCAGGGATGGTAGATAACTCCCCAGTTAGCCAGGGGACCTTTCTTCCTTATAGTGGCTCTCCACAGGCCTATCGGCTGTCAGACATGGTGACAGACCTGGGCTCCTACCAGGTGATGCCGTCACCATTTTCGGAGGACGACCTGAGTGAGTCGTCCAGTCCTCGCTCCTGTTCCAGCCCAGACTCCCCGGTGCTCAGCTCCAGCTACGGCAGCAACTCTAGTGCTGAGAGCCAGGACAGCATCCTGGATCACTTGCTGTCCCAGGCTTCTTTAGGAGGTGCCAACTGTATACCGCCAGGGTCTGTGGCACCTGTACCAATATCCACTTTTCTCTGGGACTCGCGGAGAGAAGATCCCTCTAAATGTGAGCCTGTAAAGGAGGAAAATTTTGACTTCCTCACATGGTCCAGTGTGGAGACAGAGGAACAACTCGGAGGGTCTTTCCAGCCCACACTGGAAGAGATCGAAGAATTCCTGGAGGAGAATATGGAGGTGGTCACGATGAAGCAGGAAATCCGAGAAAGTTGCCCAGGGTTGGGAGTGGGACTGGAGGAGTCTCTTGGTCTAGAAGTTGGCCTGGAGTGGTGCAGGGAGGCCTCCCCTGAGCCTAAGCTGGAGCCAGAGGCCAAGTATTCAGACCAAACTGTCCCCACTGCCACCACTGCTGGCCTATCCAATGCTGTCTCTAGTGAGACCAAAACGACAGTTAACCCCACATTTGAATCCAGCACAGGGGCCAAGAGGGCATCAGACAGTAAATCTTCATCAGCAGACAGCAGCACAAATGGCAGTGGGATGCCGGTCATCCTACAGATTCAGCCTCTTCAGATCAAGCAGGAGCCCACAGTAGCTCCTCTTACTTCAGTAGCCCAGCCCCCACAGCCTGCCCCAGCCTCAGACATCAAAATTGCACAGCTACTGGTTAACATCCAAGGTCAAACCTTTGCCCTGGTGCCCCACGTCCTACCCTCCCCCAGCCTTAATGTCTCCTCCAAATTTGTACGCATTGCGCCTGTCCCCATTGCAGCCAAGCCTCTGGGACTTGGGGATAGCTCAGCCAGCCAGGGATCAGGGATTCTTGTTGGAGGTCAAAAGTTCCAGAAGAACCCGGTTGCGGATCTTATCAAAATGCACAAATGCACTTTTCCTGGCTGCACCAAGATGTACACCAAGAGCAGCCACCTGAAGGCCCATCTGAGGAGACACACAGGGGAAAAGCCTTTCGCTTGCAACTGGCAGGGCTGTGGATGGAGGTGGGTACGGTGAGGGACGTGTGAACTGACTGAATGAATGTATTTTTAAATACATTTAAACATACAGGCCAGTGGCTCACAACATCAAACGTTCAGCTCACAGACAGTATGATCTCTGCCCATTCGATTTGTCTTAACTGAACACAGCAGCTTTTTAGTTTTTCATGTTTGTTATCTTGCTAGATTAGAATCTGTGACTGACTCATATTTATGACTGGTTATATAAAGTCCATTTAAAGGTTTGTTTACTCGCAACACTGAGCAATAACCGCACAGTCTACCATGTATCTGCAAGATTTAAAGGGGCTTAGCTCCCATTTGTCAGTGTGGCCTGTTTGCTGGAAGCTTCAGTAATTATATGTCAGTGGGGCATGGCTGTGTGCTATTCATGGTGTCATGTAGTTCAATGGAACCAAGTGTGGTGCAGATTTTAACTGACACTTGAACTGACCTGTCGCTTTGAGGGTCACCTATTAGGACTGACGAAAGGACTTAGAGGGTCTTGAGAGCTGGACCCCCCACACCCTCCAAAAGCTCCAAGCACCTGAAAATATGAGAAGCAGCTCTACAACATGAGTGTCATTATTCGTAATAGGGTTCATTACCATGGAAGCAAAGCTTTACTGGGTTTCTGTTTGTGGAATGTCAGCAATATGCTTCATCACTGAGACAGGGTGCTCACAGTTATTGAAGGATCCATAATAGAAAAGGAGAAGAAAACAATCATACTGTTTTCTTTTCACTAAGCCCTGGAGCTGAAGTGCTCTTAATGGCTGTCATGCAGCCTCCCAAGTGTTAATTGGGATGATGTGAGGTGGTGGCAATATAGACGGGTTTGCTTGCACAATCACACTTCTTGTCAGGCAGTGAGATATCTGGGATGTGCAAGAATAGCTGGGGTGTCTTTTTTTGCAGATGTAAACTAAATCTGGGACAGAGCATGTGGGCTGCAGTCACATGGGCACAACATGGGCACCTCCTGTTGAGACTCGACAGCTGTGCAGTTGCTGTGGCAGTATGAGAGTGTGTGTGTGTGTGTGTGTGTGTGTGTGTGTGTGTGTGTGTGTGTGTGTGTGTGTGTGTGTGTGTGTGTGTGTGTGTGCGCATGCTTGTATTTGTGTATGCTAGTATAAAGCAGCAAGATCTAATTTGGAACCTGCTGTGTGTAATGGAGAAAGGCAAAGAGAGAACTTGGATGTCTTCATCAGTGAGGCAATTCCTTTGCTCATTAAATTAAAGCGTCCTTTTACATTCATCAGTCTGAAAGTGTGTGTTTATGTGTGTGTGATGGAGTGTGACTTGAGCACAGAGTTCAGCTGGCTGTTTTCCTGAGGACATCAGGTCAGCCAGTGAGACTGACTCAAACTGGTAAAATGAGTGCAGTATTTTACTTCCTCAGCCATGTTCTCTTTCCCTAGTGCTTCCTGAATAGTGGGCTCTTTGAACAGACAGATTGGGAAGATTGGGAATGGATTGTGTGTGTGCATGTAAATTTTGTCAAAAACAAACTATTTTTAATGACCATTTTCCGCTGAAGACTTGGGATGACTGCACTGCTAATAGTAGCCTGAAGCTAAAGATGACACTGATGAGAAACCCTCGTAACCTGGTAAAAAAGACACTTGACTTTCAATGTTGGATTAATTTAGCAAGAAAGATGTCAGTGTTGTGTTCCCAATTGCAATGACAAGCTATGATTTGTGCCTCTGACTATACCTTCTCCATGGCAACAGCAGCTGTGGCTCATCGGTGTTGTACATGACAGGATTGTACTGACTACCAGTACCCGCTGGGTTTTGTGCATACACAATATGATTTTTCAGCAAAAGTAAACTTATTTATTGGCAATTTATTGTGGGGGGAAAAAATTCTACAAACAGTGGCTGCTCAGACTTTGCAAGTCTATGCATGTTTTTTTTATTGCACTTTATGAAGTTTAATTGAGTGAGTGTTAAGTTAACCTATGTGTAAAGCAATACTTAATGACTAAGGAGAAATATGAACCCTACTATTCGGCCATTTGGGGGCCACCAATCTAAACACTCCACACACATTCAGTACCCAGACTTACCACTCAGAGGCAAATAGTGACATGCTGTGCATGTTTTTCATGTGTTTTGCATGTATACGTTGATCTATGCATATGGTATGCTTACATTTACACAATGCGTCAACACCTTAGTCAAAAACTATCCCAACCAGTGAGCTATTAGCAAGCTGTTGCTTGGAGGAGCCTCCTCTTTTAGACAGTCAATCATTTATACATTCTCGTTTTACATGCAGGTACTGAAAGATCAATAATATCCCTTAAAAGCTTTGTGTTGGTCCATTGGACTACAGCAACCTGGCAACCTGCCACCAGTCATGTACTGTACTTGTAATGCTGTGTGTGCCCTAATACATGAAGGGAGCTGCAGAAATTTGTGCAGAAGTAATCCAGGCTGTGTGTTCTAACTAACAAAGGGCTCTTGTCTATACACAAAAGGCAGGATGTAGTTTGGATGGAAGTGTGTGTGAGAACCAGTGTGTGTGTGTGTGTGTGTGTGTGTGTGTGTGTGTGTGTGTGTGTGTGTGTATGTGCGTGTATGTGTGTGTGACACACTGTATGTGATGGGGTAAATAAGGGGGGTGACCAAAGGAAAAAACTTGGGAAAAATGTGAAATAAGCAAGCAAATAGAGTGAGAAGACAGTAACTGAGATTTAAAAAAAAGACAGGAGAAAAAGTGCTGGTGGTGGGGGCAGAGAGGCAGACAGAGGAGGAGAAAAAGGCCTGTTTCAGTTTTGCACACAATCATTTGAAGGGAGAAGCAGTGAGGAAGTGGAGCGAACAAAGACAAAGTGTTGAATAGTTACCATGACTGTGGGCTAGGAACGTCCAGGCTGCCACGCTGCATGAAAGGGAAGAGAGGGATCAGTCAAGGTTCCTCATAGACTGCGAGGAACAGCAAGGGAACGGCTGGATGAAAAGATGCAGTGAGTTACTGTATATTCAAATGTTGGACAATGTCACAACAACATTTACAGTGCAAACTCTCTTCCAGATAGATCAATTTCTCATTTCCAATTTTTTGTAGGTTGTTTTGCTGGTCATCTTAGTTCATACTATTGTGAGGACACAGACACCAGAACCATGTTCATGTCTCCAGTACTGTAGATCAGTGGCTCCATGCCAACATTAAACAGTCTATCAAATGCTGCCAGGACAATAGTATCACCCATCTATTAAAACCATTGGTAATATTAGTTCACATTAAATGGCATGAAGATTCAATAAATTTTAAAAATTCATATTAGTTTAGCACAACCATAACTGGATTTAAGATGCAGGACCCCAAGGGAAAAATCCCTGCCACAAATACATTTATTTTTAAATGTTCGCCATGTGCGCAGTACAGGCTAATACAATTAAGGTGGTGGACATAGATTTTGACAGAGGGCTCCTGTACAAAAAACCAAAAACCAAGTGAAATGCAGTGAACCTGCAGCTTATGGTGGTCCTGGGGATCTGGGGTCCCAGGGCAGTTAACTATTTTTCCCAGTTAGTTATCCAGCCTTGAGCGCAGCTGATACCACCACATTGTGTTGGGGGCATGGTTTTGTGGGTACTCATTCACTCTTCTTCCATGAAGTGATTTTTACTTTTAAAGCTCCCCTTGATAACTTGACAAAGTCATAGTACCCAAAGAAGGATGCTCAGATTCACAAAAGCATTCTATGTTGAAGTTTTGATGGCATTGGTTTGTGCTGCCAGGAGCTTGTATATCCAGCAAAGAGAACTTGAATGTAAGAATGTCATCTTTTCATTTATGCTTATTAGAAACACCAATACCAGTAAAGTTAGGATTTATTATCATAAAACTCATCCTTTCCTTGGAAAGGTCTTAGATATGGTAGGTACTTTGTCACATCCGGCAGGAGTCAACTTGGAGCTTTAGAGCACATAGAGCTGTAAACAGTTTCCCATCATGCATTGATTCTGTGGGAACAGGGTGGGTAATCCCTACCTTGTGTCGGTTTTATTAATAACTTAGAACAAGTTGACAGACTTATGAACAGATTAGTTAAATAATGGTCTGCAAAGTTTGTGCTGAAATGTGAGCAGCAACACTGATCACAGATTTAAAAGATGCTGATATGTTTTAACTGTCCAGTACATCTGATGTCTGGTATATATTTGTGCTTCATGGAGAGTATGGTATTGTTAGGCCCAGGCTGTGTTACTCAGCTCTATCAAGCAAACTGTTTAAGGAATGAATCTGGGGACTGCCTGGGGGGCTTGTGGGAATAATGTGCACATGCACAAGGGGAATGCTTAACTGGAAGAGAGAAACTTATGTACACTTGTAATCAGTGCAGTGCACTCTTCTCTTTCAAGGTCAGAAGGAGATCTGCACAGGATCAAGTTGCTTTACATTTCTGCCTGCTTCTACAGATGTCCCAACCCAATCCAACACTGTTTTCTATTGAAAATCAGTCTGCAGTGCAGCCTTTTTTTTTTCTTTTTTCTTTTATTTTTAAATCTGAAGAAATGTAAATTCAGTTAACTGTTTGACTAAAAACACCTTCAGCTGAGAGGAAATGAAAACAAATCCCTTTAAAAGAAGGAAAAACACTTCATTGCTTCAGTTGGGACTAACAGTGGATAAAAGATTATGAATCCTCTCTGTTTCTCTGATACTTTGTCATTTGGCATAGTAACAGATCCAAACCAGATGGTGGAATGTCATATGAGTGGCAGTGATCTCCTCAAACTTAAAACAGTTTGTAGATCAGAGTTGGATGCACAGTTTACTGGGAGACAATACATTATATGAAACATTTGTTTAAGCCTCCATTATTTTCATTTGAGAAATTTCATCCTACATCCATCCTGTGATGATGATTTTGACTGCCTGCTCCTTGTTACACACCTCTGTCGAATAACTGATCCATCTACCAAAGTCACCGTGTAGACTTGATGTGCTTGGTTCAGTTTTTACTAGCAAATATGGGGTGAGTGTTTTGGCAGTTGTGGCATTGGCAGTGTCTTCTTGTAAAAACTGCTGTCAGATGTTGCCTGTAAGTTAATATTGTCTTCTACTGCAGCAGCATTACTTCAGCTCTTAGCTGTAAGCTTGTATCTATATATGATAGAGAATACAACGGGGCTTTACTGCAGCTCTTTATGTATTCCTGCTTAATTACAGGGTGCGATTGTATCGATTCATTATCTTGTCAGGTCAGCAGAGAAACATCTGGGATGCAGAGCCTGGCTGGGGACAGTCAGTTTCAGAGAATTGGGTTGCTGGGAAGGAGCCCCGGAGCTGTCATCCCTCTGGCTCCAGCCAAGTAGCATGTGCCTCGCAAGCTAACCACGCTGCACTGTTTTGCTTGTCCAAATGAGTTATAGGCAAATGAGTTGAAGCATCAACATATGAAGCATTCTTGCTCATGACAGATAATTACGCTGTGGGGCTCAGCAAGAACATTTCTGGCATCGGAAGCTGTTGTTGGGAAAAACAGGGAGTCGCCAGAGCTAAATAAAAAATACAGCACGAGGGCAACGGAAAGATCAAGGTTTTCTTTTTTTTTTCTTTCTGTTGCAAACGCTGTGCTGTGAGTGCACAGTTTCTGAATGTGTTATGTAACTGGTTGAACACAAATGGAGTATGATCATCTTTGCCAGACCACACACACCTGAGACGAACTGCTAAATTAGGGCTTTTCTGTAGAGGTGGGACAAAGTAACTGTTTTGCAAGTCAGGCAAATCTCAAGTCGTAGCTATGAAGTCAAGTCCCACATCAAGACTGATAAGCGCCAAGTTAAGGTGCTAAACATGTGTTTTGAGTGCTAAACAAGTCATCATTGTGTTCATCGATTTTAATGTCAATTGAATTTTACATCTTTAGAGTTAGTATAGCACATTTACATAAATAATATATTTTTTAAAGAGTTTGTTTTTATAGCTTTCAAATAAATTTTAGATCAAAAGGAAATGATCAGACATGTATTGAGGTTCAGTAGCATTTTATGAAACCTGAATCTAGCTTTTGTTGGCTGAGAAGGCTTAAACTGAAAATGAGATTAGCAGAAGAAGATAATTTTCAAAATCTATTGTGCTGATCTTTTTTTAGAACTACTCAGCTGAAATTCCAACAATTGAAACTGACATGACGCAGCAAGATTATTTCACTAGAGAAGACTCATCACTGCCTCTCATATAATTATGATACCTCACAAATGATTTTTGTCTTTAATCAGAGAATACACAAGTTTCATTTTGGGTTTGACAGATATTTGGCCATTGACATTTGTTAGCTACAAATGATACAACTTCCATTAAACCTTGACATTTAGATTCCCGATGGGTGAAGATGAGATGATAATGTGCTGGTTTCTCTCCGGCTTGATGCCACTCAGTGGGTTGCTGTTGGACTGATTCTCAGGAGAAAGAAAGCATTGCACACTTTTTAATAATGTTTGGGTTTGGCAAAGACATCAAGTCATTCCAAGTCAAAAGGCTGAAGTCCAAGTGAAGTAATGAATCATTGGTGGTAAAGTCAAGTCAGTCTTTTATGGTTTTTTGAGTCCAAGTCATGTGACTCTATTCCACACCACAGACCCTAACCCTTTCTCCATTTGTCTTGGACAAATCTTAAGCATCTCATCTTTTTCCTTTCAGGTTTTCGCGGTCGGATGAGCTGTCTCGACACCGGCGATCCCATTCAGGTGTCAAGCCCTACCAGTGTCCAGTGTGCGAGAAGAAGTTCGCCCGCAGTGACCACCTGTCAAAACACATCAAAGTCCACCGTTTTCCACGAAGCAGCCGGACAGTTCGCTCAGCAAACTGACGCCCCGTTCGGATCACTGGATGACTGGGAATGCTGAGATCACTCTCATAGAGACATAGGTTACTGGAGCAAGATGTGGGTGTGAATGTACGGGTGTGTGTGCGTAAATGGTTGCGCCTTCATCAATTTAAATTGAATATGTGAGTGGAAGCACGCCTTGCTTTTTGTTTCAGCACTCTGAGACTGTTCTAATTTATTGTACAAAAGTAAACCAACACAGTTATCCTGTAATCAGCTAAAGGTTGTTGTTGCTGTTGGTGCTTTGCTATGTTGTACTCCTTATGTTTGTTCTGTCCTTATCACCTGCCTAAGCAGAAGATAAGATAAGCTTTTTTTCATTCAGTCTGGATTATGTGATAGCTTTGGTAATAGCCTTTCCTATCCATTCTACCTGGATAAAAACAACTGCCTTTTATCTTCCTGAAAGCTGCCAATGTCTTGGACATTCCTCATTTTATGCAATGTTTAGGAAGTCAGATTGAAGTTCTTTTAGATTCTCATGAGCTACTACCAGGGTAGTAGTTGCTCTTCTTGGGGTTCACAGAGGTTTCTGGTGTGAGGTTACTCTAATAACTTCATCCTAGTTTTTGTTGCCTTGCACCACAGTTCATTGACAGTATGGTTGAAGAATATCTTCATTATTCAGCTTTGTGTTGATGCACAGGGAGATACCTGTTAAAATATGTGGACATGAACTACTGATTGTTTAACAAAGGAAGGGGAATCTCCTGATTAGCTACTGGGACTCCTGTCACATTTTACAGCAACTTTGTGAGCCTGCTGAGACATGAGGAGGAGGAGAATGACAGAGCAACACTAGAAATTCAAAAGTGAAACACAACTCAAAGGTTAAGCGCACAGTGATTGTTAAATCGGCCTTCTGATGAGTGTTAAATGATCTTCGTTATTTTTGTTTTGTTTATTAAGCTAAGTCATGTGTACCTACTTGCTGGTCCTCTATTAGTCTCACTTTTCTGGCCTTACTGTACAACACAATCCTTACTGGAGAGCCAGCTGGTTTGGGAAATCAGGCTTTTCAGTGATCCATATTCTAATGGGGTGTTAAGTGACTGTTAAAAGGTGACATAATATGGCCCATGTCAGTCAGTGCATAGTCACAGAGCTGAATGTCTCAGTCTGCTATTATTATTTGAACTATTATTTTGTTGACAACTTGACACAAAATCTGCCTCAACTCTGCTTTATCTGTTACTGGAGACACCCTGACAGCCTTTGACCTCAGCTGGCTATGTTACGTTGAGGTGATATCAATGGACACACTACACACCATGGTGCTGAACTTCCAGGAGGAGGAGCTTCTGGGAAATGTAGTCACAACATCCTTTTTGAGGCCATGACACACTTTCTAATGCCCTAATTACTCTCAAAAATTGTTTGCTACGTGTTCCACGCTCCGCTGTGAACATGTAGGGGTGTGACAATGCCGTCCATGCGTAATTCATGTATGTAAAGCGACAACAAGCAGGGGTACACAACATCATTCCTTTCATTCAATTTTTGAATTTTTAATGCTTGTGTGAACACAGGTATTTTATCACATCCTATGAATGTATGTAAATATGCAGGTGTGTACATCGCTGCATCCAGGAAACACACCGAGACTGATATCATATCTTAAAACAAATCAGTGGTTGTGAGGATTTTTAGTGTAAAACCTAAATGTGTACATAACTTAACATTTCAGTACATATGAATATATTATATATATTTTTTCTTTGTTCTATCCAAGATGCATTTACAAATAAAGCTGAACAGAAACAAACATGTCTGTTGTCTTTAATAAGTTGTTTATTACTGTATGTAGAACTGTAAGACCAATAACAAGAGGAGGTAGATATATTTTTTTTGCAATTAGAGGCTTTGAGGGTCAATCCCTCATCCAGCCACACCTTCCTTGAGCAAGTTTTTTACTTCTACATGCTCCAGAGGCCACACAATGAAGCCCAGGATGTAATAAACAGTACAACCAAGAAAAAAATTCAAAATGAAAATAGGCTTTTATTGTCATTAGGGCCATAACCAGGATTTCAGGATTTCATATTATCTTATAAATCAAAGTGGCCCCCCATTGCTGTTAATTTAGGAGAGAACCAAAATTCTGCATGATTTTCCATGTTTAATTTGTTCCACTTATCTGTTACTGTTTTTATACATTTCTAATGCATGTAAAGACAGCTGTACTGTCCAGACTTTCAGTAAATCAGAGATTTTCAAACTGTGAGTACTTTAAAACCCTTTGTCTGTGAGATTGCTACAATTTTCATCAGACCTTTGGATCATAACTTAAATTTGAACACTTTTTTTTTTTTTTAGATTCCCAGGATATTATTATCTCCAATCAAATGTCCATCACAAATAAATCTCCATAAATTCACTTAAAAATCAAAGAAAAAAGACAGTCCAGACCTCCACAACATCAGACTTTGGAAACCCTTCTCTATGATGGTCTAAATGCTGATTCCGCTACTCAAAACTATTTAAATGTTGTATTTATTCATTTCTGTATTTCTCTTGGTCTAAATTGTCAAATTAAAAGGCAATAAGTGGTAAAAAAAAAATGATATCCACCCACTATGTTCAAGTTTAAATTGTAAAACATAAACACTTCAGGTATTCTTAGAAAAAAAGAGAAATACATAAGGAGGACATAATCTTTGTGTCCTCAGTGGTGGCTACAGGCATGTTACACAGGACTTAACTGATGCAGAGGTATTTGGTTTTCTTGTTGACACTGTGCGCAACATGACGGTCTGTTCTGTTCTGACATTTTATCATATGGGTCAGAAGCTAAAGTTGTTGTTCATGTTTCCGACAGTATGTGGTAAATACCTGATGACAGTCCTTTATTTGCTATAGATACATGGTGAAATAACAGGGGGACCCTGAACTCAACCTGAGATCAACTCATCTCAAATGTAGACCTACAGAATGTGTCTTCCATGTTTTCTGATCATTGCACAGTCTTGCTGCTAACACTGTCTGACTCCGCACACACTGTTTAAAGCTGTGGTAGGCAGTTTATTTTTTAGCATTACTTGGCAAAAAGAAAATCCCATAATATTCCATAACCTTTCAGCATATTGTGATTCAAGTGGTCTGAGAGAAAACTGCACTCATGCACCTCGCCTTTCGTTCTTTTCAGGCTTCAGAAAATCTTGCCTGTGACGGGACACTTTTGACAATCCCAGGTCGTTTCAGAGAGTGTGTTCCTATTAGCTGTTCTACAAATGCAGATGTAAGTGCACATCCCTTCAGATGGTGAAAGCCTCACATCACATAGCCAGACCTATCTCTTTTGCCTACAATGGTGTGTAGTACATAACACATGTGAGCACAAAGCTTCAGGCTTGTTGAGGCCGTGGTGCTCGCATCTGTGCCAAACAGTCCGGGATAACTTTTGTGCAGGGACAGTGGTGTGTGTGTGTGTGTGTGTGTGTGTGTGTGTGTGTGTGTGTGTGTGTGTGTGTGTGTGTGTGTGTGTGGTGCATCTCATCCTGCTGTTAGATGGCGTTGCAGCTGCATCTGAAGCCTGGAGCACTCTACCCTGGGGCTGCTGGAGGGATCAGGGTCTTGGCGAGGTTCGCGCTGTCGACAGCGGACCCTACAAGGCAGGAGACTTTGCATGATAACCGACTCATTCTGCGGCCAGTCGTACTTATGGCCTTGATGGAAAGGGCTTATCGGAGCGATGTGAGACAGCAAAATGAGACACGTAAGGTTTAGTGTTGTGGTTTTTCAACTGTTGCATACTGCAGTTTTAGCCAAAATGCAAAAAAGTCCTAGGTGAGCCAATATAATCACAGCTAACATAACAGCATCTCTTAAGATCCACATCAGCATCCATGATTTTCATTGTGACCTGCAGCACTGTTGAACCTCTGCTGACACACACATAGCAGGACCAGACTTTGCTGCTGCATCTGAAGTTGCAAATGCAAGAAGCTGTGGGCTCACCTACCATAAAAAGACTGTTCAAGTGTTGCGAATGATGAAGTTGATTTTGGGGTCTGGATCAGAGATCTGGAGGTTGTTTATCAGTAATGATGTTCAGCAGGTAGGGGGTATGCATCTGTGTGCGTGTGCTTGTTTTACTTTGGGGAGAGGGGTATTCATCCCATATGATCCGTCCCACCGTGGAAGCATTTACCTTGACAACTGCTCACAGTCATAAGCATATTGTACAGGAGGCTGCAACAGGTTTGGCTCATGAGCTACTTCACAAAATATGGGCACACTGTTATTGTTTGCAACATCTTTCCACATATAATACACACAAGAGGCACTATTATTATTTAAGTTAAACTAAGAAAGGTTGATTTTGTTGAACACGCTTGTTTGCTTTGATTCCATGCATTTACATGAGCTTCTCATAGGCTTCAGCGGCTCCTGAGTAGCTAAAAATAAGCAAATTCTAGTTGAAAAAGCCCTAGTCAAGCATGTGATAATGCATCACAATGTGCCCAAATATAAGGAAATAATTAGTAAGGTAGTGGTAATCCATTCATTTCATTTCTTTACAAAGTCATCCTGAAGTCATCTGAATGTTAGACCTGAAGAATAAGGTTGGTGTTGTTCTTTGTCGAGAAAACCTTGAATAAATAAATAAATAAATAAATAAATAAATAAATAAATAAATAAATAAATAAATAAATAAATAAACTGTAGTTTTTATCAAACCTTGCACACCAGAAAAAGAGTTGTTTTGTTGAGTACTATTTTCAACAGTGGATTAATCCACATTTGGTGCTCTAGTGAGTATTTGAGCCAGCAGCACAGTGGATTGGGTCAAAATAACCTAGCATGTGTATTCTTGGTAATGAAGAAATATGTCACCCAGTGTGACTCACTGATGTGTTTTTAAAGGGTTCTGGACAATGGAGCTCTATGTCACAGAAGAAAATGATATGGTATATCGGACTGATGTACAAATTCAGTGATGGTTTGAGTCATTTTGCAACTACAACAGAAACTTGTCAGCCTTTTAAGAAAAATATGTCTACAAATTTCAGATGATGAAGCAGCAGATAAGCTGCTAGTATCAGAGTACATACAGTATGAACTACATTTTTGTATAAAACAGATTCAGTAATGTTTTAAAATATATAAATTGTCTAGCTTATCTTGTCCAGATGTCTTAATTATTTGCACTCACAGGCAAGAGGATGATGTTGCTGAAGAGGTTCTGGGTGAACCGCAGGCAAGGAAACTAGAATATTAGCCTTAATGTGTGTAATAATGATTAGCAGTGGCAAGAGCTGGCCGATATTTTCTGCTTCTTAGGAAACAACGACATTTGATACAATCTCACTTGTATAAGTGAAACACAGCAAGTTGGCCACCAAGTGACAGGATCTAGCATCATATGTAAGCTAATGTATCATACCTGGCCTCAAAACTTCAGCAAATAAGACTTTTGATGGCTTGAAGACACATCAATGATAAAAATCCAACACTGGCACATCACTTGAATGGTATTAACAAGTTTTCAACAAATCTGACAAAACTGCAAGAACAATAGCAGTGGGAATCGCTCAACAGCTAAAAATGCTGTTTTTCGGGAGCATATGAAGTTGAATTCGTAGTTTCTTCTATATTTTGCATATATTTTATCTGTTTTGGCTCACTGAAATCAGTTCATGACATCAAGTGCCATACACAGGAGACTGTATATTGTATGTACACAGCCATGGGATATCTTATCAGTGTTCCTGCTGGCTTTATGGTGTTTAGACACTCAAGGTTACACACCGATGGCTCGACAGGAGGTACTTTATGTCTGAACTCAGTCCGGTGAGTTAGGACTAAGCAGATTGTCTGGGTTGATTGATTGACTTTGGGGATTACACAGAGCTGTGCAGAATCTCTGTGATCTATCATTTATACTGTAGACATGAGGATAGATACAGCATGGGGTGATGAGTGTGTGTTCTGCACTTTGTATGGCCAAGGGAAGGGTGTTTATCTTGGACGCGTTTGTGGGACTGAATGTGTGTGCCCACGTGCTCTACTTACATGTGTACCAATATGCTTGCCAAGCAATCTGAGGTCCCTCAGCTTGCACAGACACACTAGTCTTCCACAGGGAACCACATATCCTGTTAGAAAGGAAACAGTGAGACAATGGGCTGCTCATACTCCTCCCTCCTCATCTGGTTTGAACACATCATGCACATCTGCATAATGCATCCACAGTTTATGAAACATGCGGTTTCTTTACCAACAAAGACGAAAGTAAACACAACACACTGTTCCGTGACACTGAATGACTAAGTCTAATCCAAATACTGTCCAAATTCATACATGTATATATTGTTATGTATACACTGATACACAAGGACGTGAAAGAAAGAGGGACCACAGGGCTCGAATTTGAAAATGAATTTGTTAAGAACTGTGTAACATAAATCAGAAATAGGGGGAGGCCAAACAAACATTTTAGATAAGGGAGCCTTGTCTGTTCCTTTGAAATGTGATGCATAACGGGCTTGGCTATCTTGGCATTGTATGAAGGTTAGAAGCAGGTTGAAACACCTGGTAGGGCTATTGCTCTCTCTCTCTCCCTCTCTCTCTCTCTCTCTCTCTTTTTAATCCATACAAAAACAGAAATGATCCAAACTGTGTTCATCTGTTGTTCAGCAAGAAACAGTTACACAATGTAAATAAAAACATAAATTCGCAAACTACCTTCTTCACATTTTTGTTTGTGTACAAAGTCAACCAAAGGGATACAAATAGTTAATTAGAAAACTTCAGTGCCACAAATGTATTTTGTTAATTAGTTTGCTTATATATATATATGTTACAAATGTTTTTTTTTTTTTTTTACTTTGGGTAACTACTTCCAGTCTTAATGCTAAGCTAAGTGTTTGTGCTTAAGGCATTCTGGCTCCAGTTCCATACTCACTGCACAGGCAAAAGAGTGGCATCGATCTGACTTGTCTTTGTCAAGAATGTGAATAAGCCTGTTTTGCAAATTCTTGAAATACAATTTTAAGGCCAAGACTGCACATATTTGTCCCAGACCCCTGGTTTATGATTCTAGTTTTGTTTGTTTGAATTTCAAAGAATATTCAGAGGGTTAGAAAGAATAGATTGACATTATTCACTGGAGGTAGCTAGCACTGTCCCGGCAGTGGCAGCAGCAGAGTATTTTTTTAATTTTTATTTTATTTTATTTTGCTAAACTGCAGTGGGGCCAATCCATTCAGTGCATACTATACATTAGGCTACTTCATATGGGTTAGATGACTGCAATGACGCCTAATTTTACATGCAAAATTACACAGAGAGCAGCAGACATGAATGGTCACTAGTGCTAAGCTAGTTAGGGGGAATCTAATGAGCAGAGCAGGTGGATCTGAGTGAAAATACAGCAGATACAGTGGGCAATGAGACCAACAGACCACCAAAGTGGTCCAAGACAGACAGAATACACAAAAACCCTGCACATTGAATGAATTGTTCTTACATGGCAGGTTTCATAGTCAAAACACATCAGCAGCAGATCAAATAGCCACAAAGGCTACAAAGACTACAGTGAGCGAGGGCATGAAACGGTAGCTGAGGCCACACAAAATGCAACATCAGTACAGTTTCTAAATCAAACCCATCCATCCATTTTCTATACCGCCTATCCCTTTCGGGGTTGCGGGGGGCTGGAGCCTATCCCAGCTACAATGGGCGAGAGGCGGGGTACACCCTGAACCGGTCGCCAGCCGATTGCAGGGCCACATGTAAGGACAAACAAACATTCACACTCACACTCACACCTACGGACAATTTAGAGTCATCAATCAACCTAATGAGCATGTTTTTGGTCTGTGGGAGGAAGCCGGAGTACCCGGAGAGAACCCACGCATGCACGGGAAGAACATGCAAACTTCACACAGAAAGGCCCGACCCGGGAATCGAACCAGCAACCTTCTTGCTGTGAGGCACACACACTACCTGCTGCACCACCGTGCAGCCCCTAAATCAAACCCATTACTAAAAATATATTCTAACTCATCCATTGAAGACCATTTTCAAAGGAGCACAATCTGCCAGTCGTTGAAAAGATGTTATACAACACGCCTGTCATCTGATCTGTCCAAGCACATTGGAAAACATCAATTATACAATTTTCCAACTTTCTTAATTCAGCTTTCTAATCTTAATTTCTAATTTTAAAATAACAGCAACAGTTGAGCTGCGTTCGTAGCACAAGATGGCTTATGTGAGTGAGGGGTTTAACGCTAGGTCTGAAACTGATATGTCTCTCTGGTTCTGCGGCCAATGTTTATCCCAGATTGGGCCACCATGTAAAATTTTAACTCGCACTGCTCGCATATGCGATCATTCCGGTCACAGTCGAGAGTCTATGCCCAGCTGCTGAGGTAACTAACTTCGATGAACGAATAAGACAAGAAACTCAACATATCCATATTACAGCTGACCCAGTGGCCTATGAAGTTTTCCATATGTGTTTATATAAGTATTATAACCTAACGTTTATAACACTAATGTTACCAATAAATTCTTTTGTGATTATTTATTTCATTGATATTTAAACTATGTATAACAACAAAATCATCCTTAACCCTTAAATTAATTCATCATGTGGACTTAAAATCATTGCTGTCCTGGCATTTGGCCTTTGCGCCATCAAAAAACACCAAAGAAAAGTGGCCTTGCCCCTAAAAGGACGAAGCTCTAGGAATGGTCACAGCAAAGCTTGGAGAAGGTTTGAAATTAATATATCAGTTTTAACATGTGTATGCTTACATACTCTGTGCTGCCAGTATCTCTAACAGCTGCTCCTCTCTTCATTATTTTACACAAAAATGGACTGACTGTGTTGCTACCTGCTAATCCCAGGAACACCTTGAAACAAGGCTTGTAAAATCCAACAATGATGTCATATTTAGCTCAGAAAACACAAGCAGCTATATAAAGACCTCCTGGGAGAGGTAAAGTGAACACTTGCAGTCTCTTAAAAGGCTTTTTGGTTGATGTGACTGTTATAACGTAAGAGACCAAGGCAAGTGATAGAATTACTTTTAAACAGACCTTTAAGTTTGTTCCTACATGCATGCAGATGTTCCCTCTGGATTGTTCTCTGCTCTATCTCAAGACATAACATTATGTTGGCTCCACTAGAAACAAGTCCAGTCTCATTGGAAAATCAGTGAAACTGTGAATAATCTTCTCATTTGCACCTTGTCTCCTCATTATTCTTTTTGCCGTGTTTCTGCAAAGATTTGGCAGCTGCACCAGGCATTCATCAGGATATCCTCTTCAGAGAACCAAGACAGAGCATCTGTATGCCATTACACATATGACCTTGTTGTATGTGTGTGTGATTGTAAGACTTCCTCCCAAATACCAGTAAGACAAGTTTGAAACAAAGCTAGCAGTGTTCTCCATTACTCACGCTCACATGTCTTTATAAATGCACTTTGTGTTACAATGTAACAACACATAAGAGGAAATCATTTATAACTCAGAGTGAGGAATTTCCCACAACAGTCTAAGCTGTAGTTGTGAACATCATAAAGCTGCTATTACCGCAGAATACCCTGACTTTAATACTAAATTCATGAGATCATCAATCAAACAATCCATTACCCTGTGAGTGACAGCATTTAAACAGACCACAGACAACCAATGAGGCTGGAATTAAGAGGCACTTTTAATCATGTAGCACCACCATGTTTGTCAGATTTGCTGCAAAGTTTGCTGGATTGGTTTATAGCACAAAAGCAGCAGAGAGCTGCTCTTCTAAGAGGAGTCCAGGGTAAGAACAGCTTTAGCTCACCCCTTTCACAAATTTGCTTACCTGAAGTCCATTAAGTTCGATTTTAACTAAACCAAATGACTATGTGTACTGTGAAAGAGTTGCTTGTGTTAGGTTTAGTGTTAAACAACCCAAAAATGCCACAACTCAGACAGATGAGGCGGGAGACAAGTATCACAGAGTGCTGAGATGACTGAGGAGGAACAGGCCAGATGACATTTCAAAACCCATTCATTCACTAGGCATGAATGACAAGAGAAAAACAGTCAATTCAGATGTCCATACAAAGCAAGGGTAGTCACTAAGTGGTTTGATGAGAATAAAAGTGATGTGGATCGCAAGCTATGGCCTTCAACGTAACCACAACTGAACAACTGAAACACAACCCGAACTGAACATCTATGAGTGAAGACAGTTTCTTCTTTCTTCCTTTTTTCTATTTTACCACAAGACCTATTTTTATGCTTTGCTGACAAAACGACAAGTTGTCAAGAAAATTATAACAGTAGTCTCACAGAAGCAAAGGCAGAAGTAGGGATTGGGTAGTTTGGGTAGTTGCGTGTATGAATTGTGTGACTTTGACAGCAGGGACTATTTTCATTCCATCTGCCACCAACTGCCAATATAGGTTTCATGACAATGACCATTGTCTAATCTTCTATTGACTTAACAAATCTATAAAGACGCCAGGTCAGAAAACACTCATGTGGGTCATTTTGGTGAGCACTTACTTACTTACTTACTTACTTACTTACTTACTTACTTACTTTGTCAGTTCTTCTTAGCTGTGTGTCTTGCATGTCATCTATTTCGCCCACTTTAACTCATTTCTCTATACCCAGGCTACTCCTACGCAGATATGCAACCTCTACTCTTAAGCAATTGTCAGTCCACTGAGACGTCTGCAGCATCTACTTTCACTCTGCCCCATTGTGCTCATAGGCTGCCAGTGGAGGCCACATTCTCTCCTTCTGAAACCACACAGGAAGAGAAGATTTCAACAGTAAACCACTTTAAATAGGTCCTTGCTCAGACTAGCTGGGACCAGAAGTTGGCTGTTTTTTTTTCAGTGCCTTGTGCACTGATGCCGGGAGGTTTTTGTGTCAGGTACCATACACAAACCTGTACAACTTCAGTGCTGAGTTATGTACTTTGTCTGCCAATAATCATTAATATGAGTTCATGTATTTATATTTATAGCAAAAATTGTTATGTTCTTCTCTATGTGCCCAAATAATGGCACATTGTCTTTGGTTGAAACCTCATTAAACCAGTATTTTTTGTGTGATACAGCCATGAATTTTATGGTGCAATTATACATAAATGAAACAGAAGAGAATGTCATTTGTTAATCCTTTTTGACATACAGTATACTCAATTGAAAGAAGTACAAAGACAACATCTTTGCTGCCTCATCAGAAGTTCATCACTCTGTCAACACATGACTGTATTGGCTATAGAATAATGACATCTTTTGCATTTAAACTGGTTCTTTATAAGCCTCACTTTCACTATGCAATTTTGTCAGCCACTGTGTACGTTCTCCCAGGAAACTGAATGCTGACTGGCAATCAATTCCAGCTGGCACTATTTCTATCTGCTTTCATGTCTCCATTATAGACTAAATGAATGTTTGAACTCTTGCATGCTTTTTCTGAAAATGGTATAGTCTACTGCTGCCTCCACTCTGACGCCAACCTCTGCTGTAGTTACTTATATGTGTGAAGAAATACTCAAACTATATTATTACTCCATATAAAATGACAACAATTTGACTTAATCTCTTCAGTGAACAGGCTTCTCTTTTTTTTCTCTTATTTCCAAAGAGGTGTATGGAAAAAAAGTGTATCCTGTGTTTTTGGTAGTTTCTGGGCTCTGGGGAAAACAGCAATTCGGTTGTCTCTGTGACAACTTGAGGGGTTTGAAAAGTTGTCTGTTCCACTTTAAGAAGTAGGGGAACCTACCCATAAAGGAACACCTCCATCAGTTTATCAGAAAGGTTGGAGATACATGGTTTTCACTTTACAGGAAGGATTATGAAAAATTGTAATCTGAAAAGTAACTAGTAACTAAAGTTGTCAGACAAATTTGGAGTATAAAGTGCAAACAGTACTGCAGTACTTGAATGAACAATCCAAGACAAGTAGACAGACTTGTACTAGACTGCACTGTAGATCTGCAGCTTTTGCTGCTCATTGAAAAACAAAAAACAGAAAAAAATGAACATGAACTAGTTCATTTTTTGCAACTGTGAACTTAGTTCAAAATAATTCACAATTGTGAATTGAATGTGAAGTAGTACATTTTAATCTGTGTGAACTGAACTTTGAGCCAGCTCTTGTGAAGTGTGGACTTGCACAATACTGATTCCAATATAGCATCTATATTTGTTTTGTCCTTTCTGCATTCACTGCATTGACCTCTGTGGATCATGCTCCAGTAATCAGTGTACTTTTTATATGATGATCTTTGTAAAGAAGCCTTAATAATTGCTAAAAGACTTGATTCACCCAAATGAGACAAGGAACAATACATACATCACTAACAGCTTGGATAAACTAATGCTAACATTTAGGACACAGAAACTTTCATCTTACACAGCATATGTACAAGCTTCTCTGAGACCAGTGTGAGGAGGAAATGAGTACTTACAGTATGTAGACTAAATTCCCCACTGGTTTGCATATAGTTTTTAAAAGTAGATAACAGAAGTGAGCTCACCAGACTGTGAGTGTCTGAGAAGCATGGTGGGCAATGTAGGTTTTGACAAGAAATAAGAATATGAGGAATAAAAAAGACAACAGCTCTGGTTCTGCTGCATCAATTCTTTTTTCTTCAAATTGTCCATCATATGTATGCCTGACACTGTCATAGAAGTACAGTGTGTACTTTTAAGCAACCCTAAAACCTGAAACATGCAATCGGGTGGCACGGTGGAACAAATGGTAACACTGTCGCCTCACAGCTAGAAGGTGCCGGTTCGAATCCCACTGTGGGCGCTGGTGGCATGTCCTCCACCATGCCTTCAGTGCCTGCTCGAGGAAAAAGGGGCCTTTCTGTGTGGAGTTTGCATGTTCTCCCTGTGTTCACCCGGGGTATCCTCCTTAAATAACCCCCACTAACAACATGCAAGAAGATCACCACCTGACCAATGGTGACGACAGAGAGTTGGGTCCTCAGGCACCGCTGTCGGCTGGCAGCCCACCGCTCCTGGTCTGCCGCGGAGGAAGGATGGACCAAGGATGGGTTAAATGCGGAGGAAGAATTTTCACGGAAGCATGTGCATGTTGTGTTGTGTTCTTAAAAAAAAAAAGCATGGAATGTGCATGTGTGTGATTTAATAAAAGTAAAGTTCTTCTTCTTCTTGTGTAGCAAAGATCATCCAATGCATTCATTTGTATGCTGTTTTGTACTTTTCATAAAGACAAATTTCCACCACTAACCACCACCAGTGCCACAAACTCCATGAGGAGGGGATGACAGTATGTGAAATATCTGATCATTTCTGGGCAGACAAGATGAACAGGTCAAGCTAGCAGGCTAATCACACTGACTCTTTTGTAATGAAGCATCAAATAGACAAGCTCAGAGGCTCGGCACAATTGCACAACATGGTGACACTGAATTTAGCATGCCGTGAGATTTTGACATGCAGTGTCAGCTGTCTGTGTAGGGATTTCTCAAGGGTGAAAGTGTGTGTGTGTGTGTGTGTGTGTGTGTGTGTGTGTGTGTGTGTGTGTGTGTGTGTGTGTGTGTGTGTGTGTGTGTGTGTGTGTGTGTGTCTGTGTGTTTGCATGAGTCAGAGACTTTTGATATCCCTGCTGGCTGGATTGCATTGACCTCCATTCAACCCCTTTCAGCCTCACTGGAAAACTTTAACTGCAGTCAATTTATATACATGATGTGGTAACAGCAGGTGAATGATGAATACGTGAATGTACCCACATAAAGCATGCAAGTCTAATTTTCCACAAATGTAAAATACAACGTGCAATATACAGGAGCACATGTGTGGGAAAGAGAAGGATGATGACATTTTCTGGATTCTTATCTTTCTTTCACTTCATCTGTGTCATATTACATGTCTCAACAGAGAGCCATATAACATATACTTCACTTTGGATTTTATCACCAAATCATTTACCACTGTACGGAGGAGACTTTCCTCTTCACCCTCTATACATCAGACTTCAGACACAACACCAAGAGCCGTCACATCCATAAGTTCTCTGATGAGACAGCCATTGTTGGATGTGTAACACAGGGGAATGAATTGGAATGCAATGAGGTCATTACCAACTTTGTCAACTGGTGTGGACTGAACCACTTGCACATAAACACCAGCAAGACAAAGGAGATGGTGATAAATTTCCACAGGAAAGTGCCACAGATTACGCCAGTCAACAACCAGGGTTTGGACATTGACGTTGTGGACATGTACAAATACTTGGGTGTTCACCTTACCCACAAACTGGACTGGAAAAACACAACACATGTCCTGTACAGGAGGGGGAAAAGTTGTCTGCATCTGCTAAGAAGACTGAGGTCCTTTGGACTATGTAGGATACTGTTAAAGACAGACAAACTGGTCAGGAGAGCTGGCTCTGTCCTGGACTGCTCTCTGGATGCCATTGAAGAGGTGGGTGAGAGGAGGATGCTAACCAAGTTGACATCAATCATAGACAATCCATTCCCCCCTGAATGAGACAGTGGGGGGCCCGAAGTAGCTCCATCAGTAACAGACTGCTGCATCCAGTGTTTAAGAAAGAATGCTACCGCAGGTCCTTCAGCACTGTAGCACTGTGTTGATGCTGTCTTTCCCTTCCTTCCCTTTCCTTCTTTCTCTTGTGCATCTTGTGCACTTCTTTAATTTGCTGCATATTTTTTATCAACTGTACAATAGTACAAACATTGTATTTATTATCCACATTGTTGATATACATAGATCTGTGCAATTCAATGTTATTTTTAAGCAACAGCATTTCTCAAGTGTGGCATTGGTAGTTTTGTCCAAAGAATATTGGCAATAGCATTTTAATGCGCAGCAGTATTTCATAATCTGTACATAATGTACATATACATACTTTATTTATTTTTTATTCTTTACCCTGTATACTTTTTATCTTGACCCTTTTGTGCCACTGTTTTTGCTTTTTAATACTTTGCTAGTTGTAACAATTTAATTTGTCCTCCATGGGATCAATAAAGTTTGATCTTATCTTATCTTAATTTAACTACCATCCATCCATTTTCTATACCACCTATCCCTTTCAGGGTTGCAGGCGGTGCTAGAGCCTATCCCAGCTGTCAACGGGTGAGTGGTGGGGTACACCCTGGACCGGTCGCCAGTCGATCGCATGGCACAAACAAACAACCATTCGCATTCACACTCACACCTAGGGGTAATTTTACAGTCACCAATCAACCTAATGAGCATGTTTTTGTTCTGTGAGAGGAAGCCGGAGTGCCTGGAGAGAACCCACGCATGCACGGGAAGAACATGCAACCTTCACACAGAAAGGCCCGACCCGGGAATCGAACCGGCAACCTATTTCTGGCAGCTACAGAGAGATGATATCTTTGTGTAAATGAGGTTAGACAGGGTTATGTCAGGGCAGTGATGCCGCACTACAAGTAAGTAAGCTTTAGCTATTTTCTTGAAAGGTTTTTTAGAGCCTGTTATTGATATTGACAGTAGAGCTTGACAATATGCTGATCTAGAGAGAAGAGGTTGACATTCAACACAGCAAAATTGCACATGCTGTATAACATGGGCTGATGTAGAGTGAAAAGAGTTAGCACCATGCAGTTAGCGGAGGCTACAGGAGAGCCAACAAACAAGACTCTAGTCTAGTCCATCACACCCAGAGGGAGGTACCACCATGAAGAACAATTCTGCATTACAGTAGAACCACAAAATCTGAAAGTTACATGTGGCATGCATCTTAACCACTCATCTTCCAGGATGCCCCAGACATAGCTATTTTCAAATCATGTAATGTTTCCAGTAGTGAGCTGTTTTTGCCCCAAAATAGCAGGGTAGCATGACTATACTCTATATAACTAAATGTTTCTCTTGGGAAATGGTAGTGCTATATCCCCAATGAATACAGAAGAATCAACTCTTCTTCTCTTCAACTCTCTGCTCCAGAACTGTTGACCTTACTGCAAGCAAGCTAACCAGTCTCATAGAAAGGGCCTGGTATACTGTGTGTTCACACATCTGTTGACACATGCTGCATCTGTTTATTATATTGCCTTATGGGTGTGGATTTGTCTGTGGATGGATGAGACAATGATTTCAAATGAGTTTGTCATTTTAAGTTCTCATAGTATCACTGGTAAGATCTATCCATAGTTGACAGGTTTGTGTGTTTTCTGAAGAAAAAAAAAAAAAGAAGCTATTTTAATGGAGTGAAGAAGCGAGATATCTGGGATATCTGACCGAATGATATGGCAATCCTTAGGCTATACTATGCATTGTCAGCCAGCTGCGGCAAAGGCAGTGTGTCTGTCAGCTCAATAAATGATGGTGTCTTAATCCATCTGGGTTTCTGACCATTACCGCCTCAACATAAAATCACTTTGATTTGATTCTGGGAGGTCATTTCGCTAAATGATTGTCTTGTTTGATTATTTTGATCCACTGTACATTGTATGTGTATCCATGGCAATGCCAATGATCTTTCCGGGACTCTGTCTAGTACACAGTCATGCAAGATTTGCTTAATGTCCAGTCTGTTCACATTGTGTTTATTCTCAATAAACCAGTGGTTATTTCAAGACAGTGAGATCAATTCAATTCAATTCAATTCAATTCAATTCAATTCAATTCAATTCAATTCAATTCAATTCAATTCAACTCAATTCAATTCAATTCAATTATACAGCACCAAATTACAGCAAAAATTATCTCATGACACTTTCTATATGGAGCATACCTAGTCCATTCTCTTTAGTGTACACAATTCAAGTAATTCCCCCCTAAGCAAGCACTTGGCGACAGCAGCCATATATTTATAATCAAAATATGACTAATAATAACTTAGCATATGATACTTTAAGTACATGGTATGTGTATGACAGTATATGTGTATATTATTATATGGTAGTGTATGTACATAATGATACACTATGTATATAACACTAATAGCAATATGACTAATAATAACAGTTGCAGGGCAACAGCAGTTGGTGCAATCATGATCCGGAATCTAGGCTTAGCCATGATCCATGGGAACCTGCAAGTTGAGTAAAACAAAGACTCCAGGGAAGAAGCCCAGTTAGTAACAAGTGTTAATGAGACATGAATGTATTCAGATAGAGAAGGAGAAGAAGAGAGAGGAGCTCGGTTCTCATTAAAAGTTTATGATCATTGGCTCAGGAACTCATTTGTATAATTTCCATTGTGCAGTTGATTTTTTGACCGCCTGCTCCTGCCTGGAGCAAAGTTTAAATCGCCTGCTCCCACAAGATTTCCAATCCCACTGAACCAATGGGATCCCAATTCAAATGCAGTCCTCTAAATGGCAGAGAATTTTAAGAAAACATAACAGAATTATTTTCAGGTGTAAGGTGTTTTCAGATTAGCAGCTCAGCTAATAGCCATGTTCAGTTTGACATTAGCAGTGCAGAGTATTCATATTTGCTAAACTAACACTAAACGGATTAGGAGTTATTATTGTATCAGTTGTTATAACTTGGACACTATCTGTAAAGGAAATTAGCCACACACTGTTCAAATGATTAGTTTGTTAGTGAATGTCAAACATAATTTTATGAGGAAAATCCAGTCAGGAGCAGTCTGAGTAACCCAGAGAGCAACCAGCAGACTCCTCGACTAACTGTGCTGTGAAAGGCTGGCCATAAACTCATGAGCTGAAAAGAGTTAAGTTGTGTTGCCCACATACAGACTGAAAGATGAACAAAGCTAAGGACTGTCAGGTGAGGTCTGAAAATGGTTATTATCTGTTTATTAAGTGATTACATTATTGTTTAAACATTACATTTAGTCTCAGATTTAGGTTATGTTTAAAATTTGAGTAATATTCATAGGACACATGTTCTGTTTTAGGGTTTGGGTAACCTTTACCTAAAGGCTATTCTAACTTTATGTAGGTTAGGCTGCACTCTCAGCAGCCTAACTAGGAATAACAATAATACAGCAACAAAGGACAAAACAGGAAAAGAAATACCACAGGTGCATTGCAATTAGTGTTGAAATGTGTTTTAAAGGTGAATTTTCCATTTAAATCAGCAGGTTAGGCAACCATAACCACTACTTTTGGGTTAGGCAAGTGTTTATAGTGTTTATGGTTAGGGTAGGTCACCAGGAAATAGATGTAAGCCAAAGTAATGTCCCCAGCAGTGATGGAAACATGACTGTCTGCGTGTATCTGTGTGTGTGTGTCTGTCTCGAAATGGGGGGTTGAATGCTGCCATTTCAGTGTAAGTAGCTCTCAGACAAACAGTAACATATGTTTCTGATAAGAATGCTCCTGCTTTAAATGAACCTCTCATCCACAGAAGAACTCAGTAAACAGCACAAGAGTTTATGTCTTCAATTACACTTTAAAGAATACAACAAGGGCCAAAATGATGATAAAGATTTCCATATGTGGAATGTGCTTTACTGGTGAAGTATGTTCTCTTTGGAGAATACAGTCTGAAATATTCCTTGGAAACACTTTCCATCATCCCAAACAGACACAAGTTATGCAATAACACAGAGTCTGATGGTATTTCTTCCTGATGAGAAAGGAAAGTTTGATAATGTAAGAGTTCCTCATGATGACACACAGTTAACCAGATGGACATTACACTAAAGCAGAACCAGTTACACAGAAACCAGTCTTTTGGTGGTGAAAATGACTTTATGAAAAGTTCATTAGTTTTAAAAATCAACAGAAGCAGAAACATCAGCTGATTTTCCCTTCATGGTGTGTCTGGAATGATAAAATGGTATGATCCACTTTTAAAAAATGAATATTGGAGAATCTATATTTTATTCAAAAACAGACTGAGTCTGCTTTCAATTCATTTCTCAATTGAAACTCATGTCAATCAATTTTTCCATTGAATACCAGCAATGGAAATATTCAGTGCAGTCTTTGGTGATATAATGAAGGCTACATAAAAGTTTCCCATTAAGCCCCCCTAAACTCATCTGTGTTAATCAAAATTACATATGTATTTTTTTTTTTACATGAAAAAAACTCATTGTGCATGGATTTATGAATATGCAAATAGCCCCCGCCTCTATCCCCACCTACCCCTCCACTGCTTGTCTGCAGCTCGAGCATTACTGCTGCTCATCAAACACAAATCTCTGCTTGTTTTCTGTTCTGCCAGCTACTGTTGGTGACAGGTGGTAAGATATGAGTAATTCAGCCATGCCCCACCCAGACACTGATTCCAAAGAAGAGGGAGAAGAGAAAATTGCATAGGGTCACTGTGTCAGAATTTTCTCTTGAGGGGGTCTTAAAAAGCACAAAAATGTTTGTGATAAACTATGTCAAATTGAATCATATTGTATATTTTGGGGAAATCCATGGCAGCTTTGATCACAAGGGACAGTTAGGTTTTTGGGGTGATTGTATTCCTTTACCCTTTTTTGATATCTCTGCATGCAGTTTCAATAGTGAGCTAGCTTAGTTTAGTTTAGTTGGATATCTGTGGGATTAATTTGCAGCTCTTCTCAAAAGAAGGAAAATATTTAGATTTAATACAGTACCTTTTGCTTTTTTGTCAAGTGTTAATTCTTTGACACTGCTGTGAGCATTTACTTGATTGATGCTGTTATTTGATCCATGAAGACATCCACAGAGTGAGCTAAAATACTTACTGCTACGTTCTGCTTCCTGTCTTGCAGCATGCAGAGACATGAATAAAAGGCCTGCATGAGTTGTCCCGCATGTTAAAGAAAAAAAAAACCCCATATCAATCTCCCTGTACGTTGTGGGGAGATATGTCAAGTTGTTTTTCATATGTTACGCACCTTTGCTTTCTGCGAGTCTAGATTAAGCCTACAGCCACACAAAGCTTGGAGTCCTCACAAATTGAGGTGCCTCTGGAGGAGTGGGAACTCTAAATGAATGAGGGGCCCAGAGCAGGACATGGGGCATTATGTAAATATATCTCACATCAAACTACAGAGTATTTACATTTTATGCTCATTTATACTTGTACTCTACTACATTTGACAAGATTAATTAGTGGTTACAATGCAGATTCAGATTATTAATACAAAATATGAATCAATAAATACATCATGATATATCATTTTGATTAAACTACTCAATAGTATATAAAGTAATTGAAATTAATCCACCTTCACCAGCTGCAACAATAATGATGCTAGCACATTAATGCATCAATAATTAGAATCCAAATATATATTATATGTTACTCTGAAATTGACCATTCTGCATAATGAGTACTTCGACTTTGGTACTTTAAGTATGTTCATATAAATACTTGTGCATACTTGTGTACTTCTACTGAAGTAAGATTTTGCATGCAGGACTTTTACTTGTAACACAGTATTTTTATACTATGGCAATAGTACTTTAACTTAAGTTTAGGATCTGAATACTTCTTCCACTACTGGAATTGGGATGTACCCATAAGAACAAGTGTCAGGTTATAATGGCTGCACAGCACACCTGTATGAATATGACTGGATGGTAGGGGGTCCTTTTCCAAGTAAATGGACAAACAGAATCCCTAAACTTCTGAGTCAAATTGGCATTTTTGGGCTATATAGATGACATAGACTCTATAGTGGAGTGGAGCAGAGGTATAAAACAGCACAAAAATAAAATACTTAACAAGTGTACAGGTACCTCCAAAGAGTAAATACATAAAGTACTAGACTAAATGTCCTTAGTTACTTCCCACCACTGGTTATCAGTGAGTAAACACACACATGTTGCAACACACGATTCATCATTCCACACTTGCTGCTTTCCTCAGCGAACCTCATGCCACTGACCTGCTTGCAGCTGATGACGATAGCGGCAGTGTGCTCTGGTCAATATTTGTGCAGGTATACGATGTTCCAGAAGGTCCCCTCAGGACCCCAGGTCTGGCTGTATATTGATAAGTAAGTCCTAAACTAACACAGGTAAACAGCTGATGACGACAGCAGAGATGATATGAGCCTGTCAATCAGTCATCCTCCAAAAAATAGTAGCTGCTCTTTGGAACAACTTTCAATTAAGCTGTTAATGTTGTATTCATGTATCTCATCCATCCATCCATAGAGCCTCACCAACTTTACAAAGAAGTTAAAGGAGCCTAGTCAATCAAACACTATGGACAGGAAAAGATGTAAAGATCAAAATACCAGACTCTGAACTATGACAATAGCATAGATTGTTTTTTTTATATACCTATTTTGATAATAATTATAATAATAATTATTATTATTATAATAATTATTATTATTATTATTATTTGTAAAGCACCTTTCATACAAGTAATGCAGCTTGCCTTAAGTGCCTTACACCAATGAAAGTACATGCTCCAAGAGCTTCACATAAAAATTACATCAATCAGAATCAATGTAAAAACAAGGACAGACAATTCATTTTAAAAATGATAAAGACCAAAACCCATTTGTTTATGATCCTAAAAATAAGATAAAAACATTCCTGCAAGCAATAAATGTGGGTTCAAGCACTTTTGTGTGCAACAGAGGGAAGAGAAAGAAGCAGCTCAGTAGGTCTAAATTAAAGCCACATGCAGTGTGAGCAGGCTTCAGGCTTTGAGGCTTTACAAAGGTGAGCAAAGTCCCTTCAGCCACTTTATATCATTCATTAACCATTCGTCCCACCTTCATCGGATTTGAACAAAACTTGGTGTGTATGTTCATATATGTCCAGGATATAACTCGGGATGTGTCTGGGCAGTTTAATCAGGAATGCCCATGGCCACTTACACCAATCAATATGGCTCTTCAGATTTTGCTTAATATTTCCCCCCACAGCATGCACACCTAAATCCATGAAATACTGTTCAGTGGGTTTTGAGTTCTATGTTGTTGATGCTTGGGTAAGCCCATTCCCAATCAAGTCAAGATATGTACCAAGATTTCTGACTGCCCCTTGAAAAGTTTATTGGTTGGTTACAGCCATGTTTTTTGACCGATCTTACTTATTTATCATAGAAATGTGTATCACAGTTCTGCAATGCTGTATACCCATTTTGGTGTTGATACAATCCAACAAGTTCTATTCATATGACTGTTCAAAGAAATTAAGATGCCAGAAAATCCATCTTGCCCATTATGGTGAAGGAGGTCCTTTGGTAGCGCACATTGCAATGGACTTCATTAACAATATGAATTGAAGTTACAGCGCCAACATCTGGCCTATTGAGTTCATATTTCTTGGGTTGAGTTTCAGCTAATGTGGCAGAAAAATAATAATTAGAATAATGAAAAAGCACTAACACAATAAGGTTCTGTCCCTTTGGCGCTTGAACCCTAAATCAGGATGAAAACAGAGTAAAGAGAAGGCACAGCGTAAGAAGGAAAATAAAACCTGCTGAATAATGATAAGAAAACAAAGTTAAAAGTTAGAAACCAAAGTATAGGTCACATGGATTTTTTGCAGATGATGACGCTAGATGAAAAGTTAGGAACACCAAAATGGACATGAATGCCAGTACCAGGGGACTGGTACCAGGTTCCATAGGAACCCAAAAAATTAGGTTAATATGTTGACATCTGATAGCAGCAGTTCATATTCACTTAGTTTTCCTATCTATTGTTTTTGGCATTTGTTCTCTAAATAAATGCCAAAAAGTCTAAATGTCATGTTGTGCTTACAGGGTATGAAATTGAATTGTTTTGCATAATCACTGCAATGCACAAACACCTCAGTCATGTTCAAGTGGGGGATGTCACACATTCTCAGCCTTCTCTGCACCGGAGCTTTAGAAGACTGTGGTTCTCACTGTGAAACTCTATGCCTTCTGAGGTATGTACAGTATCTATCATTCATAAAAGCAACTGCTCTATCCAGGGATACCATCAAGGGAACACGTTGATCTTGCAGATGTCAGGAAGCATGCATATATGAATATTGCAGTCGTTCTGAATGAGTGTTCAGTAAACACATTACGTAACATTTCATGAACAGGCCCTTATGTCAGTAGCAGTGATAAATACTCTCTCCCATTACAAGCTTTAAAAGCTGTCATGTGTCAACAGGCAATGAACTAACCACACAGCAGCATGTCAGAAGGCTGTCTGCTTCATGTTCAAGCACAAGAGACACATTTTCTGTTTGTTAATTAGTCTCAGTTGGGCCAAGCAGGCTTATGGAAGCACTGTCAGTCAATCATAATTATAAAATAAATGTTGTTTATGTTGCTCATTTGTTGTGATGATTGGTGAGTTTATCCTGGTTTGAAAAAGCCAGTGTGTTTCTGAACAATGATACAGCTCAGTTTACTTATTTGGTTCTGTATTACCTGTCTCTTTCATCAGTGGAAACTATTTGTTTTGTGAACATTTCCACAATGAGAAAAAAATGAAGTAAAAAGTAACATTTGAAAAAAAAAAGATGTTGTAGTGTTACAATATAATCACTGAATCACTGAAAAAAAAATGAAACAATAATGTAAAACATGGACATATTAAGAAATGAATTAATCACTGTTTTAAGTTTTTGTATCTGCGGAATCAAACATTGTATGTTTCTCGATGGTAAAACAGAGTCCTCCATCATCTTTCATTTTCTAAATGTTAAAGCTCTGACAACAGATCAAATGACTACAATACTGTTAAAGGTGTTGTTCTTAGCTATGAGCCCACAGAGAATTATCACACAACGCTGCAGTTCCCCTCTGCTCTACTGAGCTTTATAGCATCTTTCAACTCATTGTTTTGAGCTGTACAGCCAACAGCTTTACTATTATCACCTCTCTCATAAACCTCATTTCTAGTAACAGCAGGCTGCAGTTTCCACCCACAAAGCTCTGAACACTACCTGTCAGGCACCAAATGGCAAACAGACAAAGTTATCCACTCACTGGTGAACATTATGAAACTATAAGTAGATAAAGGGCCAGATAGTTCTGTAAGGTTTTGCTGGAGCCCAAAACATGAGTGGAGAAGAGTTAATGTTGGACATACAAAAGCCAAGTGCCCAGAAAAATGACTTCAATTAAATTGTTACTTTGTATTTTCAGGATGTGTAAAATAAGCAACTGTTTGCTAAACCAATGGCTATGGCTAATTGCCATATCATTATAAGGAAATAGAGAAATACAGGTTTAAATCTCAATTAGTCATTTTAGTCAATGGAAATGTTCTTGCAAATAAAAAAGTCACAGATTTACAGACAAGATGTACCTACATTCAAGTGTAAGCAAAACAGCTGGAACAACATTACAATACATTTATTTAGCTGATCCTTTTTATCATTAAGTGATTTACAATAAGTGCATTCAAGCATGAGATACAACTCAAAACTTTGTTTGCATGCTACATTTATAATAAGAGACAGGGTGCAGTCTGAAGAGATTAGTTTTCAGTCTGCGATGGAGGAAGTGTAGAGTTTCTGGTGTCCCGCTGTCAATGGGAAGCTCATTCCACCGATGCAACAACAGCTGGGAAAACTGGCACACCAGCACATCACCATTTCTAAAAAGGCGTGCTAAAGTTAGCATGGCATCATCTAGCAGTGTGCATCTCTACAGTTCTCTACATGTGGCTGAAAAATATGACAGCACTATTAGATGTTTTAGGTGCGTAGCTCAAACTTAACTCAGGAGGTGAATAATATTTTACTTGTTTAACTTTAACAGGTAAGTGATAAGAATGATCCCGTTTCTGTTTGAAGAACTATTTCAAAAAGAAGGCAGAGGAAATTCTTTTGGAAGAACAGGCTGCATATAGACCAAAAAGAGTACCAGTAATCAGAGTTTCAACATCAGACTACTGATTGTGATCAGATCAAGCAGGAAACACTACAAGGCTTCTGTGTCTGTGTATGCATTGGAGAAAGACCCATGTGCAACCTCTGTTTTGCTGATGATACTGACCTCATGGGAAACAGCAAATAGAACTCTCAGAACCCATTCTCAGGCTGGAGAAGGCAACTGGAGCATATGGAATGGAAAATTCTTGCCAACAGCCACATTCAACAAACACTAAATAGCGTTAGGATAAATGGGCAAAAGTGGACAAGGTGAAAGATTTCAAATACCACATGTCTTTTGTGAGTGATGACGGCAGCTTTTCAGAAGACATCAAAGCAAGAATTGACATAATAACCTCAACCATGGCAAGACTAACCAGCATCTGGAGAAGCAATACCATAAGCTTCCCTGTGAAGATCAGGCTCGACAAGGTCGCCAGTCTTGATATGGATGTGAAAGTTAGAGAGCTTAGCACCACTTGTGGTGGAGTACAGGAACCACTACTCGGAGCTGTTTGGTCCTGCAAACTTATCTGTCTCACCACACTTTCTCTGCACACATCAGAAGATTGGGAGCTGTAGAGTTCATCAGGTCACCCCTAAGGTCAAGGGATGAGTGAATGAATTTGAGAAGTCAATCCACATTCTCATTTATCACTTTGCTCTGCAGTGGACGACACAGGTAGTCACAACAAAGACCAGTGAATGGCTTGTTCAGATTGCCAGTTTGGGAACTCCAACATGAATTACTGAGGAGAGTGAGTCTGTGGGATTTCTACAGATCAGAGGGAAGTGGACACTGTGTGTGTGAACTGTTATAGTCTCGTATAAACATGTAAAGATGGCAACAGCCGTGGCCTCAGAATGCATAGAAGACATAAAAATGAAACACGCATGATAGAAATGTGGCATCTCCAATGACAAAATCTTGACTGAAACTGATGCATATTTCTGTCAAACATTCTACAGTGGATCATGATTTTTCCATCATGATTGCTTTAAGCATTTGCTTCACTTTTCCTCTTTTCTTCACACTTTCTCTCTCTCTTTCCAAGCAACAGAATTCTACAATTCTGCAATTCTTTAAATGCACAGAATGATTCTGCTCTGGCAAAATATGGACTTTAAACTACATGCAAGAGAGGATTGAAATAATAAATCTTAATGAAATTACTTTTCCACACAAGAGGCTGCTTGACTTCACCTCAAGAGAAGCACTGTGTACCTTCAGTAAAAGCCAGGTGTGAATGCATGTGCAAATGTTTCCCTTGTATCTCTCCTTAGTTCCTCAGGCCTATTCCTAGAACCAGTTTTGTTTTAATCACATTGGCTTGGATCCAAGTTAGCAGTAATTCTGACACCGTCTCTCTTTCTTTCAAACACTCTCTCTCTCTCTCTCTCTCTCTCTCTCTCTCTCTCTCTCTCTCTCTCTCTCTCTCTTTCTTTCTCTCTCTCTCTCTCTCTCTCACACACACACACACACACACACACACACACACACACACACACACACACACACACACACACACACACACATCAAGACAGGAAATGATCCCCCTCTCTTTTCCTTACATAACTGGTGGTGTGTGTTACACCACAAATCATTAAAAAATATGCCAAACCACTGCAGAAGAATTTAATGATTAGCAGTACAGCATAATAAAAAGAATTACTACTCCCACTATTACTACTACTAGTACTACTATATAACAACTACTGTTACTACTAATACTAATGATGATATTGATATTAATTAAATTAATAAAGAAATGTGTGATATTATTGTATTGTAAAGTCTGATAATAATTATAACAAATTACTTTCTTAGTACTTACTTTGCATCATGATGTGTGATAAGTTTAGCTTGGAGCACAGTGACCTTTAATCCAGTCTGATCAGAGATGAGCACGTTAAAAGCATCAAAGCGTCAGTGGTGCTGGGAGCACTGGGATCTGATTACTGCTTGTCTCTGTGGGCCGGGATATCATGGTATGTTTACTTGCTGTTAACTGAGCTATACAATGTCACTGCAGCGCGTTCCGACACTGTATATGCATACTGGCTATCATATTCACTGTGCCTACATGGAAATAGAGAACAAATGGAAAAATCGTCTATTGCTTTTCAAACAATAGCTTCTGTCTTTGAGACAATTTCCTCATTAAACAGAGAAGGCAGCATACAGGGACCTGCTACTGTTCTTTATTTAGTGTTTTAAATGATTCTAACACAGCGTTTTGATTTCTGATCTCCCACAGTGCTTGTTGACATGGAACCAGGGCTTTGATTTTACTCAAAACAGGACCTTGTTTTATTTCCCAAAGTGCCCTATCTTTCCCCTAACCCAGTTAATGTGTTGTTCATCAGTGCTGCAAACCCAGACAGCCCAGCCAGGCAGCAGGAGAGGGCTTCATACACTCTGAGGAAAAAAAAAAGCCTTTTGGAGTGTACAACTTTGCTGGGACTGTACCTATGAAAGGGTCTACCCTGTTAATCAGTGAGGAAAGTAAGTACATTAATTCATGCTCTTTTGGATGTTAGTGGTGCACTTAATCCCCCTGACCCCTGAATCATGATCCACCGTCTTGGAAAGTTGGCACATTTCTAAGATCACTGATATACATCACTCACAGCTGATTGGTTAGGGCAAAATAGCAAACATTTCCAGATGCAAATAGAAAATGACTAACACGAAAAGGATATGTGATTTAAAAATGATGCATTCATGCATTCTTACATGCATATATTCATTAAATTCATGTATTTCACTGCTTGAGTGACAACTCAGACATGTCAGGATATTATCAGAGTCATGAAGAAACATCCCCTACACACCATGATTATCTGTACCAAATTTCATGGCAATCCATCCAAACATAAATGTGCTAACATGAAAATGATGTGAGAATGAATAATGATGTGAATTGTTTTTCAGCTTTTGGTTATTAGGCGGCATGTAATCAATTCTCTATATTTGTGTGGACATTCCCTCAGCTCGCCTCCTGCTGAGTGTGATTATTAAGACCAGCAGAGGGTGTGTTAAGTGAAAGTCCTTTATGCCGTTATCTCCATCATTCAAGGTGTAAGGCAATGCGTGTCTTCCATGATAATGTGATAATAGAGTTACAGTCAGGACAGCTGTAGTCATGCGTGACTATATGTGTTACACTTTGAGAGGAGCGTGGCAGCAATACATACAAACGGGGTGACACATTGTGCTGAACCTGTTGGACTTTCAAGCAGGCCTCTTGGGAACTGTTGTGCAATTGAAATGATGTATCCCTACCATTTGTGGCTTCAAATGTAGAGTAATCTACACCAAAAGAAAAAAACTTAAATCTAAACATGCCGCATATAGCAGTAAATGAGTGTGGGTTGGCAAGGGAAGGGTGTAGACAGTGAGAAGCTTCACCAGGAGGAAATCACTTATTCCAGTATCTTTGAAGACTTGTACGGTTACTTGACTCCTTTGCCTAGACTAAGCAATTGTATCACTGTTCAAATGGACTTCAGTACAGACAGCAATAATTGAATTCATCATCGACGATCATCAACATTCAGTGCTGATTCTGTCTTCAGTTCAGTCATATGTTCAGTCTGTTCCTGGTACTGTTATGATTCTGTTAAATCAATGAACTTTTAGCAGGACCCAAGAGGCAGATAAACAGTGAGAGAACCAAGGGAGCCTTTAAACAAACGGTTTATTAACAATAACCAAGGAAACCAAAACTCTACACTACAACACTACTACTTGAGCAGTGAGCACAAAATCAGCCCAAGACAACAAAACATTCACTACGCTGTGGCGAGCAGGTAGGAAGAAAGAAACCTTTGACTATAATGAAAACTAAACAAAAGAATTATCACAACTAAGGCTAGGACAGGATCCGTACACAGGCGACTACGATAACGAGAGAGTACAGGAAAGCTATGGTAACAAGAAATGGCTGGAAAGTCTTGGCAAGAAGGCTTTGCCAATCTGGCAGCATGCCGACTCTGCCACGCTGCTTAAAACATGAGGTGAATCAGTGGAGATCAGCCTTAGGTGCGTCATCTGCCGCCACACCGCCAGGCCACACCTCCACTGCAGACAGGGAGAGACAGTTACAAAAACAGAACACACAGAAAGAAAAACCAAATCAATATCACACAGACTATAACAAGTACATATGTTCAGTTCAGTAAAAAAGTAACCTATAAAGCACTGCACATTGGGTCAATAGCCCAGCTGTCTGTTATTTACAATAATCAGATTATGTTTGTTTCTGTGAGCTGACAATGACAGAGCTCCACTGCTAAAGTCTACTGAGTCTGTCAGTGACAGTGGTGAGTCATTACAGTCAGTTCACTCAATACCTGCTCAATACCTCTAGGGCATATAATGCACAAAGGCTCATGGTATCTCCCACACATCCTACCTTTTAAGTGCCCAATCACTTCCCATTGATGAACATACTAATAATTAAGTTTGATGGTGCACTGCTGCCCAGAAAAGACAGCTGATGCATCCATACAGTGTGATACCTCAGTTGAGAGAAATGTTTTTTTTTAATCACATTAGCAAACTATGATTCAATACCAACTAATAATTTGTGACATGTACTGTATTGTACTCTTAACAATCAGAAACATCTTTATTGGTCAATCATATGATTCACATCTGTGCTCATGAGGGGTGATTATGTGTATGTTATAGTGCACCTGTGAAAAATGGCTAAAAAACTGTACCTTAGTTTTTGAGGGTGTAAACTGGCTGCCAGTTTCCCAGGCCCAGTGGACCAGGAACATTTGGCATGGGGCTTGTTGTGGCAGGGTCGGCATTTGAAGGATGAACAGTGACACAGTGAGTGGGAGCAAAGCAGGAATCAGACAATGGATCTTTATTCTTGGGACAGTTTTCCCCCGCTTGCCTGAGGTAGTGGTGTAATCCAGTGTACAAAGCGAGAGCCTCATTCTGTCCCATCAGCACGACGAAGAGGGCCTTAATGAGGTCTCATGGGAGGTGTAGTGTTTTATTAATATGATGGCATGTCAGGCTGTAGAGATATGCTATGTCAGCCAAGGTTGGCTCCTGTGTGTATTTGGGAATGGTCTTGCTTTGTACTTCTGACGTAAGTGGGACAGAAGACTGTGAGGTGAACAGTGCTTAGGAAATGAATGAGCTGCCACGATACGTCCCTCAGTTTGAAATTGGATGTGTCTATGTAAATCTGTTTGTATGTACTGTATGCACGCATACAGTTATAACACTCATGTTTTTCACTGTTTGAGCGAAAACTGTGACCTGTCAGGGTATCACAGTCATTAGGAAACATCCTCTTTGCAACCTGTATATCTAAACCAGATTTCATGGCAAGGTGTGTATGTTACTCGCAATGCAACTTCACCCCTTGAAGTTCTCTTGGAGAGGTGATTGATGGTTCAGGTGTAAGGACCAGCTAATGCAGCCTTAATCCTCTAGCCTCAAGGTGGCATCACTTTTCATTTCCACTTCTTGAGATTTATTTTACTTTTCAAAGTTGTAGTCTTCAGCCCCAACTGACGCTGACTCAAGTGACATCACTTGAGGAACTTTATCAGACTTGACAGTTTCCTGGAGATACTAAAGACTTACATACAAACAACTTTTTTTTTTTTTTTTTTTACATATCTTGTAGTACTCAATAGACGTTGCTTTTAGATTTGCAATTTGTGCTTTTGATCAAAATGCTCCTTTTTATATGGTCAGTACAAACAAAAAGTGAGTTTTCAGATTTGTCTTATTAGTGTGGATATTTATTTAGCAACCAATTGCTGAATACTATCATTGTGGCCAGCAGAGTGTGTTATGTTACCTGAAAGTCCTCTACACCTTGTAATCATCTTCTATCAGAGCATTCAAGGTGTAAGGCAAAGTGTGCCCTCCATGATAATGTGATGATAAAGAGAGTTCACAGTCAGGACAGATGTATTCATGTGTGACTGTACGTTACACTTTGAAAGGAGCCTTGCAGCTACATTTACAAACAGACCTGCACATTGTGCTGATGCTATTGTCCTTCGTTCCAGTTCTTTCTGGCAGACCTCTTGGGAAAAGAGTGCTGTTGAACAGATGGAACCTTTTTCCAGGGTCAATATTTTACAGTCATAAAAACACACTGTGGTTTTGTTCGACAGGAGGAGGGGGGAGCAGGGGAATAAGAGTTTGCAGAGATGCAAGGAAAAAAGAGGGAAGAAAATCTAGATGAAGAGGACATGTGTGATCTGTAATGCAAAGGGTGTTAGTGAATGGAGTGGAGCAAGTCAGAGGGAACCAGAAATTCCAGAAGAACGGAATATATTTTGATGACAAACTCTGACAATTGTGTGACACACCTGAGGTTTACTTCCTTGTCCTCTCCGTCTCCAGTTCTTAAATTAGAGGAAGGATAGATTACGCTACACAATACTTCAGTGTGAAGAATGGAAGCTCAAATTGCACCATTAGTGCCTCATTTAGCTGACCTTCGCTCCTTTACTCAAACATAAGTGTTACTGTCCAAACTCTTCCAGCAGTGTGTTCATTTGTGTCAGAAGTTTACTTTCTGAGTTACCTGATTTCTCATATGTGATGTAAATGAGAAACCTAGTTTCCTTAATTGGGTTAAGAGACACAAACAGTGCAGAGCCCATACAATCTGCACGCTGCTATGTGTAAAATAGATTGTTAAAGTAAAATATAACACTAACACTTTCTTCTAGATGGTTCCTGAATGCAACACCCATGTAGCAGTTACATCGTTGTGATAGTCACCATGACATGCATTATAGTGACTATAAAAAAAGAAAGGTAGATGCAGAGTGTTTCACTTTCCAAGAGAAATGAACAAACATTTTTTTGGTTTTTGCTGAAATAAAAGACAAACCAGTGTTTCAAAGTTAATCTGTGGTGAAAAGGCCAATCTCAAGAGTCATTACCACTTAAAACATGCAATACTGGATAAGCTGCAAAGACAACTGCACTTAGACAAAGTTCATGCTCTTCGGTGGAGTTTGAGTTCTGATCATACAGCTTTCATAAGACCACATTCTGACAGAGACAGTGTCATACAGGCGAGTTTTGTGGAGAACGAGCTAACAGCTAAGAAGCTGAAACCTCATTCAGAAGGAGACTTTGTGAAGGAGTGCCTTATTGCTGTGTGGAGCTGCTAACAAGTCAATCTGTTCCAAAGTGTCAGTTTGTTTGGAATAATTCATCGAGATGAAGGAAAACCTGACATAGAAACTCAGTGAGAGAGAATGATTTGGCCTTCATGGTGGACATTACCAAGAACCTCTCAGAGCTTTTCCCATTCTGAAGAGGTATGAATTGAAGTTTACATTTTTGTTTTGGACTTCTTGCAAGACTAGGTTCTGCTCAAGATCCAAAATGCCTCATCAAAGAAAAGTCAGCCAGTAGTTGTGTACTCATACTGTGCATGAACGCATCCTGTATAGACGTAGATGGAAGACTAAAGCACTAAACCATAAACAGATTAGCAGGTAAATTGAAAATGTAGCAGCTAAAGAGACAGTTTTTATCAGGAGTTGACAATCAAGAGTGACTATTGAACAGAAACATCCATTTCCCAACATTTGCCGATAAACTTTACAAGGCCATGTTAGCATTTAATTATATTATATTATATTATATTATATTATATTATATTATATTATATTATACTGCTTTCTTAAGATTTCAATCCCAGTTGATTTGGCTACTCTTGTGGTTATTTGGTAACAAAATTCAATTCAATTCAATTCAATTCAATTCAATTCAATTCAATTCAAAGTTATTGCACTGATCACCTGCAGGAAGGAATGACCTGCGATACCGCTCCTTCACACACTTTGGATGTAGCATCCTATCACTGATGGAGCTCCTCAGTGCAGTGAGTGTGTGTAACATGTTTGCAACAATACTGTATGTCTGTATGTCAGGACTGTGAGTCACTCAGGTTGTTGTGGAGTTCTTCTGCTCTCTAACACAGCTTTAAACCCAGCTTTAACCTGTTTCTTAGTAAGTGTCCATGTTATGAAAGCGATAATGAGACGTCCTGATAATGGAAAACAAAGGACTCACTGGTGGGAACTCTAATTTTGTGGAAATTCTTGACTGCCTAATTGTCTACAGTTGTCTTACATCAGGGGGATGTAGTCATGTGTTATTTCCTATTTAATCAGCAAATTGGTGACAAAGACATCACACTGTGGCCTGTATGATGTCTTTGCATAAGCATCCTATAGTCAGTATGCCAGTTTTCTGTAAACTGGCTTAATTTATGCCAGCAGTATACTGGGCTTCAGTGCTACACTGGATAATGGAGCAGTAACCAAAAGGCCATTCAGTCTGAATTTCAGACTAACTAAATTACTTTAAACATACAGTACTCATGAACGACATGATATTGCAGGTTCAGTCAACCAGTCTGCTGTCACCTGGCAGTGAGGTTTGTTCATGGAGCTGCAGAGGTCGTTTCACCCCTGCTGCTCTGGTAGTCCCATGCCCTCCACACCCGGTCATGCTCGGATTGATTAAAACAGAGCCCCAAATGGAAACCAGGCAGTGTCAAACATACATTCATAGAAATCTGGGCCATGTTTACAACTGTTTCCACATGTCTGATGGAGCTCCAAGAAGGTTTTCCTCATTACTGTAAATGTCTAGGCAGTGCTTAGTGCTTTAATATGGAAAAGACATGCACATATGTGCATGAAAAACCACATTTCCGACCAGTAAACCCCCGTGAAGTTCGTTGATTATCGGCAATTTACGGCCAGTTTATGGGGAAGTTCGCCCGCTCCGAATATCGTCTGAAACGGACCCTCCGTCAGCGGGGGGCGTGGTCATTCGAGCCTCTGCAAAGGCGCGAATAGCTCTAATTAGTACATGAATGCTACCAACGTTGATCTACTCAGGCTGGCCTGCTGGCTTCACAAACAAGTAACTTTGTGTAAAGTTAACACGGAAAGAGTGAGACGGTTGATATGGAGAAATAAACCCGGACATGATGAATCATCCTGCTTATTGCACGGTTTACGAGTGAAATTATAAATTTGAGACAATAAGTTACTGGTTCACATTAACTCATCCCAAATCTGGCTTGACTGTTAATGCTCTGGTCGAAAATTATGAGGACAGAGCATTTTTTGAGGGGTAACGTTATATGTTTCATAGCTGTTTAGTGCTAACTAATTAGCACTGGCCCACTTCTAACCCCAGTAACGATAGCACTAAACTAGCTTCACCAGCATGTAAATATCTTTATCTTGCAAGCTAAAGCAATAACTATGGGAGTTCAAGAAATGTATATTGTAAAAAAATGGTTTGATTTTAAGGGCAGCACGTTGGCACAGCAGGTAGTGCGTGTGCTTCCTCCCACAGACAAAAAACATGCTCATTAGGTTAACTGGTGACTCTAAAATTGCCCCTAGGTGTGAGTGTGAGTGTGAATGGTTGTTTGTGTTGTTACCCTGCGATCGACTGGCGACCGGTCCAGGGTGAACCCCACCTCTCGCCCGTTGACAGCTGGGATAGGCTCCAGCCCCCCGCAACCCCGAAAGGGATAGGTGGTATAGAAAATGGATGGATGGATGGTTTGATTTTATGAAATAAATAATGGCTATGCAAGTTATTATTGACGTTACCTGTGCAGGGCTCTAAAGTTTTGAACTGAGTTCAGAGTGAGATTTTGGCGGCGGCAGCGAGGGGTCTGGTGGGGACGGGGGTCTGATCTGATAAATGACACATAAATTGGTACAAATGAAAATATTTATTCAATTCAGAATTTCTTAGTGCAAGTGTGTGTGTGTGTGTGTGTGTGTGTGTGTGTGTGTAACCCCCGGCCTTCCCATCCTGCTCAGTGCATAAAAAAAAAAGTGGCTCCTGCTCCGGCTCCCAGGCAGGAGACTGCTCTGATCGTTGACTTCAAAGAGCGGCTCTATGAGCCGTTTTGTTCGCGACCGACACATCACCAATTCCCCTACCTGTTCCACTGTTTTAAAAAAATAGTGGCGCAACTTGGTGGGCGTTATCCTGGAAATTTCTCTGAGAAATACAAGATATGGCGTGTGAGCATGCGAATGGGTTGAAACGCGTGTGTTTTAGTCGAGTGATGCTGTGAGTTGATGTGAGAGAATTTAGAGTAATGCAGTCGATTAGCTAGTTAGTAATCGTAACGTTACTGTTACTAGTAACGATACTCGGGACACGTTGGTGGATGATGTTGACGTGGAAGCCGTCCAGGACGTAGGTGTAACGTCAACGGTAGTTGTCGTCCCACGAGCCGGCTAACATTAGCATAACGTGAGCTTTCGCAAAAGTTAGCAATAGTAACGTGAGTGTTACTACTAACGATACTCGGGACACGTTGGTGGACAATGTTGACGTGGACGCCATCCAGGACGTATGTGTAATGTCAACGCCAGAAGTTGTCGACCCATGGGCCAGCTAATATTAGTATAACATGAGCGTTAGCCAAACTGCCGCCTCAGAATCGAACGACTGGGAATCCACCGTTCCGCAATGTTAGAATCTGCCTCCCTCCTGTCCTCTCCTTTCCCTTCCAATTCGTTTGCTGTTTTGTCAGACTAAAATTGCCACTGAGGAAAGTGGTCACTCTGATGATGAGGATGACACACCTCAACGCCAGAAGGTACAGAAATGCTGTACAAACATATGTTCATGTTCTTGTTACTTTTTTCAGTTACCTTTTATTTTAATTATTTGGATTGCCTCAGTTGTGACATAATTTACTGATGATTTGTTGTCTATGTCATACATTTATCATTATGCTTTTACAGACCTGAGTATGTATACAACTTTTGGGCAGTACACATGTTACTATTCAGTCTTATACTCATCACCATAACTGCTGGCCTTTTACACCCTTCCTCCACACTTGTTTTTCAGACTTTTCAGACTTTTCAGGAAGACCCAGACAGGACTCCAAAATGACCAAAGGTAAATGTAACAGTTCATATTATTAAAAGTACAACGAAGTTTTTTTGTGTGTAGTTGTTTATTTTATTCATTTATTTTTTTAAGACAGTAGAAACAGTGTGTAAAATAGGCCGCAGCACCCAACTGATTGTTGTCAGAGATCTCAGTCGTGCTGTGGCTAGGCAGCAAACTAGACAGCAAATAAAGGCAGAATCAGCTATTAAGGGAAAACCAAAAAATGTTTACTTACTGATTTTCTGCCTGTTATCATCGATACTTATTAAATTAATTGGTAGTGCCATAAGTGGTCCCAGCCCAACACAAAACATGTTGCACATCCTCTGAAGTCTGCAGATTCCAAAAATATTAGTATATTCACTCAATGATCTTCCTGTCATCAGTAATGTTTGCCAAAGTTCAGGTTTCCATTCAGTTTGAATGAACAATTGTGCAATTTTTCAAACCTGATTTTGGTGTTGCACTTGTTTGTTTAATGACATAGAGAAGGCAATTCACTTGAAAACATTTCAGCAGGATTACAACACACCTTCTCCACTTGTACCAACCAGAGCAACAGATAACAGAAAATCACAGATTTCGGGCTTACAGTATATCACGAGATACTACCAAAGTTCTCCATCCATTTAAGCCTCTTCTTTCTTTATCTTCTCTTTCTCACCTGATAGAGGGACTAAAAAATGACCTAAAGGAGCTTGAGGAGAGGATAAATGACAAGGATAAGGAGATCAGGTTGCGAAGGTTGAACCTTCAACTGCAAGAGGGTAAGTATGGAGGGGAGCCCTTGCAGTAACCCTGAACCTATTTCCATGACAATATTATAATAATAATGCTACAACTATATTAAGTGACAACTCAATTAGTGGTTTTGAATAGGTAAGTGTTCCCTCTTTGATTTAATTGTAGGGCTAGCAGATACAATCACAAAAACTGTGAAAGACGCTATACAGGCAGCTCAGCCTGCCCCCAGCCACCCGGTGCCTTCTAGCAGCCACCCAGCCCCTCTTCACAACCAAATAGGAGAGACAAAGGTATCACTTACATAGTCAGGAGAAGTGATTTCATTTGTGGACCATGCAGTGTTTCCCATACATTCATTATATTTGGCCTGCCCAAATCCTCTTGTAAGCAATGAATTGATAATTTTTCCTTAAATTCTGCTGTCTTTTCATTTCTTCTAATTAATGTTTGGTATTGGCACACTAGTTGCCAGCTCCCCTCCCCCCCAGAACTGAACACCAAAGAGCCAGAGGTGACTTTAGTGTCAAAGAGGAACAGTACAGCGGTTGTCTGGACCTGTTTTGACAGTCACGTATTGTGTAGAACGACTCTTTCTACTGTAGCTAATGAACACACTCATTCATCACCATGCAGTAATACTACATAGACTATATGTGCCAAAAGATGATTTCAAATAATTCCTAGATTTTTAAGACTGCTTATTAGAAACTCAGTAATAGCTAGGAGCTAATTTAGGCCTTGTGCTTCCTGCACAACCTGAACCCCAGTAAAAAAAAAGTTCAGTCAAATCTTTTTTTTCTCACCAGCACCCATGCCGATGCCACACCTTTGAGAACTGGACTTTTTTGCATTCTGGGAGTACATGCATGTATTCTAATATTTCTTCATCTTTGCAGAACGAGTCTGTAATGGATTTAATGAATCGAACCGCCTTGGATTATGCTTAAAGGTGTGATGGCTACAAGAAGCAGGACTGTGATGGACTCCATCTTCACTGTGGAAGAGATGGCGATGTGCTCCATCACAGGAAAAAAGGGGATTATAGGGGAGAAAAGACAGAGCCTTGACAAAGGCAAAGTGAAGCTAGTAATTGGTAAGCATGCCTGAATATTGTTTGGGTTGGGGAAAATGCTATTGTATCAGCTTGTTAACACACAAAAAAGTTGCTCTTTTTCAATTATTTTCATTAGCATCCTCATTGACACCTATCTTACACAACATGAATTGATTGGTGAACCCTGAGTAAATTTAGTAGCATTTCATTTCTTACAGACCATGTCAAAAAAGTTTACGGAGCCATCGGACACACTGAAATCAAAGCCTGCGTGGCACAAAAATTAAAAGACACCAGGAGCCGAGCTGAGAGGGAAACAGGGTAACCTATTTATACTGTTGGTGATACTGTTGTTGATACTTTGATTTGTAGAATCCAGTTTTGGATGGCTTCTAAGGGGCCTGCTGTGGGTCTGCACAGGATCTGTGCTTGTTTATATATTTGACTACTCTACATAGACCAGTCATCACTTGAAAATATTCATGTAATCCAGATAGAAAAGAAATTAACCTTTACTTTGATAGAATAGACTGGTGTTTGTACTGCCCTATTCTTTGATTTTGTCTTTCAATCCCAAAACAGGGAGCCTGCTGGAGGATACCCAGAGGACTGAGACAACACAAACACACAATACACACGCACACTCTTTCCCCAGAAGACATTTTTTAGGGGCATTTTGATCCTTTTTATGGACAGTTCTGTTCTCACTTTTCATTGCGTGTTTGCAAATAAACAGTATTTATATCACTTATATTTGTCTTAACTACTTTATTTCTTGTAAAATTATTAAACTCAATATTAAACACTGGTTTTAAGTCTGCCTTTGTATGGATGGACAGATCATGTCGTGCAGCCTCATTTTCCTCTTAGACGACATCTGCCAGGCACATCCAAGACTGCTTGCAGTCCTAGTTTAGATTTGTGTTTTGTTGGTTTAAATTTTATATAGAAAATGTAAGTACTAAGACTTTTTCGAAACCCACTTGGTTTCACATGGATATTTGAATTGGTTTCACATGGGAGTTAATATGACTTACACATGTAAAAATATGAGTTTCACATGTAATAATATGAGTTTCACATGTAATCACATGGGTTCCACATAGGAATTTACATGGGTTTCACATGTAATAAAATTGATTTCACATGGAATCATGGGTTTCACATGGGAGTCCATATGGGTTACACATGTAATAACATGGGTTTCACGGGTATTTTAATCGGTCTCACATGGGAGTTTATACGGATTACACGTAATAACGGGTTACACATGTAAAAACCTGAGTTTCACATGGAATCCCATGGGTTTCACATAGGAATTTACATGGGTTTCATACATTATACCATGAAAAATGTTCCAAAACCACGTTTCCCATGTCCCCTGGTACGTGTAATAAATGTAGTTTATTTGGTGAGTTGGAGGCGAGGCTTAGTGAATTGGAAGCTCGGCTCCACACCATGGAAACCAAACCATAGCTGTAGTTAGCCAGGCCCCCGTAGCTGGTGCAGACCGACCAAGTGCCGCTCCGGCTAGCCGTCCCTCGACAGCTCCCGAGCAGACGGGAAACCAGGGAGGCTGGATGACTGTTCGAAGGAAGCATAGTCCCAAGCTGAAGCCCACGGGTCACCACCAACCGCTTCATGTTTCTAACAGGTTCTCCCCACTCGGCGACACACCCGCTGAGAAAACCAACTCTGATTATTGGCAGCTCCATTTTGAGAAACGTGAAGTTAGCGACACCAGTGACCATAGTCAAATGCCTGCCGGGGGCCAGAGCGGGCAGAGGTCACTAAAATTAATGTGGAATCGGTGTCTACATATGCTAAAACGATGTCGGACTCCGTAGTTTTCTCTGGACCCCTGCCAAATCTGACCAGTGATGACATGTTTAGCCGCATGTCATCATTCAATCGCTGGCTGTCGAGGTGGTGTTCAGCAAACGGTGTGGGCTTCATTGATAATTGGCAGACTTTCTGGGGAAGACCTGGTCTGATTAGGAGAGACGGCATCCATCCCACCTTGGAGGGAGCAGCTTTCATCTCTAGAAATCTGACCAAAAAACCTAACCCCTGACAACTCTGAGTTGAGACCAGGAGGCAGAGCTGCAGTCCTACACGCTTCTCTGCGCCTCCATTAGAGCAGTTACCCACCCAACACTCCATAGAGACTGTGTCTGCCCCCCAACCACGTAAACTAAGTAAACTCAAGTGACTCAAGCCTTTTAATCAACCCTAAACCTAAACTCAACTACTCAGCGCTCTCTCCATAGGAAAACAATGGGACAGTCGGCGCAAAGCATTTTTACCACTGATCATGTGTAGGGGCCTTTATGGTTCCTAAAGTCTCAAAAAGCAGAACAGGAGTCAGAGCATTTAGCTATCAAGCTCCTCTCCTGTGGAACCATCTTCCAGTCTTTGTTTGGGAGGCAGACACTGTCTCTACATTTAAGAGTAGGCTTAAAACTTTCCTTTTTGATAAAGCTTATAGTTAGGGCTGGCTCAGGCTGGTCCTGGACCAGCCCCTAGTTATGCTGCTATAGGATTAGACTGTCAGGGGACCTCCAAAGATACACCAAGCTCCTCTGTCCTTCTGTCCCTCTCCATCTGCATGCTTTCATGTCCTACCATGGCGTGTTACTAACTTAGCTCCTTCCCCGGAGTCTCTGTGCTTTGTCGTCTTGCAGGTTCCCATGGACAGTGGCTGAATCTGGATTGTGGATTGCAGCTGCGTCTCCTGCCTTGGCCCTGCCTGACATCCACTGCAACTGCTACTGCTATTATTACATCCACTGTCACTGTTGCTGTGACTGCATGTCTGTCTGTCTCTGTCTCTCTCTCTCTCTCTGACTGCATTTCTGTCTGTCTGTCTGTCTGTCTGTCTGTCTGTCTGTCTGTCTGTCTGTCTGTCTGTCTCACTCTCCCTCTCTTGCTCTCCCTCTCTAACCCAACCGATCGAGGCAGATGGCTGCCCACCCAGAGCCTGGTTCTGCCTGAAGTTTCTGCCTGTTAAAAGGAAGTTTTTCCTCACCACTGTCGCCAAGTGCTTGCTCATGAGCGAATTGTTGGGTCTCTGTAGATAAAAGAGCTCTGCCTGTACCAGCTCTGTATGGAAAGTGTCCTGAGACAACTTTTGTTGTGATTTGGCGCTATACAAATAAAATTGAATTGAATTGAATTGAATTTAACATGTTTTCACATGGGGCTGCACAGTGGAGCAGCAGGTAGTGTGCGTGCCTCACAGTAAGAAGGTCGCAGGTTCGATTCCCTGGTCGAGCCCTTCTGTGTGAAGTTTGCATGTTCTTCCCGTGCATACGTGGGTTCTCTCCGGGCACTCCGGCTTCCTCACACAGACCAAAAACATGCTCATTAGGTTGATTGGTGACTCTAAATTGCCCCTAGGTGTGAGTGTGAATGGTTGTGTGTATGTGCCCTGCGATCGGCTGGCGACCAGTCCAGGGTGTACCCCGCCTCTCGCCCGTTGACAGCCGAGATAGGCTCCGGCCCCCCCGCGACCCCGAAAGGGATAAGCGGCATAGAAAATGGATGGATGGATGTTTTCACATGTTAAATTTCACATGTGCAAAATGACCATATAATCACATGTGACCACGTGATTAGCACGTGACATTCATGTGGTTTTTCTGTAAGGGATGCAGTGTTGTACACATGCATGCCTGCACAATACATACACATGCACACACACACACACATCTATCTATATTTATGTGGGTGTGCATATTCAAATATTGTGACACACTCACAGGACAGACACAAACAAAACAAATATGAAAGGCCTCAAAGAATTCTGATCTGGTTTGTGTGTGTGTGTGTGTGTGTGTGTGTGTGTGTGTGTGTGTGTGTGTGTGTGTGTGTGTGTGTGTGTGTGTGTTTATGTGCATATTCTTGAGCTGAGCAGCGACACACTGACAAAAACGGAACACAAAGGAGAAGGAAGGAAGAGAAGTAGGGCATGAAATCTGCCTGTGTGCCAAATTTATTTATTAATATTTCAAAATAAAAGCAGGTCAATGCAGTCTTGCATGGAAACATATTGGACATCAAATGGCAGATGTTAACATCAAATACCAATTAATACTAAGTAATTACAATAAAATGTAAACTTTTCATTAGTAAGAAAGTTTGATCATCCATATAATATTTGTCGTTTGTTAAACATCCATCTGAATGCTCACATTTGTATGCTCTTAGTCTACTGTGGTAGATTTTGAAATTCAGCTTAAGGTCACTTCTCCATCCAAAGTACAGAAACAGTGTTACAGAAAACAGTGTCTTTATAGAAACAATGTCCCAATTAGTTGTGATAATCCTTGCTGTTAACAGCTTCCATTGGAAGTCTATTGAAGAAATAGTCCCAGTCAGAAACTGATGACAAAGAGGTTTCAGTGCAGAGCCACAGTCCACAGATCTGCAAAGCTCACCTCGTTCTTACATTCTTCTCCTCCCCCTCAAGACAATCGTCTCTCCTTCTCTAATTTCACCAACATTTGGTTTAGTTGTATTTTATTTTTATTAGTGCTGTCAATCGATTAAAATATTTAATCGTGATTAATCGCATAAATGTCATAGTTAACTCGTGATTAATTGCAAATTAACCGCGCATTTTTATTTATTCTAAATGTCCACTTAATTATCATTTTAATACTGTTATCAACATGGAAAAGTGGATAGGCTTGCTTTGTGCAAATGTTTTTTATTGAAAACAATGTGTAGTGTCATATTTCACACTAACATTCTCACTTTGAGCAGTCATTCACATTTGAATGAATCAAATCTCACACATTTTAACACTGTCAATAAACAGATGACAAAAAAATAATGCTTGGTTACAAAAAAGCCCCTTCAACAACCCTTTCTAAGGGATCAAAACAGGGTGATACAAGGTAAAGTTACAAAGTGCACATCATTGTAAACTAGGACTCAGCCTATAGTGCAGTTTAACCATGACTTAAACTTTCCTTTCTTCAGTTTCCTTTGAACATACAAGCAGTCAGACTATGACGCTCTTCTGTTTATTCACCAGAGGCTTATCAACGCAGCCTCTTATTTCTCTCCAGAGAGAATGAACATTACTGGCTATGGCTGCAGTAAGCTTGTTCTTAGTTGTGGTATCCATATGCCTCTGTCCAAACTTTGGTCTTGTCAGTCGACCCATCTGGCAACTTTTTGAAACTAAACTTTCTATTCAGAATCTTGTTCGCATCCATTTCAGGGTTTCACGCTTGACATCCACCTACACTTTCACAGCTAGCGAGCAGGCGTGGGGGCGTGTCTATTGTTTTGTTTCCGGGTTACAATCGGATCCTGTAGTTTTTGGAACGTTACTAGCAGTGGCCACAGCTTATAAAAAACTACAAGTTCACTAGGTCACAAAGAACATTAATCACGCGATAAAAAAAATGACGCCGTTAAAATTGATTTGCATTAACGCCTTAATAACGCGATATTTTTGACAGCACTAATTTTTATATCTCAGTGCCTCTTCAGAACATTGCAGCATGAATGAGCAAGTCTAATTAATGGTTTCCTAACAAAAGTCAAGAAACAATGACTATGTTCTTGTGGGATTTGGGGGGGGTTCATCAGTGATGCAGATGTAGTCCAGAGTTGCGCATTTTTATGTCTGCAGAGGAATCTGTGTAGTCAGTCAGTCTTAACTTGTAGTTTTCTAGTCTTTGCAGGTTTTAGTAGTCCTAAGGTCTCAGTCCTAATTCAGACAGATATTTCTCATTTGATATACTGCAGTTACCTGTTTATTTTCCGTTCCATGAATGTTCAATGTAGAGTTTAATGTAATTCATTAATCCAATTAGCCAAAAATGAATCTGCAACAATTCTTCAGGTGGTCCTCCCCACAATAGTAAAAGACAGATGTCTCATCATCCCCTTCAAGATGTGACTGGCTGTGTTACCACAGTTTTTAATTTCTTAATTGACATTTTGGGTGGAAGTAATCAAAATAACTTGCTGTAAATGATATAATTCAGTTGGATATCATGAATGATGAATGGTAGACGCTAACACAGCCCAGTTGATTGTCAGAGCGACACTGTTTCAGATAAAATATCAGTTAAGTTTATCAAATCAACTTACAATTTATCACTCTATTTTTCAATTCACATACATTTTCATCAATTCCAATTCATAGGCATCCATCAATTTCACTTTCTTAAATTAGTTTTTGTCACTCCCACCCTTGAGACAGCTTTTCTGAAATGGCAATTTTGTTTATGTGTGTATGTGGGGGTGTGGGTGTTTTACTGAGGGCATAAGATCCATTTACACTCTCACACCAAGCTATAAACACTTTCTCCTCTCCTGTGTCAAATGGCAAAGTGCTCAACAGCTTTTGCAAATGAAAGGTTATCTTCTATGCTGTGCTTCAGAAACTCTGTGTGTGTGTGTGTGTGTGTGTGTGTGTGTGTGTGTGTGTGTGTGTGTGTGTGTGTGTGTGTGTGTGTGTGTGTGTGTGTGTGTGTGTGTGTGTGTGTGTGTGTGTGACTCCTGTGTATGTGTGTATGGAGTGGTGTTGGGTATTGCTCCACATTCTGGCACTGCTGTTTTGGAACTTCGGTTGTTATAATGATGTGTTTTGCTTCATGGCTCAGATCTGTTTGTGTCTCAGGTGGCAAGGTGCCTCAAGGCACTGTACTGTTCATGCTCAATTCATATCGGAAAAAGATTGGCCAACAATGTCCCAAACTGATGCAGATGAAGGAAATGATTATCTTGGATTTCCAGGAAAAACAAACAAGTTGAACCGTTTGTATATTAATGAACAAAGAATATTTATGCTTTACCGTAAAACATTCAGCAAGTAGATTAACAGTAAAAGCAGGTTTGCCATTAGTTAACTGTTAATTTTACTGTTATTATCTCTGTTATGGTGTCTTACTGTAATAATACCATATGCTGAATTACAATACCTGGCAGTGTTTTGTTTTGTTTTTTTACAATATACTACTGGCAGCAGGGTTGCCAGTACATTTTCTTTGTCTACAGTTTGTTTGTTTGTAAATTGAATTTATAGTTTATTACTGTTATAATACCATGTACTAAAACATGATATGGTGCTGTATTTTATGTCATTTACAATAGAGGCAGGGTAGTCAGTAAAATATTTGTTCCCCATTTTAGATTAATAATGGATTCCTTGTGATTTCATCACATGGGGAGACCAAGAAGTGACATATATGAAGTAAACACGTGTCGTAAGGAATCAACATTTCTGCAAGAGTGGAATGCACTGCACAAATTCTGACTCAACAGTTTATGCCTACCAACAGGTTTTTTAAAAATAATTTAAAACAGGTCTCCTAAAACATAAGTAGGAGGCTCTGAGAGTAGAGCTGATCTACGGTCTGTCCAGATTCTGACGACCATTTTATACACAGTAACCTTAATAGCAAAACTGATCCTACGTATCCTAAAAGAGCATTCCTGCCCTGAACCAACTGAGCTTTTTCACTTCTTGTTTACATAAATAATAGTTTTTCTGCTGTGTTCTACAGCAGAAATAACCAGATCATATTTAGTGGGCAGGAGAAGAAGAATATGATGATATGATATGATGATGATAATTGTATGTACATAATTTAAGATAAAAAAAAAAACAAAAAAAACTTTGCCTGATGTGATGTGAAGTGCATGGCTAGCGCGTTCTCACTGACCTGTATGAAAGTCCTCTCAAAGTCCATGAGGTTATTCAGAGGAGTGGAGATATGATGACTGACTGTGACAGACTTCTTCTGAATGACTCTCTCTGTCTCTGGGAGATAATCTTCTCCTGGCAGGCCTCTGTCCCTCTTTCTGGGCCAATTCCAGTGAAGGGCCTGAAAAACACAGCAGCCTGAGATTAGAGGAAGTCTGTTACTGTAAGAAGTGATCATGAAGTCAGGGTGTAAGATGTGCATGATGAATGTGGAAAAAAAAGAGAGGAAAAAAAAAGGACAAGCCTTACCTTTGAATGAATTCAAGTGGACAGGCATCCTTCTCTTGGTACTGTCAGTTAAAGATGTAGTACATTGAAAACAGAGCAGCAGGCCCCGTCACAAAGGTTGGCTGGATGCCCTCACATACAACATGACCCTCAAGGCTGACCATCCATCGTTCAACAGTCACATGTTGTGTTCCACCTGAAACTTCAAAAAACAGTCATTTCATCAAGCTTCTTGACCTGTGTAAATATCTCTATTGGAAGAACATCCAGACTTTGCTGGAATCCAGATAACGTCAAAAGTTCATTTGATGTGCAATATACAGTATGTCCATTCACTGAATACATTCCAAGCAGTATTAGATGAGGAGTCAGGGGTAGGGTGTCCTCTCGACATCAGTCACTGTGGCAGACAACTGTAGAGCACAGACAATTAAACTGAAGTGAGAGAATGAGTTTCATAAGATGATTTTTAACATTCAATTGAATATTAATGAAGAAAGAAGAGAAACAAACCAATGTCTGCAAGATGGATAAACCTCTCTGTGGTCTTTGTGAAGTGGGCCATCATGGAGTGCCACCTCTGTGTCCTCAGCCTGGCAGAGGACAGTCTAGACATCTTTTTTGGTGCATTTTCAGAAGGCAGAAAATACTTGCCAAATCCTCAAGTAAACATGACACGTTAGGTCAGTTGCACCACATAATCTTCGCCCAACCACAAGCTGGCTGACTTCATGACGTCTTCAAGCATGGGACATAAATGCTGCAAATTTTTTGGAATGTCCTTTTGCAGTCAGGGCAGACTGAGGCAGGCTTAAAAGTTGATTTTAGGATAGTCCTATGAATTCTCATGTGCCTTACATACCCTGATACAGTGCTATGTTCACTAGCAAAGACCTGGCATGGGAACATTTTGATAGCAAATCCAACAATAAAAACTGCCAATGCAAAAGTTTGTCATATCATGACAGAGAGCATCCATTTTGACAAAAAATTGCTTATGCAGAAGAGAAACAAGCGGACTCATGGAGTTTCGCAAAGCTCGCTTGCTGGAGAAATTGTCAGTTATAATGTTGGTGTCATTCTCAATACTTATTAAACTCTAAAAATTAAAACGTTTGCTTCAACTTGCTTCACTTAATTTAACGTTAGCATTTTAGCATTAGCTACAAGTCAATTCATTCAGATGAAAATGCATAGAAAATAGAACAAATTCCCAAACCTATAATAACAAAAATGCTTCTAGCAGCAAACCAACCAAGCAAAAATAAACCAATGACAAACTTATTTGAATGATTCAAAATCGTCTTTACCTAGAAAATAATAATTAAAAAGTAAACATTACTGCTGTAGTCTTCAAGAGGACGACATGTCAGAGGTGCAAGCTAGCTTAGTTACATACTGATCAGTTGTTTGTTTAAAGATGATGATAGTAGCACCAGGCAGATAGAACTTCAACTTGCCATGTGATTTGCTCACAGTGCAAGATTCAGATGGATAATCCTCCACAGGAAAGTCCAGAGTTGGCACTGTGTCTCCTCTAGAAATACAGTAGCATTCTGTATTTGTGGAGTCTAACATTCTAACATCACGCCAAGAATGCAAGACTATTCACAGTATATTGCTGTATTTTATGGGAAACAGCGAGTTGTTGTTCATAAATATTGCCCAGCATGCATTGTTTTCTACAGTATAATAATGTTAATGGGAAACAGTACTGTCAGAATATGGCTGTTTCCTTACAACAATTTGTAACAGTATAAGTGAAACCATTTCATGCAATGATTTTCATATGATCTCTTTATTACCAAATCAAATGCATAAGCAAAACCATATAGATTTATTTGCTCAGACCTTGGTGACATTTTGTGGGAAAGTGGAGAGCCCGCATTAAAGGAATTCTTTCTGCATCATTTATGTGCTGTGGTTTAACCACATGCCGATTTCTGTCTTGGAAAAATAGAATGCAGTCTACTTACTGACCACATTTTACCTGTACATTCTATTAAAAAATAGAATGCATAAAGTATCATCTGTGATATAATGTCAATATACACATAAAGTACATACAGATTCTAACTCAAATTTGAACATAAAGACTGATCAGACGCAGTTGCAGACTTTGCCTCTCAGACTGCCAATAGGTGCACATTTTTGTGCCTTTGACAGCTATTTGATAGATTGCCATGAAATGCAGTACACTCATTCATGTTCCCCATAGGATGGATTGACATAGCTTTGGTCATTCCCCTGACTTTTCATTTAGTGTCAGGTCAAAATTTCATCTTGCTCTGTACTTTGGTTTATGTCTAGAAAACTAGTGTCATTTCTATCCCATTATCATCCCAATTTGTGTTTAGTTTAATTACCAAATGTTAGCATGCTAATGTGCTAAACTAAGATAATGAGCACAGCAAATATAATGTCTGCTTAACATCATCATTTGTTAGCATTTAGCTCAATGCGCCACTCTTCCTAACTGCTGCCTAACAGCATGGCTGAAGACTCTTGTCTTGTTTTCAGTCATGTATGAAACATTAAGTGCTTTACCTGGATTTTTATCTCTGAATGATCTCTGGTTTTGACTTGGTACGGTGCCTTATACTATTTATGTCTGCAAAAGCTGAATCAGATTTTACCAGAAAAAAGCTCTGATTGAAAACATTACTTTTATTATCCCATCTGGATGATTAAGATGAACCTACACAGATGAAGATTTTGGGCTCTATTTTCGATTCCGCCGCCGCGGCGCAAAAAGAGGGCCACTTCGCCGATGGGGCATGGCAGCGCCGCTGGCACATCTCCTTCTCCTTCTCATTTCAGTCCCACCCAGCAGCGCAACTCGGAAAGAGGAAGGGGAGATGGCGTGGAGTGGGTTTGACACAGCCGAGTCAAATCTTCACCAATCACACCAGCTCCTTGCCTCACCTTTAAAAACGCCGCTGGCGAGGCGCATGGCAAGTTTCGAGGATGACTGAGCCCGTGCAGGAAAGTGTCCGACACCCAAACCTCTCCCAGGAGGAGACTGACATCACTCATGTCTAAATATGAGGTCCTTAGATGGTAAATCCTTGGCCTCCTCTTCATCCTCCTCAAAGCAATGATGTACTCCATCGTTGCAGATAACGTTAAGCATTACAATGATAACATTTGTATTTGGAATGAAATGACGTGGGTAATAGCGGACAACATCATCACTTACGTTTTTTCATGTGTCTGTCTCTCTCTGTCTCTCCAGTGCTCTGAGATAGATGCAGTATATATGCTCTGTAGGATGTCACGGCTGTTTCTGGTTGGCACAGCAACATTAATTGATTAATTCGCATCCCAGTTTCACCTGTGTACATTCAGTCAGGTTGAGTGACCATTACGCGTGTTAAACGCGCTTGCGATGTGGTCAGATGAGATACTGATCAAAATATATAAATTTAGGTCTGACTGTATGTGCTGACTCAGATAGTTGCATTGCATTGTGGCTGTTGCTAATAATTGATCGCAGTGAAATGCCAGACACTGTGGAAACCTGCCAGTTTACGAAAAGCAACTTGCCCAGCAGCAGTGGAATCGAAAATAGAGCCCTTTATGTTCACGCAGTATTTCGATGGCCCTCTTAATCCAAGAACTTCCTACAATGCTTCAACATTGTCCATCTTTCAGTGGGCTTTTGAATGAATGCTGTCATTCGAGACATGCATGATTTGACAGAATTTTGGAAAGTGAGAGAAGATATAAGAGCAGACTAAAGATAAAGGTGACACCTTCCTGTTAAGGAACCGGGTGTCACAGCTATAACATCACAGATGCTGAGGGGAGGTCACCTCTTCATCACATTCTCTATGTCAGTTTACACCACAGACTGGTAGAAGGGGTGCCATGTTGTTTATGGATGAGGAAAGGATTTCTCTGAGTGTGTAAGGATGGAGTGTGCATGTGTGTTTGCTATGTACTGTATGTAGCAGTATGTGAGTCATTATGTGTATGCTCCTGGGTGTGTTTGCCTCGGCCACTACAAAGACAAGAGGGACATCTGAATATGGCCAAGGTTAAATTCCTCTCTGGTGGTGTGGTGCCTGACAGCTGATCCACTTGTCAAGCAATGAAAGGAACTCATAATTAATGTTCACAAACACACATGAAAGAATAAAACTGTGGTCATGGAAATTTCAACCATATAACAAGTGCTCCAACCTAAAAGACACAATAGATTTGTAGTTGTCACCAACAACCCATGAGAGTGTTTCCTAATCTGCCACTTGGTTCCATGTGTAGGTAGATTTAGGAAAATAACACCATTTTGTTAAGGTTAGAAAAAGTCATGATTATTAGACAACAGTATTGATTGTTGGGTCAGTTTTTTCACATTTGGTGCTTTTTTTACTTGAGCACCTGATTGGCTGGTGATGCAGCAACAGCAAACTCCTTATAAAGGTTGAGATTTGAATAATGGTCTTACCACTATGACTTTTTCTTCTGACAAAGTTTTAAGTGTAACAACTGACAATGCTCTTGTTTTTAGCCACTCTAGGAATGACTGGAAATTTGAGGTTTTTGAGGTTAATGAAACAGTTTGGTCTGGTTTACCATGAAATCCGGACACCCATGGTCTCCAGAGAATGCATGCTGCTGATTTTGGTTTTACTTTGTTTTTGGTGAGAATTTTTGCCTTGAAATTTGGTTGATTTTGTTAGTCATTATTATTGCTAATTAGAAGGTGTTACTAAGATGGTGAACATGGGAAGCATTACCTTCTAAACATTAGCATATTAGTTATTGTGAACATGTTAGCAACTCGTTCTGGCATGTTTGTTCTCTCACACAAAATGGCATGAACTGGCCTCACAGGAGCACTATAGCTATTAACTGTCTGTCTACAGTGACCAAAAATAAATAGCTTCAGTCTGAAAATTACCTTTGAACTTGCTATGCTTGTCTTTTTATTGGCAATTTATTCAGCCGTTTTTCATTTTCATTTCATTTTCATTGCAAATCGCAATGTTTACTGCTCCTATAATTTTCAGTCACTGATCCCAGCTGAGCATCTCACATTGGATAGACACTTATTGCAAAGACTTCAACCAATCAGTATAGAAAATATACAGTATATTAATAAAGTCTAAACACAGTTTGATAGAATGATGTATAAAATCCATTATATCCAGAGATTGGGTTTCTTGTCCCTGGTTGCTGCCCTCCCTGTTACCCTTCAGTGCCCCCTGTTCTGGGCTGACAGGAGGGAGGGGGAACCTTTCATCCCAAAGCCCAGATAGATCCACTGTCCCTCAGTAGCCGCTTAAAATAGCCCAAGTCTGCACTGGACAACACAAAGAGGTTTTCTTTGGAACCCCTGTCCCATTTCAATGCAAAATAAATGACTGACTTCACAACAAGTTGAGAAAAAATATTGCAGCGAAATCAAGAAAATACATACCTGTACAAATACAGAAGAAATGGTATTTGCTTATCCCACACGTATGAGTCAAATAACATTAGATTGCGCAGCGTCCCTCTGTCACATTTTACATCTGAAGATCTATTTCCATTCAGGTGGTGGACAAAAATCTCCTGCTCTTATGAAGAGATGGCCAGATAGGATCTTTTTCGCATTCAGACTCAAAGGTTTCTTTGAAATTGTCTGTTTGCAATGAATACTGATCAGCCCATAACTGAGAGGAGACATCCAAAACACAACAGCCTAGATCAACACCGAGTTGCTTCACAAATGACCCGCTATCTAAATGGTAATGTTCATTCATGCATCCCATTCAAGCATCTGTAGGCTGCCATATTAAACTCATTGGTGTCTCCTGGTGTGTGTCTCTCCCTCTGATGACTTGTTGACATGTTGTGTGCTTGAATAGTGTAAAGGAGCTTTTTGACCCAACAAGCATTTGATAGATGAAAACATCAACCCACAAAGAAAAGCTTGACATGTTTACAGAGACCATCCTCATTACAGAAACAACACCACTGGATCTTTGTTAAAGTTGTTAAACCGACCTGCTGTAGACATGGCAGATCTGAAAATGCACATATGAACTGGGGTAAGTCTTAATGGGAAAAAACCTACATTATCATTACACAAGAGCTTGTTTTCACATTTTGATCAGCTGGAAACAAAACACTTTTCAGATGAAATTAGACATTAGGAATATATTCAATTAGCAATAGTATCAAAACTCACGAAGTTCGCTTGATGCACACGTACACATAACACACTATACAGGTTGACATTGGTAGCTTGACATATAAGTTGTTATTGGCTGACACACACACACACACACACACACACACACACACACACACACACACACACACACACACACACATATTTACCATATGTCTCTTCCTATTCTGGGTGACTTTCGCATTCCTGGGCCTGAAGATATGTTTGCAGCTCATATAAAAGACCAAAATAGAGGTTGCCGGGTGAATGTTGATCACACTAAAACGTGTGTGTGTGCATGTGAGTTGTCGTTGTTGTCACTCCATCCACTTCACACACACAAGGACATTTGGAGAACATAACAACTTCAACATGTGACATTAGGAAATCTAGGTCATTGAAATACAACAGGGGGAAAGTGTGGGGAGCGAGACGGGGGCACTTTTACACAACATATTTATATGCCAGTCTGTGTGTAACGAAAGTACAATAATGTGTCTTCCTTCCAGGAAGATGAGCAGGAAAGCACCAACACACAAGCTCTCCATGGTACATGTATGTGTGTTGCATGTCAGAGTGAGTGTCAGGGCTGCTGGGAAAGAGGAACCCCCTGGCTGTAAAACCGAGTGTGTGATAATGGGGCTCTGGTTATGTAACAAAAACCAGAGACAGTGAGTGTGTGTGTGTGTGTGTGTGTGTGTGTGTGTGTGTGTGTGTGTGTGTGTGTGTGTGTGTGTGTGTGTGTGTGTGTGTGCAGTGGGGGTTGGGGTTGGATGGGGGCTTGAGGGGAACAAGCAGGGGTTTCTTCTCCACGGTGCGTGAAGGAATGCCCATAAATCCATAGACATTAGATTTCAGTCCAGCTCTGTTAACACACTGTAAAATGCTGCCTTACATTCAGATGTGTTATCATCCTTTTAACGCCTCAGTTAAATATATTTTCACCTCTTTTTAAACTGAACAACACAAAGTTCCACCCTGACAAAACCTTAAGGCACTCAAATAATCTGCAATCTGCTGGTATAGGTGACATGACTGTTTCACCTTGTTTGAAAAAGACTATCATGGATGAATGACTTTTTCATACAATAATAAAGTCACTAATTGTAGATTTACAGAGTTACACACACACACACACACACACACACACACACACACACACACACACACACACACACACACACACACACACACCACAGAACATGGCTAGTTACACAGTACAACAATTTTTGGTGGAATTGTCTGATTTTTTTTCTTTGTTTTTTTACAAACAAAAATGCAAAAAATTTTCACAAATGAAAAATGCCACTTTCATATAAAAAAAAAATAAATGTCAACTCATGCAATATCAAGGTGCACTATTGTAAGGTAGAGTGAAAAGATACACAAGCTAAGATAAGCAGGCCCACTGATTCACAGCTGGTAAGAAGAATAATAAGTAACATGGATGTAAACACTGTCAATGACAATCAGTTTTGCAAATGTTTTATGAGAAAAAAAAAGCATTTGACATGTTCATCAGTTATCAAGGATACTCATAATCTGTTATGGTAAGAATGCTGAATGTAAGCATACAGCAACTGATTTGTCTACAGAAAACTCCACCAGCTTAAATCGAATTGTCCTTCCAGGAGAGTCTGCAGAGCAGGTTCTCCGATCATTTCCACAAACACGTCCACATGCAGCCCAAACTTTATGATTGCATGGACTGTAAACACTGACTGCAGAGGCTCATCTATCAGTAAAGTGTAAACAGAACCACATGTGCATCCACTTCCCACCCTGCCATTCACAGTACCCATTTTGGAGTATAATAGCGCCTTAAACAGTAACATTTAACAAGGTGTTTACAATGATTAATAGCACTGCATTCACAAAATGGATGCGGCTGTGTTTGTTTGAGCATGTTGTATCAACTACTATGATGACAAAATATGATTTAAGAAGCTTAGTTTGACTCACAGGTCCATGAGTTTGAATGTTATATGACACCTAAGTGCAGTATGGTGGTTTATATTACAAACAAGTATTTTATCTTTTGCCTTGATGCAAAGTTAACTGTAAAATTCCACTCTTCATGTTATAAATCATTCTGCTAGTAATGTGTGCTTGCATGTATTTGATCTCATGATACTTTGCTTCCAGATGATGTTGCCTTTCAGTGAGCTGGAGCTCACACAGTGCTCTCATTGAAATGAATGAGAGCGTTACATTTTTTTATGCAATGCAAATGCTGGTCTGAAGAACAGTGAGTTAGAGAGTTAGACCAGGGGCTCACAAGGTTGCATGATATTTGCAGTTGTCTTATGGACTGTTGTGCAGCAAAACAAGACTCTTGATGTGAGAGAGCAACAAAAATATACTCATACACATTAATAATGGAAGTGCACACAAAAGCTTTTTTACAATGATGTGGATACCACTGAATACCTGCCAAACAGAACTTATGATTGAATCCGTGAGGGATGCTTTATGTTGCACAGCTGTCAGTCACATAACACTGCTTTGTTCAAAAGAGTAAAGAACAAAAACAAAATGTGCAATGTGTGTGTGTGTGTGTGTGTGTGTGAGTGAGTGTGTGTGTGTGTGTGTGTGTGTGTGTGTGTGTGTGTGTGTGTGTGTGTGTGTGTGTGTGTGTGTGTGTGTGTGTGTGTGTGTGTGTGTGTGTATGCGTGCATGCGTGTGTGTATGTGTGTCTGTATGTGTATAACGTGATACAGAATAGGTCTGGAGGCCAAGGCCATCCTAATGCTAACGGCTGATGTCAGCTGTTAACATATCCAAGACTCATTACAATCAGTCAAAGTACAGTAATAAAAGTAGCCATATTAATTTTTTAACCATATTGTAAATGAAACTCATTCTACACAGTTTTAGTGTCAATACGCTGGATTGCATGATTAGACAAAGCAGGAAAAGAGTGCTATTGTATCAGAAAAAACTTAGTTAAAGATTTATGAGTTTCTCATAACACCAGCTGATTCAACTGTCACTTCCATCATGCTGTTTCTCCCTCAGGGGAAAAAATAAATAAATAAGAGGCCAATGTGAGAGACAGAAAGCCAGAAGGTTTAAGTGCAGGAGGGAAACTGAGATGTGTAAGGACAAGAATTCCTCGTATTTGGAGGTATGGAGTCTCAGGAATGTAGTAGACACTTAAGTGTAACACACACTAGATGCAGAGTGTCACATATGTGTGTCAATTGACACCAATAACACACACAAACCACGTCATATTGACAGTAGTTGCAGCAATGTAGTAGCCAGGATGTGTTGTTCCAGGAAGCAAATGTGATACAGTTCCTGCTTTTTACAAGGAACACGAGGATATAGGAAAGTGCTGTATCCCAATGAGCTGACACACATCAAGATGCTGCTGATGCACAGGATTACATAGCAAATCCATGGGTGTGTGTTTTGATACGCATCAGACATGACCAGTGTTTAGTTTAGTTTTTAAAAAGATGTGTCGGGATTTGTGAATAAAAAGGTCCAATAAAATCAAAATAATTTATACAAGACAGATACCAATCACTTGCTCATGAGGGAATTGTTGGGTCTTTGTAGATAAAAGAGCTATACCAGCTCTATATGGAAAGTGTCCGGAGACAACTTTTGTTGTGATTTGGTGCTATACAAATAAAACTAAATTGAATTGAACATGGCTGCACGGTGGCGCAGCAGGTAGTGCGCGTGCCTCACAGCAAGAAGGTTGCCGGTTCGATCCCCGGGTCAGGCGGGGCCTTTCTGTGTGAAGTTTGCATGTTCTTCCCGTGCATGCGTGGGTTCTCTCCGGGTATTCCGGCTTCCTCCCACAGACCAAAAACATGCTCATTAGGTTAATTGGTGACTCTAAATTGTCCATAGGTGTGAGTGCGAGTGTGAATGTTTGTTTGTCCTTGTATGTGGCCCTGCAATCGGCTGGCGACCGGTTCAGGGTGTACCCCGCCTCTCGCCCATTGTAGCTGGGATAGGCTCCAGTCCCCCGCAACCCCGAAAGGGATAGGCGGTATAGATAATGGATGGATGGATGGATGAATTGAACATGACTTCATCACTTCAGCAGGTACAACAACACACGTTTACAGAATAAAGAGGGCAGTGCTGTAGAGATCTTTTTGAGGAATGATCCCTCTACTTTTGACTAGTGTGTTGTACAGTTCAGTATCTTTTCCAGTGTTTTCAAGACCTTTTTGTTGACTATTTAAGGGTTGGCATGGGGCAAATTCTTAACCATGGTTCTGTATTTCCTATCTTTTTTCCACTTCTAAATGCACAATTACTCTCTGTAGGCAGATGAAGTACTGAAAGGCTGAAACAGACAGAGGGAGCTGAATGTGCATCATAACTCTTTTTCTAAACACATCCAGTTATTTTCGCTGCACATTTTTTTCTGCTGGCTGTGTTTAATGGCACATCAGAACATCTGTCCATTCTGAAAAAGTAGTTTGATTTTGTGAAGGAGCAGCCAGATCTGAGCAGCTGGCGAGCCAAACTAAACTGACCTGAGATCGTGTACAGTCAGATGGATTGTACATGATCAGGTACAACACATGCAAAAGTACTGAAATTCAGATCTCTATGAAGGCGGTCCTTTGATTACTGAGTTTCAAGAACATTGTGACTACGGGACAATGCGTAAAATGACGATGTGTAATGTGAGATGGGTTGAATAACTCATAAGATTTATCCTTCAACTCTGCAGTTCTCCTCAGCTCTACAAAGCATTTTAGCTTGTGTTTGAGGGCTGACCACGTTACCATTTCGGTCCGCTCTCATTGCTTTCAATAACCACCTGTCAGCTGTTGGGTGCTGAACAGGTAGTGTACAGAGCGTTTACCAGAAAATGTCAAACTTCTGTGACTGGAAATGAGGAGTCAGAGAAACCGTTAGACCGACACAAAGTGGAGCTTTCACCAGTTCAATATTTTTCTCAGCAGTTGTACACCAAAACAGAACTAAAGCATTGTTTTCTAGTGCATTAGTCATATGAACTTTACAAAATGATAACATGTATGCGTTCATGTGCTACAGCCCTTTCCTCAGTAGGTTTATCCTTAGTTTTTCCTTTTCCATATCTTAAAACACAGGAAACACAAGACAAAGATCAGCTAGTGTTGGACTTGTTCAATTTATCTCTCTTTGCCTCACTCCCTCTGCTGATCACACACTTCTTCCTTCTCTGTATTCTATGCCATCATGAGGAACCAAACACAGCCTCCCGCTACCCTCTCAGTTTACACAGGACACAGAGAGAACACCACCCCAAACACCACCCCACCCTGTGAGTGTGACAGCTTCCAACAGTGGCGTTTGCTCCGAGCAGAATGAAATGTTGGCTTCAAAACTGAGCCAAATATGAGCTTATATTAATCTTATAACATTAGTATACTTCAAATGCATTTTAACATAGCTTAAAAAATTTATTCCTTGTTATATTGTTCTTTGCTCTGGATGCTACAGTGTAGCAGTATGTGTTGTCAAAATTTTGGAGTCTGGATGTGCAAACAGAATAATATAGACCTTTGCAATGTTTAATAAGTAATACATTTCTTTAAACTACATTTATGAATTTATGAATTGCATTTACATTTTTTAAAGTTCACAAAAAATGGCTGTAATTTTTTCATTGAAATTTAAACTAGAGCCAAAAATGTATATTATGATTTACAATGGAAACTGTAAATGGTACAGCAGGAAGCAAATTAATAACAAGACAGTACATAAATGGATAAAATCATTTTCAATTATTCATCCCTCCAACTTCTCAGCGACCAACTCTTTTCACTGTGCTCTGCTGTTTGCAGACTCATGCTATGCGGCATAAAATCAGATCACAGTTGCTCACAGAGTGATGGAAAAAGACCAATTACTGCCTGACCTCTCTATCAGTACAACTATAGTTTGTTTTGCTGGCCCCAGAATTATGTGACCTGTAGTGTCAAACTGCATTTGCTGTTGCCACCAGAAACTACAGGTGTCAACAATTCAACCAGGACTGAAATCTTCAAGATTGCCACTTCTAATGTATCAGTTTAGCAGGTTTCTGCTTTGTTGACTGATTTTAATTAGACACCAAATGTCAATAATTATCCTGCCGAGACACTCCAGGCTCCATATCAAAGTGTTGTTAATATTACATGCAATATTCATATTTGTGCAATTTAAACTTTAAACCTCATTTTCTTGGCAGCCATACAGAGACAAATGAAAATAAATTATTGCCATTTTGAAAAATAAAAATAAAGAAAATAAAAAATAGACAACTCTATATACATACAGCATTTTGCTGCCATGAAAAACACAATAGATTCTATAAAAAATATTCTTGAAAAAAAACTTATTTCCTCTTACTTTCAGTCTACAGCATTTCTCTAATTCTCATTTTGGTTGATATTATTTTCAGAAAACAGAACATTTAGTCATTTCGTCAGGCATCAGATTTCCTACTAGGCCTACCTGAACCTGTGAACCTGTTTATGTGCGTGTGCACAGGTGTGTATGTCCTAGTTCATGAGGGATGACGGCCAACAAGGCAGAACAATATGGGATTGTGTTTTACCTGGAAATATAATCATTCTATTTTCCACGGCACACCCGTAGATAACTTTACTGTTCAGCCACAAAAAGCAGCGTGAGGGCGTTTGTTGTCATTGGCAAACACTGTAAGTGCTGTGGTCTCTACTCCTGCAGCGGGGATATCAGATGTGAATAAAAAATAAAGCCATGAAATGCAAGTATAATTTCCATGGTAATGACCTGTATCAGGTGTAGGATAAATATCAGGAGGGTGAAAATGTGCTTCTTTTTTTTTTTCTAACCTTGTACTTCAGAGGTTGTCTTCATAATGCTTCCTTGTACAAGTTGCTCCTAGTGATGAATTCAAAGAAAATTGTGAGAAATATGATGTTTTCAAAGAATTTCCTCTTATAGTTAGGACAAAATGCTGGTAAATATGAAAGCATTTCACAAAGGATCTTAGCTCTTAAGAGGGCTCTGAAGGTGAAAACTGAGTGGGGGGGAGGACTTTTACAAGGTTCTTAAGCAGAGATGACAACATCTAATGACAACAAGAGGAAGGAGAAATATTCTGCAAACACTGAATGACCGTGACTTAATGATATGCTGCAGATTAGATCTTGCAGGTATAATGGTTGTGATCAGTCTCATTAGAGATGCACTCACATCTCCCACCCAGCACAATAATGCTACAGTATAATGCCAGCCAGGGCTGCCTTAATCTACTGTTAGGCCCCTGGGCTGAGAAGTATTGTAGGCCCTGTCCCGTCCTCCAAATTTACCGAGTCGCTCTCTCTTCCCCAGAGGCCCGGGTCCACCTACCCCCCCGATGCTTGTGTGCCTGCCGCTCCTCCTCCGCCCTACCTCTGTGTTCCTCTCCTGTGTCCGTTACCTTCGTCATCGACGCGGGCCCCATTGCTCCCTCCGGTGTGTTCGATGGGCCGCTTCCTCCGCTGTCATCCGTGTGAGAAAGAATCCTGTGAGCTTCGGGATGCTCTATAGTAAATTTTTCTCCCTGTTCTGTTTGGCACGAGCCGATTTTCTTTTGGAAGCACCACTTGAACTTTTTTTTGGCCGACATCTTACACCTGTCTCTCTATCAAAGTGATGAAGCGTGACCAGACTGACACACAGGGGGGCGGGGTTGGGCATGGTGGCAATGGGTTAATTTAGATCAGCCTCAAATTTGTACTCTGATTGACAGGAAAACTGACAAGTTACATAACAATATGACTTTTTATGCTAATTTGTCCCAAAAATGATAGGCCCCTAAACTCCGTGGGCCCCTGGGCTTCAGCCCAGGTAAGCCTGTGTATTAAGGCGGCCTTGATGCCAGCAATCATGGAAACTGATGAAAGCTGAGTCATTTTCCCCATTAATAGGTCCATCAAATAGATTGCGTACTAAAATTACCTGCATGGTAAATAAACACAAGCAAATAAATATAACAACTCTCAGCATGTGAACAGGTCGCTATGCAAATAGGCCTGTTGTCAAACATTTTGTAGGCTATTTTTAAAGTACAATTTATTCAACAGAGATGTTCCATCCATCCATCCATCCATTTTCTATGCTGCTTATCCCTTTCGGGGTCACAGGGGGGCGGAGCCTATCTCGGCTGTTAACGGGCGAGAGGCGGGGTACACCCTGGACCGGTCGCCAGCCGATCGCAGGGCAGAGATGTTCATCACACAAAATAATATTTCTTATTACACCTTATTACACATGTCTTAATAATTAGCCTTTTACTGCCCAATTCTGTGCCCTTTATCTCTAAGAGTGCACTTTTATTTATTTTTCTTAAAAGAATACATCATATCTGCAACAGGGTCAAGCAAACCTCCTCACTTAGACGAAAGTTTCAGTCCCTCCTAAAGTCACTCCTAAAATAGATTTTGCCTGAAATGTTTAGGCTAAGTTTGGAGCTCTCTCAGACTATTCTCAGAATGTTTGTGAATTTGGCTCCACAGCTGGTTCAGAGAATCCTCCGTCCTCTGCCCATTACAATTTCCTTAAGGGGCCGAGAAATCTTCACCATACACTTTTAGTCTTACCATTTGTTCTTAAGGTTTAATATTTCCCCCCAGCTTCCAACAGCTTGGCACTTTGGCCGACCTCAGTCTCATTTGGGTAACACGAAGCATAGAAGCATCTCTTCAGGATCCTGGCAAAATGAATGTTTAAAATACAACATTTTCAATATTTCAGTTTGATGATATGGTACAATCTGGGCATCTTGGTTTCAGTGTTTCACTGAACATCAGTGTGTAATTCTTCGAACAAGTAGATTGTAATCTGTGACATTATGTCAGTGTTGGACAAATATTTAGTCCCACTAATCTTTGTATGGAACTGCGTGTAATACAGCATGAGGAACCACACTTTTGTAAGATTGAAATTAAAGCCTTACACATTTAAATGCATGTAATGACATCCCTGTTTGTGTTCCTTTGTGCTTCTTGTTCCAGATCATTAACAGCAAAAGGTTGTTTCAATCTAAATATATCTCCTTGCTTCATAAGAGTCACAGCTTATTTTGGAGAGCTATCAATGCTCTTACTGCTCCAACATACATTTTTTTTACCAAGCCTTTTTTTTAGTTTACCTGCGCTGTCTATATTTACTTACATCTTTAATGGATCTCATAAACTCTTTGACTCAGCATGACTACCCTGTTATTGTGCATGAATCGACATTGTTGACATTTAAAGACTTTAATGGCTATGGCTATGTGATGGGGGCATCAAAACGTATGGCAAGCATTAAGTGAGGCTTATATCCTTTAATTTATCATTGTAAAACAATCCAGACCAAACTTCATTCTTAATGAAAAACTAAATCTGTATTTCATATAGTTTCATTACATAACCCTACAGACTTCACAATGAAATCAAGGACAAATGTTTGTAATTTGGCTGAAGAGGTGGGGACTTTCTACACTGGTGCTTCATTCCTCTAAACTCACAAGCAGTGTCTGAGATGTCCCTTTATATCTACTTTCAAAAGACCTCTTACAATTTGTGTCTTTAACTTTGTATTTTCTTAATGAATGTGCTTTTTTTTTTGGTTTGTGCTTGCTTGCTGCTTGATCTTTGGGCATGTCTGGCAGTGTGGCTCTATGGCCTTAGGTAGGCCTAAAATACTGGACACATATTATACTAACCTCTGCAATGGCTGGAAGTGCTTCCCTTTGGTAAAGAGTCTCACAGTGGCAAGTTGTTGCTTTGCAACTGTTGTAGATTCTCAGGCACATCAACTGCTTCCACATTAAAAAATGTTGCAAATTTGTTCAACTACTTTTGTTTACTCTTCATGTCCTGAAACCTCTCACCAAATGCCTGAAGGAGTTTTCACACTCGCCAGCATATTCAGATGTCACAGCAGGCTTTTGTTCTTGCAGAGTAGGAACATGCAGTGTTCCACCTTTCAGTTTAAAGCAGAAAGCTGAGAAGCTGGAGCTTGAGGTTCAGCTCTGAAAGGTACTTGGCAATGTCCATCATTTTGGCCTTTTTCATATGAGTGTGTTCCCACAAACTAAGAACATGTTAGCCTACTGTTTTATGTTTTTTACTTTATTGCTGAAAAAACTAATTGCTTTTTTTGTATTTATGAATTGCCTCTTGGGCAAGATCAAATCGTCTCGTCGGTTGTAAATGGTATATGGTCGACTTACTTTTGGTTGCTATGTAAGACAGAACCACCTCCACCTTGGTGACCATCCTCCACCTAGGTGACTTTGCTGTCTGTCATTGCTGTATGGACATGTGGAAGGTAATGATATGAGCAAAGCAGCCACTTTCTCTGTTGTTATTTATCTATTCCCATCATCTGAGGACAGACACTGTGGATTAACTTTATTTTTGAATGAAATGTGACAAATCCTCTGTCAGGGTCTGTGTTTTTTTGTCATTGCTGTGGTTTTGGTATTTTGTGCTGGTGCTCTTCTCTCCACTTTCCCCCTCCCTCTTGCGTTTTTTCTCATTGCAGGTGCGACAGGTGACGGGGCTGGCCAATCTCCCCATAAGACTCTGATCATTCCTCCACCTCTCCGCCAGATTATTACCAGGCACTTCACCTACGTTTCTCCTCGTGGTCTCCGTCTCCTGTTGGTCGCTGCCTCCTGTCTGGTTTCTCCGTCGTCTCCCTGAAGATCAATGACTCTTATCTCCTCCGCCTTCGTTTTTTAGAGCTGGAGTGTTTTGTGTTAGCCTTGCACTGCCTTGCCAGCGGTGTTTCTTATTGAACATTAAAAGACTATTCAAACTGTTTGATTGTGTCTGGCTCTGCTATTGTCGGTCCAAAACTGCGAACCACAGCATCCTCTCACAAGCACTGTTTAACTCATGTGTGCTAACCATTTTACAAATGAAAGAGTAGAAAGGAATAGCTAACCATTTTTGCAAATTTGCTTCTAATATCTTTCCATTGTATGCAATCACAGTGTCTCCAAAATTTGCTTTGCGCTCTGTCTGAACACTTGTTTATAGGTTAATTCTCTGTTTCTTCACACTCACTACGTTTACATGCAGTCAAGTAACCCTTTCGTAACCAGAATATCAGCAATAACCTGGTTGCGCACGGCCATGTAAACACCAATAACCCTTTTGAAACCCTTTTTAAAAACCCGAATATGAACCCTGGGTTACTCCTTTTCTAACCCAAATTTTTGGTCATGTATACACGGAATATCCCCATCGAACGGAACATTAATTTGTGTTCTGCGCATGTTCTATTCGCCAGGAATCTTGGTCTTTTGAGTGTAGGTAGCGTGGAAATGGATGGCATTAATAAAGAAAGTGAGACAGAATAGTGTCAAGTACTGGTGGTGGGTCAGCACCGGCCCCGGGCTGTTCATTATCCGCCGTGCTGTTGTTGTTGTTGTTTTTGGACGCAGGAAGAAGAAGCTGAAATGACGCGCATTGCGTCATGACGTTCTCCATGCGTCGACACGTTGTCCGTGCATCGCTGTTTTGATTGGGATATCCCAACTGATTACCCCTGTTTGCTCACGCATGTAAACGGGTTATTCCAGATGTTTCAGAAACCGGAATATTGACCATAACCCAAATACTGACTGCACGTAAACGTAGTGACTGTTCCTCACATGGTTGATGTAAAGCATCTTTGAGTACCTTGAAGAACATTGACTCGAATATGAATAATACGCAATTTGACTGTTTCGCACATAAAGATTGGAACACAAGTTCTTTGTAAATTATCCTCCACAGTGATAAAGAAGGTTGCAGATTGGCTCAGAAAGTTGTAAAAGTAAATAACATGCAGACGCCTGTATTTCAAATTGAATATTTATAATCATAGAAGAAGCATTTTGAATTCAGTGTTAATAAATATTTCTGAATCCTTAATTTGCTCCTCTCCTTTTCTTTGAGATGGGTGGCTGAGTCCACGATGTCAGCTTCCGGAGTAGCTCCATTACATCTCATAAATCTCTCCAAACACACTGTCTGGAGGCTGATTACTCTACAGTCATGCACTAATCTGTAAAAATGGTGTGTAAAGCACATGCCTACATGCACATAAGACAATATAATAGAAGCTATGTCAACAAGAGCCTGCTGTTTAAGATCATAAAAGTTCTCTTGGTGCAAATCCATTTGTGGGTCTAGTTAACTTTTCAGTGGCTCATATTTTATTTGATTTAGAGAATCAGTAACCTTACACTTTGATTAGTGGAAAAGACGAGACAGAGAGAAACACTGACAGTGTCAAACATAACACCCAGGCTACTGAGTCACAGCCTTGATTTAGAGAATCACTGTAAACAATGGGCTTGAAGTGATTCATGATGAAGGATAATTGCACTCATGTACACTCAAGAGCTATTTAGAAACATTCCTTGCATAACTGAAAGCCCTCAATGATACACAGGCTCTTCCATGTCAGATTTTTTGGCAGAGAAATAAAATCACACTGAAAAAAGCTTTTTCCTTTTCAACTTAGCATGCAGTCCATAAACACACACTAGGTAGAGCCTGTTATTGACTTTACATTATTATATATATATTCTTTTACTTGCTCCAGACATTTTCGTCCACTGTGCTGCAATTTCTCTGTCCAGTGTTCACTGTATACAGTTAAATTAGACATTAATAGTTCAAAACAGCAGCATAACTGTCTAACAATGTATTAAAAACATACAGCATGTGCCACACCGTTGCACTACATGCCTTGTATACCATGAACACACACACACACACACATGGCCACCTTGGAAAATAGTCCCCAACAAATGCACTATATACTGTAATTTTTGGACATTCGCTAAAAGCGACAGTGTTGAGCTGTTTTAGGAAATTATCTTGCCTTTTTAAAAAAGAAAAAACTATTTCAGAGATCTTTTTTAGGAGGTTACTGCTGAAATTTTATTTGATATTAACAAGTGGGCTCTGGGCTGAGAGCAACAGACAGGGAAAAGAAGTCTTAAAGTACTGAGAGAAGGACTAACATGTTGTTAATTTTGGTCTTTTCTTGAGCCAAAGGGAGCAAAAAAAATTCCAATGTCACAGACTTTATTGCCCAAAATGACATCAGTTCACTGAAACAGTAAAGTTCACTGGGAATTCAATCATTACAAATATACACCAAACACCTTTTCTGCATTATGTTCTGTAAAAAAAAGTTTTCAAATTGGCTTAGTTGGGATAACATAACTAATACCAATATATCATTTTGTACAGAAATTCATGATCCCCAGAGGATAAGTCACAAAAACTTAGTGATCCTTTGGCTTTTCACCGAGCATCATTATGAGATCAAAATTTTAATTTGTCCAATAATCTAGTTTATAAACAAATTGTAATGGCTGTGGTCTCGGGTCACGATGTGTTTTCCTTTCCTGATACTGTGTTTTTCCTTCACTTTCTCTCAGTAGGTTGGAGCGGGGGAGAGGCGGGGCCGAATCGCTCTGGAGCGAGCTTCATTAGACACACCTGCATGTCAACGCGCACCTCATGCTCATCCCCTGTGCCAGACTATTCTCTTTGTCTCCGAGTCGTATGCAACTCGCTACTGAACTATTTTGCTCGTCTCTAGTCCCACTCCTCCTGCCTCCAGTGCCTTTTGCCTACATATTTGTATTGATCACTGTGAGTTTTTTCATAGTCGTCTTTTGTTCTGCATATTGATAATCGCTGTTTCCCAGTAGTCTGGTGATTCTGAGTTTTCCTTATTTTGCTACTTTGATAGTTCTCTTGGTTGCCTTTTGACTGTTAGTTTTGATTCTGTTCCCCGTTGAGGTGATTTTTGGGTTATTCCCGCTGTTCAGCATTATCCCTGATTCAGCCGATTTTTTGTTTGTACTTAATTCAATAAATTTTGGGGTTTTTTGGTCTCTGCATCTGGGTCCTGGCCTTCCTTAGAATGCACCATAACAGAAATTCCTGTAAAACTAGTGGCATTCCCATCAGCCTCAGCTGTAGTTTGTGTTTTGTCCACATTAGCAAGTTCTACTACTATAATACTATTAATACAAATATTAATAATTAATACAGTCTAGTACAGCCTCACAGAACCACAGTGCTGGTTATACACTCTCAGTCTTGTTTAGGGGTTTTCGAGGAGAGCAGTTGTCAAAATGTCACCATGAGATCACATGGTGCACTGGCCGGTTGTTTGTTTTCAATGTCAATCAGACAAACTCTCCACCCAAAGCAGACAGCTCTTGAACCCATTACAGAGCAGTATGGATGGATGGATATGGATACAATATTTGTGTGAAAGGACAACTATGAACAATGTCTGGACCTGATTCTGTTGACTTCGTCCGGAGTTCATATAAGAAAAGGACTCTGCAGAGCAGCAGAACGATGTAGCAAACCAACTGCCCCGCAAGGTCACGTGATTTGCCAGTAGAACTGCTGAGAGCAGCAGTTATTAGAGATAATATCTATCTATTGCATCTCTATTGTTCTCAACCTGAACCTTCTGAACTTTTGAACATTTTCAGAGATTGTTAATTTTAGTGCTTTGATTCTCACTCGTGTTGTCTCATATGAGGCAGTTGTTTTTGTTTGTATGGAAGCTCCAAATAAAAGTGGAAATGAATCAAATGTGATGACATATGGTACAGTATGGTTATTTTAATCATTCCTTAATTAAGTTTACATAACATATACTGTGATATATACCATTACCATGACATAATTTTACATATACCATAATAGATGATATTGGCCATGTCATTCACCTCTAGTACGAGCCAAACTCAAAGTCAAAAGTTTGACTATGTAAGACTAATCTGGTCCCTTAAATTCTCAACATGGAAGAAAGCTGTAGAGAAACTCTAATTTGTACCACCAGTGATCAACCAGAGACACTTACATACAATCTCTGAGTAAGCCAAAACCTGTTTCTCAACTAGTGTTCACAGTAGAGAGGTTTGGAGAATGTTCTCGCCTTTTCCTTACAATTTCCTCATATACTTATCTCAGTTTGGACAGTTTGTCCTCATAAGGATAGCTGAAGATGAAAGTACACACACTGTGTTTCTGAGTGAAAGTAAAGGTGGATCCACTTTGGTTCTGCTCCTTACAATAACACTGTAGTCATAGTGAACATTCACAGCAGCTCAGCACAAAAACAAAGACATTGAGAGTTGTGGGAATAACAAGGTTATGTAACACACAGTAAAAGAGGTGCAGGCTGAAGAAGCAGGGGAGGGAGGGAGGGAGGGAGGGAGGGAGGGAGGGAGGATGGCTGCTGCCCTGGGACAGAACAAGGTTACATCACTTACCAGGGAGAGGCTCAGGGTTGTTAAAGTCAGGGTCAGAGGTGGTGGACTGCTGTACTGAGGCCATGGGGTACAAACAGTCTCCTTGGTCATCATTCACACTGCAGCCTCTCAAGACTAGCAGTCATAAGGGAACAATAAATCAGGGAAGGTTATAGCTGTACGTCTTTCAACTACAAAAGAGATTCTTGAGGAAATTAGAGGGCTGAACTTGGTATATGCAAAAAACTGTTGATATGAGGACCAAGCAAGAACATTTAAAGTGTTCATTTAATTCAAAATTACATATTACATTTTGAATTTTTTTTTCAAAAAGATTAAACTGAAAATTGAAACCTGAGAAAGAAAACAGCCTTAAGCCCCTGCACACCATTAGTCCATCCTCACAGGTGTTTTCAGTGGTTGCCTCATTAGACCTCTCCTCTGGTTTGTGTGGCTTTCGCACCTGTAAAGTATCTGATCAGTTTGTTGACATCACTGAGTTCTGATCTGGTCAAAATGCAGCAAGTACTATGCACTATGCAAACAAAGGCAAAATCTGCAGTATGCTGAAAATATCTGGACATCATACTGATTGTAAAATCTCCAGTATGCATCAGACCAGTCTACCTTGCCTGCTGTGTCTGTGTCCCATAAGGCAAAGTACTGGAATGGTCATGGTTTGGCCCATCATGGTAACAACCAGATGGGCCAACAATGGGATTTATTTATTTATTTATTTATTTATTTATTTATTTATTTATTTATTTATTTATTTAGTACAATTTCTAAATTCATGTCTGACAGTCTGACAGTTTTGAAGTGAGAAATCAGTTGTGTAGATTATGAATATTTGCACTTTTACGAAAACTACATGAATGGAAAAAGTGCTCCCACCTTTTTTGAGTTGAGAAACTCCATAAGTTCACAGACCCCTTTTACCCCGCAGTCACACAGAGCACCGCAGCCAATACAGCATACTGCAGCAACAATGGCAGAGGACAGCCAGGCCCACAACTGAAAGACATTTTTAATTGTCATACTGCTGTTTTTGTGTACCCATTACATACATTTCTGGTGTCTTTTATTGTACTTTGGCAGATATTTCAATTAGGGAAATGTTCACAGTATGACTAAACCAACATGGGCATTAACACAAATAAAAACACCACCAGTCAACAAGTTTTCTGAAAAGGCTCCCAGTTTGACTGAAAAGGATAACCAAGACAACGTTATGCTTCCAAAGCAACAGAAATGCTGGGAGGACGAGCTTCAACTCTCGTTACATTTGCAGTGAAGTAATGAGAGCGACTGTGGATCAGGTTCCTTCCAGTCATCAGACAGGTGTTAACCATCTCTCAGAAATGTTCATCTTCCTGAATTGTGAAAACCCACGTTTATAATTTCTTGTTTTTCAGAGCATAAGGGGATGCTGCACAGTAGTGGTGGTTTGCCATTGCTGTGTTACTGTTTACTTCCACTGAATACTGTGTTCATTTGTAGTGACACATTCCTGATGTAGACACTAAAGTGTCTTTGAATGGTGATGCAATGGCTTAGTGTAGAAAAAATGTGTTTTTTGTTCTGTTCTTCATGCGGCTGGAACCCCCACCGGCTGCATTTCAGAAGTGGAGCGTTTTGCCTGCCTGATTTTGTTGACTTGCTCCGATTTTGCTGATTTGGTCATTTTTCCTTGATATTTGTAATTCTCCCATGGGTATGTAGGTTTTCATAGTTATTATTATTTTGTGTCTGTTTTAATAGTGTTTATTGTTGATGTACGATCAGGGATCTGCACAGGGTGTTTTATTTTGAACATTTATCAGATTATCTGCACTGTTTCTGTGTCTGACTTCCTGCTCTATCCATCTAAAATAGACTGTGCATATACTCATTCAAGCAGAGCAGAGTAAGGACAAGCCAGGTGGAATTGCATTGTCTAGAATGGCAGCGATCAACTCTGTTGGGCATACGGACATTACACACCCAGTGGTATTTAGGGGTTAGTCAAAAAACATAACAGACAATCATGTTATTGTGTATCTGTCATGTCCAAAGTATTAGGAATTCCCACAACAATGAATTGTCAGACTCAAGACCTGTTGAGTTATGGCCCTTTAAATTAATCACTGATGGATGAAATGCTGTGACATTTTGCAGGATCACTATAGCCACATTTCCACCAATCAGTCCAGCTCTGTTAAGCTCACTATGTTACACATTGGAACAGTTATTTTTGCATTTTTATTGTAAAAAGTTGTGGGCGGTACCTACTGAACCACTCCATTCCATCCAGTTTTTTTGTGTGTTGAGTCACCTAGCACACTGATCCGGTCCTTTAAGGTGGAGCTAGAAACACTGCAGTCCATTGATTGGTCAGAGACAATCGGGGCAATCAGAGTAGTTGTCTCATTATGTTCATGTTGTTATAAGAGTAGCAAGGAATGTGCGTGGAGACACACAGAGAGAGAGAGAGAGAGAGAGAGAGAGAGAGAGAGAGAGCGACAGAAAAGTGACGGTCATTGCAAGCAGATCAGAGAAAAAGGTTAGCTGTAAGTTGTCAGGCTGGCAGTAAATGTTCAGAAAAGGTTACAGTGTCTCAGTTAATAAGTGCTGCAGCTTCTCAAGCACAAGGAAACAATGAAAGAGCATAGCAAAATGCAAGCGTTTTGTGATCAGACACAGACACATTATTCAGCTGCCATCCCACCACCCTCACCACTGTCCACATACACCTTACAGTTAGACAAGAGTACACACAGTGAATCATAAAATCACCACTAGACAAACACTTGCTTTGCAATAACAGAGCAGCAAGGATTGGGCTAAGTACATTACATTATCACTACATTAAGTGACTGCAGTTAGATGGTCAGAATCAGATGTCTGGTTGAAAGTGAAATGCTGTGAACATGTCTGCATTGTATCCAGCCCCAAAAGTCTCCTTGTGCTTTGTAGCTATATAGCAGCATCACACAATTTTCTCCTTTGCTCCCGACAGTCAGAGGTCATCTTGACTGTGACTGCTGTATGGTGCTGTCACTTGAACGTATGTCACATGTTTTGGGGCACTTGCTGAAATGACTGTTGTCATTTTTCTTGGAAAGACAGTCAAAAACGTCACACAGGAGGCCACTGTGTGTTTCTTATTTGTCATTTCTCAGTCAAGGTTGTTTTTTTGGTTTTTTTTGTATGTTTTTTTAATGCATGACTACATTTCACAACCATAAAGGCATTTATCATTGTAAGCATGACAGGTCCCCTCCCCATAACAAGTAGTAATTTGAGCCCAACACACAATGTTTCCGTAAACCTAATCAAGTTGCTTTTGTGCCTAAACCTAACCAAGCTTAACTATGGCATGGCCACATCATAGAACAGATTGAGTGTTCATAAGTTTTGGAAGGCATGACTAACGATGTTTTCCTGCTAATAATGCCATCAGATCATTATTTTGGAGGATTTGTTGGTCTCTTCATTTGTGAGTCACAGGTGCTGTACAAATGGCTCCATAGTGGCAGTACTGCTTCAGATCCACACCAAAAAGTCACTGGGTGCTCATCCTATGACCAAAGTTCACAACCAACCAGGGTTTAAAGATGCTGACCACATAATTGCAACATGCCCAGTCAGTCAAAAAAAAAACAAAAACTGAAAACATAAGGTATCCTGCCGTCCATGTGACTAAAAAACTAGCATGTGGGACAAGAAACATAGATGAAATGAATTCATCATTGCTGACTCTGCGTAACTACATTCCCTCCTTCATGAGGCCCAGCAGGACATCAGTATATTCTAAGCTTTTGTTTCCCAGGTTGCTGGGTGCTACGTCTTTAAATGTCTCTGCAGATTAATCAATCACTAAGAAGAAAGGAACTCTTTTTTCTTAAAGTTCATTCCAGGACTGGGACCATCATGGTAATGATGTTTGTGTTTTCCTCTCTAGGCCCCAGCCTGACTCTCTGGAGGAAGCCACAGGTCAAAAAGAAGGAGAAATGCACCAGCGAAAACAAGTGCGATGAAAGTCCCTTGATCACATTTAGCTTTAACAGAAAACAAACTGCACGGATGGCTGGAATGAGTGGGAAATGCCACATCAGGCTGAAGTGTGTTGGTTTACAGCCTCGTAAGTGGTGCTGCTGAATGCGACTGATTTATGTGAGCGATTTCATTTGTGTGTTTTCCTGCAGTGATGTTTACTCTGTGTGTGTGTGTGTGTGTGTGTGTGTGTGTGTGTGTGTGTGTGTGTGTGTGTGTGTGTGTGTGTGTGAGTGTATACATAAAAGATCATTTGGGATCAGAATCTGGACTAGATATTAAAACATGACATGCTACATGTTTCTCTGGAAATTGAATCAAGAGGAAACCGCAATACAAGCCATTAGACTTGCTGTGTTCCCCTGTGAGAAAGCTAAGAGAGGAATTTGTTTTCCTCCAAGGGTTTTTCTTTTGCTCAACTTATTTTTTGTAGCAGGGAATTAAGACAAGCCCTGTGAGGTTTTTAATCCCCCGTTAGACATTAGACAGACATGTTGTGGTTTTAAGGCTATAAAATAGAGACAGGGAGAGAAAATAAGGCAGCATCCCACATGTTTTATGTGAAGTCTTCCCTTTTCATCATTGTTATGATACCATTTGTGCTGCTTTCCTGGAAAGGAGGGCTTTTTGATGGAATTTTATTTCAAGAATATTCTGTGCAGCAATGGGATGCACCAGTTTCTAAATATGACATTTGCACACAGACACCCACAAATGTCTTCAGTCTGTTTCAAAATGTATCACAGGAACCAGACATAAGTGGTTCAGTTCAATGTGCAATTCTGCCCAGTGTGTGTGTGTGTGTGTGTGTGTGTGTGTGCAGCTGTGGGCATTTCGAGAATAAATATGTTCATTTTCTTTGCTCTGAGGAGACAAGAGGCAGTGGGTGTTCACATCCAAAGGCCTGAAATTAGGGAGTGATATAAATAAATGCTGTGTTTTTGCAGCCTAAACTTATGTATGCCTTGCCATGCTGTATGCTGAGTGGACCATTTTCTGCATTATAGAATAGAACAGAAAAACTTTATTGTCTGGTCTTAGCAATTAATAAACAATGCACATTTCAGAACACCCACATGCAGACACACATAGAATAGGACTATTCATAGCAACCAAAATAGATGAATGCTTTACTGGGTAAAGATATTATAATATATATTATGACCTAACTCACATTATCCTTAAAGGGAAATACTGGTATATTCAATTTTGGGGGGTTTTAAGGTTTTTAATTGAAGAAGAATAAGGATAGGATAGGATAGGATAGGATAGGATAGGATAGGATAGGATAGGATAGGATAGGATAGGTAGGAGTGATGATCAAAACTCATCAAAGTCTGCACAGATAGAGATCAGGGAGTGACACCGACTTATTTCCTCATAAAACTTGAGCCTCCGGCAGGAAATTATGGTGGATTTAGCATTAGCTCGAGTTTTTCTCCATTGGTTTGGCTCATTTCTTGACACAGAAATTACATTCTCAAAACTCTAAGATCATTTGGCAAAACAGTCTTACAGTTCAGCACAACACTATAGCTCCCTTGCAAAAGCTCATATCTCTCCCAAAACTGTTCACTCATGCTTCAAAACTAAATTCCTTTCCCATATAAATAGTTAGTGCCTCCAAAATGCAAAGATCCTTCTCAATGGCTTTGGCTCATTTCTTGAAACAGACCGGACGTTCTCAACACTCTTGGTGCTTTTGCCAAAATAACCTGGATGGTTCAGCACAACACCATGGTTCACCTGCAAAAGCTCATATCTCTCCCAAAACAGTTCACTTGTGTCAAAACTACAATCACTGCAAGTCAAAATGTTTAGATGTTTTGTCACTATGGAAGAGGACCATTGAAATGTCCCTCATGTCTACCTCTCAGTCTTAGCCCAATCCATCATTGATAATGGTTACTGTACTATTTTTTTTTTGTCTAGCTAATAGAATACAATTGTGTATAAAACTGGGGAAAAAATAGGATTTTACAGTAAGAGTAGCCTCCAAGGTTCGACATCACACGTCACACTCATACTGCCAAGGATATTGTAACCATTATTATTCACACACATAAAGTAACTTCGATACATCAGAGTAAAAAGAAAATGTATACAGCATAATATACTGTAATATAAACACATAAACAAAAAAACAAGGAAAATTATATGTAGCCTACAGTGCTGTAAATAAAGCTGGAGTTTCACAACTAACACTTCTTCACTGGTCGCTGTCCTCATCCTCCCTCTCCTGGACACTGTCCTCACCCTCCTGGCCGTCCTCCTCGCCCTCCTGGCCACGCTGCTGTCTGTCTGGCCACAGATTCTCGTCCACATCACAGCGTATATTCTCCCTTGCAATGCAACGAGGGAAGAAACGGCGTGCATGTCACAACCATCCCCTACAATGATTGTAAGGGATTGTACTGGTCCTGGTCAAGCTCTTTATATACATGTTTGGCAGCATTCACAATCATGGACGGCACCTGTCAGGTAACTAAACATACTGTTTGATTGGTCATCTGAGATGTGTGAAACTCCTCCTTTGTCAGTCAAGTTCTAGTTTCACCTGACTTTCAAGTACTGTAATCAATTTATTAAATGTTCCAGGAGATTGATATATGGTATTCATGTTCTTGACTAATTTGACAACTGAACAGACTATTTTGCATGTGATGACTTATACAATGAAATGATGCTGACATGTTTTGGAGAGAACAACCATTAGACTGAGAATCAACAATCAGTTTAGATCAACAAGATCCATTAACCTGGAAATTGTGCTAAATGTAGGCTAACTCAGCTAACTGTAGGCTACCTGTACTTAATCATTTGCAAAGATATACTGAGACATTGAGACATGTACTAAGACATTTCCAATTTGGTGAAATGAATGAGGAGTTCAATTCTGTTGTGAACAATTGCCAAGTGGTTTTGAGGTTTGTCCATGTTACTTTGAGAATGTAATTTCTGTTTCAAGAAATGACCCAAACCAATGGAGAAAAACTGTAAGACCTGGGTTGCATGAAATTGAAACTCTCTTTGAATGTAATGTTTAGGTAAATCTTAAGACTCAAATACATCCAGACAAGTAACACAATTCACCCTGCCATTCACAGAGTCAGTGACATGTCAAGTTTCTCATGTTGCAGGTTTTCCATCTCCAGATTTCCATTGACGCTATTTTGACAGGTGTGATCCCAATATGATGCAAATTCAACATGTGAGGGCCAGAGTTTGTTTCGGGCCACTATTTAACCTTAAACTCAGAGCAAGACTTTTCACGATACACACTTTATTCCTTCTTTCAGCTCCATCATTTAGCCTTATGTCATATTACAGAGCTTCAAACACAAATACACTATAGACCATGATTTGCCTGACAGTGCTTCCTTTCCCCAGCCCTGTATTTGGAAAGATCCCATGCGTTTCTAGCATTTCAAATAGATGTTTGTTGAATCAATTAAACACAAATTATAAGAGGTCTGGGTAATGTGGTTTGTAAGAATTGGACTGAGATCAAAGTATGAAGCTGCGTGTGTTTGTGTCAACTCTCCATCTTGAGATGGAGGAGAATGAGTCAGCCCAGCTCAGTGCAACAGAAAAACTTTGTTCTTCTAAAAGCCCGACATCCTTAATGAAAGGCCGACTGTAAAATAAGCCATAATATCCACTCACATACAGAGAGTATTAGTCTGTGGGTCAGCTTGCTTCTCTTACATAATGTTGGCTGGATTCTGTTGGGACATAATAAGTGATGTATTATGAGATCATTCTCCTGTTCTTAGAGTCCATAGTTTGCACTGGAAACTCATATTTAGGTAAAAGCTGGAAGAAAATCTCTAAACAGTGATTTAAACATTGATTCATAGCTAAGGTTTAAAGAGCAGTTCGATGGATTAATTAAGTACAGTTAGTCAGTCGACTGCTGAGTCCTGACCAAGGTGAGCCAAGAGAACTTGAAAAGAGGAAGCTAGAAATTTGGCTTAATGATAGTTCTGGTGACTTGTCCCTTTTATGGCTCATTGATAATTGCAGTGTTGCCTGTAGATGAGATGCTGTTGAACCACAAGCCTTTTTTCCTTTTTGTGGCTTTTGTTCGAGAACATGCAGTGTACAACTAGAGATAAGTTTCATATTGATTGAGAGCAAAAATCATTTCAGATTCTGCTTTGCTGAATGGGTCACATGGATGACATGCAATCCATCTTCCATTCCTGGAGAAGAATTTTAAATAAGATGAATTGTACTCACCTCAGTCAAATGAGTCACAGAAGTACAGCAGTTTACCCAACACAAAAAGTTCACTCATGACATGAAAGCGACACATCACTGGGTTTGACCTAAACCATGAAAATCTCCTGTAAATCTGTCAGTCACCTGAACTTTAGCATACATTAGTAGGGCTTTGGAATTTGATTTGTAGTTTAGGGATGGCAGTGTCTGTCTGTCTGTCTGTCTGTCTGTCTGTCTGTCTGTCTGTCTGTCTGTCTTCATCCACGCACACCTGATCACACACCTGAGATTCACTCCCAATCAGTCCAGTGTTTAAGCTGCTTTCCCGCACTCACTCAGTGCGGGGTAGTTCTTTGCATCATGCAAGACTCTCCAGCGTTCTTTATCTTGTTAATGCCTGCCTGCCTTTGACTTCGCCTGATCTTCTGTTCTTTGGTAAATACTTCTGCCTTCAGTATCTAACTGTTTTGCCCTGCACTTCCTGGACCTCTGCCTGCCTGTGACTGTCTGCCAAACATTTCAAGAGACTCTCAATAGTTCCTAATGGAACATTGATGTGTATCCATCTTATCCCTCTCTGTCACGCCTGAGATCAAAGTCAGTGAAAGCAACTTCTGCGTACTGGTGGTACTGCCATTGGGTCCTAAACCAACCTGTTACAGGTCTTCTTTAACAACAGTAAGCAGCTGCAAGCTATGCGGCACTGGGCATTACTCAATCAGGGCCATCTTCTTTCATTCACTTACAAGTGCAGTGCATTGAAGTGAAGGTCAACAGACTTGTCAACAGAATGTGTTGTTACTTTATTTCAAAGTGTCACTGGAACCTCTTATGGATAAATTATCTGACCTTATCGACAGTCAGGAGAATTGTGTGGTTATTTGGGGGAAATACAATATGTTCATGCACTGGAATCCTATATAAGCCCTCTTTCCCTGTATTAGACAGTTTCAAGAATCAACTTGAATTTTAAAAATCCTGTCAAGAGCAGTGTTTCCCACACATCAAGGATCTATTTGTGGTGGTGTGGTCCGGGGGGTGGGGGTGGGGTGGAGGGGGGGTGGTTAAGATTAATAGATATACATAGTGTGATACAGCCAGGATTTAAATTGAGGCATGTTTAGCCACTCAGGGTCAAAACCACTGACCCTGTGTTTTGCTGTTGTCTTCTCTATAGGGCAAAAAACATTCTTTAGAAAATATTTTTCTATACTCATCTGTGTAAAGGAGTGAACATCCAAGTTAATTACTAATGAGCAGAGATTAAGATTACGGCAGCAGCTCTGATGCCTGTCGGCTAACATACACTAACAGTTAATGTCTCTGCACATGTCTCAGCTTCCAGGTATGATACAGACACAGGCTGATATAACATAATGAGTTAGAGTTGTTCGGACCACTTTTGGGCTTATTTGACCACTTTGTACTGGCACGTCTTACCTTCGTCGTTCGAGCCAGGCCTCTTCCACCACGACTTTTTCTTCTGCGTCTTATTAATTTATAGGCGGCGTTAAGGGGCCTTCACATGATAAGAAATTTGCTCTTCGCTCACCGCCAGGTAGGGCGCAGAGGCGCTGAGCGGAGGCGGCGGAGCTCAGGTATACGTCATCAACAAGTGCAAGCAATTCACCGTTGCTAGGCAACGCAAGTACTTCCTTTCACTCCGGAAAGCTAATCGTTGTTTGTAAATTATCTGAGTTTGTCGCAAAAGAAGGCCCTTGCAGTAGCGTAGTAGTAGTAGTAGTAGTCGCTATTCCAGGCAGACGCAGTAGTCACTGTGTCTGCCTGGAATAGCGAACGTACACAAACAGCTAAGCTAACGTTAGCATTGTATTTAGCTTAACGGTAGTTCGTAAAGGCTGCCTGGAGCTGTTATCTTATTGGTCGCGCTTTGAAAGGTCAGCGGCAAACGAGGTCAAAGTTCAAGTAATTTGAACTTTGAGCGCAGCGGTAAGCGGCGAGGTCGAGTCAAAAGCCGAGAAATGTATTTGTGGCGGCTAAAATTTATTCGTGGCGGGCCGCCACAAATAAATGAACGTGTGGGAAACACTGAAGAGTTTGTACATTTGGAATAAACTGTCTTCAGTTGTGCTTGCTACACTGTTCTGTTGGAAATCAGGAGAAATGTGAAGTTCCTGCTATGTTCCAGTCTGTTTCAACAAGGTGTTTCTACTTAGGTAACCAAGAGATTTAGCTAATGTCATCAGTTAAGCCAGTTTAGTGACTGACCAGAGTGGGCATTGTGGTTGCCTGGCAACAGCAAAAGAACACTTCCAGAGCCTCTGACTGTGCCATGGATGCATACAGAGAGCTTAATACGACTGTGGTTTGTGGCTTTACAATGACGTGTATGCTGGTTTTTGTTTTTTGTTTTTGTTTTTTTGATGACCATGCTTAAGCTAAACACCTTCTGGCTCTACCTCAATGCTCAACCCACAAGCATGACACTGGCATTATCAAACTTCTCAGCTGACTTTCAACAAGTGAATGTGTGTATTTCCCAAAATCTCTATATACAACCTTATAACAGACAGGACTATTATATCACTTTCAGGAGTGTGAATGAGTGTCAGACTGTTTTGTTAATATTCAAAACTTTGTCTTTGTCTGTTCTTTTTAATGTGACATGGCATGGGAGCCAGGCTAGTGCGAATGTGTCATGGGCAGCACAGGAAGAGGCAAACTATAAAGAGAAAGCTTTTTGGGCACATGTGCCGTGTGGGAAAGTTAAGTCCTAGCCAGTTTTTATCCAGTCACGCACAAAAGCTCACTCTGGTGTCAATCCTTGGACATTGTGGATTTTTGTCACAGGCCACAGAGATATTATGAAAACTGATTATAACTTAACTTGTCTATGCAGTACATATGCCAAAAATGCCATTTCCCCTGTCTGGTCTGCCTCTACCCTGTGCTGCCCATGACACACATGTATTGGGACCTGGCCTCCATACCATTTACACTGGGGTGATGTCACATAAAAACAAAACAAAACAAAACAAAACAAAACAAAACAAAACAAAACAAAACAAAACAAAACAAAACAAAAACCTACTATTGGCTCTGAGAAAGTATTTGAATGTTAACAGAACAGCCAACAGGAGGAGGTCTACTACACCACTTATCCCCAAGCTACATGCTGTCCTTACCCCTCCCCAGGAGATTTAACATCTTTTCACAGTTGGCCTCATGCAACATTTACGGGTCGAAAATGTGGTTTTTCATGCAGCGATCCTTAAAAGTTTTTTCTAGGGCTGTCAGTTTAACGCGTTAATTAGATTAATTAATTACGCTGCAAATTAACGCGCTATAAAAATTAACGCAATTAATCATGAGTAGCAAGTCAATGCGCAAGCATTTTAAATTTGGCCCTTTGAGTGACCCGTAGGCTGCAGTGGCAGGTCGCATCCTACCTGCGCCACTAGTCAAAAGCAGGGTGACAACAGACATGGATGCGACACCAGAGAGCGAGGCAAGCCTACTTGGACCTTTGAACGGCAAGTTTATTTATAAAAAGAACAAAGACGGGACTATTAACAAGAACGCAGTGATTTGTACCTTGTGTAAAAAAGAGTTTTCCTATCACCGTAGCAGCTCCAGCCTGAATTATCATTTAAACGCTAAACATGTAGTTGCTGCTAGTGCCGCTAGTGCTACCGTGAGTTCACTCCACCAACCCACACTTGCTGAGTTAGGAAAACGAATGAGCAAAGCCACGACAGAAAAACTGACAAACTCAATCGCAAAGTGGGTTGCTGCTGATTGCAGGCCGATTTCAATCGTGGAAGACGAGGGCCTAAAAGAGGCGTTTCAGATAGCGTCATCTGAATTTCATTTATGAAGCACACTTCACCAATAAAAATGTGGATATCAAATCTTCTCTTCTTGGTGTATTCAATTGATTAGTCATGCACTACAATTTTGTAATGTCCTAGAATTCAAATTCTTTATTTGGGGACCTTTAGCAGATATGAGATTAAAATGCGATTAATTAGATTAATTAATTACAAATCCTGTAATTAATTAGATTAATTTTTTTAATCGCCTGACAGCACTAGTTTTTTCTTATATAGTCAGTCACACTCAAGTGGAGTCAATGGCCGTGACAATGGACCCACAGAGGTTAAATACTTGGGACTCCCCACCAGCCAGTTACACCCTGTGGATGAGAGGTCAAACGGTTTCAGGTTTCTGCAACCAAGTCCAGTCACCCCTGATTCAACCCTCCTTGGATATGGCCTCATTAATTTCCATAGTTTGTGTGAAGGCTAAGCTTGAGCTATATGAGGTACTTCTACCCACAGAAGGTCTAACGTTTTTGGACAAGTAAAGATTTTCCAGCCCATAATGATAGTTACAAGTCAAGTGAGGATAAAAATGTACAGTGGTCAAACCTTTCTCAAAGTAGATACACAATACACCTCCATATGCAAATAGACAGACCTGTGGCTTTCTCCAACACATACCGTACTATACAGTCACATATTTGTTTTAAATGCACAGATGCCTTTTCAGGAAAGAGATGGAAGTTTGTTATGCAACTCCAACATCAACCCAATGTTTGTTTGAGTATGAGCGTTGGGATCGTCCCTGCTACCACTGATATCAAACCCTGTGGGGCCGTCTTCCACCAGACTGGGCTCTCTGTCCCAGCAGAGAACCACTCTCCTGTTCCTCCTTTATTCATCCAGTCAGCCCTGCGACTGGGGACTGCTCACCAAGCGTAACCTGCAACCATGATGAATCGCTGCTTTAAAGACTACAACTAAAGTGAGTTTATGTTGCTGTGTGGTGACGTTGCACCAGAGACAGACAGACTGGCTTGTCAGAGTCTGTTTGCTAGAAAACAGTGTGTGTACTGTACTGTGTACGATAGGATAGTGTGTCGCCCCGTGTTTCACCATGGAAACCTTAGGTATGATCTCATGTCTTGTTGTCGACATTTGACAGTGAAAGACTGGTCCTACTGTGTGATTGAAAGAACTAAAATGAGTTTGTACCCATTTAGTAAGATGGTAAACATATGCATGATTTACATAGCTGTCTGATTCACCCATGATTTTTGACAGCATTAACAGTTTTTCCAAGGCTGGAAACAAGAAGTTAAGGTTAAAGGCTGTATTTAAAAATATATTTATTTTTTGCCAGTAGTGTTCAGTTGCCCTTTTTCCATCCCTTCCTTGACATTCTTTATTCTTGCATCTGTACAACCTTGGTGGGGGTATAAGGCTTGTTTTCCTGCCATCAGAAGAACCTATTTCATTCATGATTTGAAATATAACTTCCACTGATTATTCATTACTGAACATATATCATTTTGATGTGTCTTGTTCAGTGCTGTTATGTCATGCTGTTTCCTGTCCCTCCTCTGAAATCTGTCAAAAATATAAATAAACTTCACTGTCACGTCTTCTTCCAGGTGTGTTATTCAGAAGAGTCAGCAGCTGGTTCATTTGACACTGTAAATCTACTCCTGTATTTTTATAGCTTCTATGCATTTGTACTTTTAGTAATATATTTCACTTTATAATTTATTAGAAATAATAATCACTTATAATGGTCTAAAGCCAAAGTTCTACAAGCTAGTTCAGGCCATCACCTTGATCTATTTAAACTGTCATGGCTCTGCTGGCACTTTTTATTGCCAGTTCTGTGGCTTCATTGCTCATTATAAGGATGTTCACTGTCATTATTGTGCCTTTTGTGGAGCATTTGAATTAAATCTACCTCCTCCACAACCTCCACCTGTTAAATCTGATTTTAGGTTGACTCACTGCCCAATTTTACTTTGTACAGAGTTAAAGGACAATTGCAATTCATTACAACTTGGATCTTATTTGCATAGTTTTGACCATCACTCCTATCCAAAAATGTCTTTCTGTTAGAGGGAGTTATGAGGTCAGAGCCTAGATGGGAAACACTACCTTTACTCCTCATACTCATATATTTACAGTTGATATAAACTACTCCACATGAAGCTGATTGAACTGACACACTGCCTCTCTCAAAATCATTAATATATTAAAGCATAATGTGTACGTGATGTGTACATACTCTTCAAGTAAGACGTAAACAAACTAAGCCTATACCCTGTTGTGTTTTCATTGATATAATGTAGGTGTGTTCACAGTGTTTTGCTTTCAACCAGGTATCTGATTCTGAGCACAAACTGTCGTCACTCAAGCCTTGTTGCTTGTTTTTATTGTAAAACAAGTGTTTGCCTTGTTGTGTTTTTAGGATTCACTGTGCATAACCTTGTCAAAATGTAAGGTGTATGTGGACAGTGGTGATGGTGGTGGGATGGCCCAGTGCAGGGCGCCAGAAAATTTTAACTTATTTTCAAATCCCAATGTTGACAGGTATGATTTTTCGCATTAACTTTGAAAAATGACAGTGTGTAGTACCATATCAAAGAGTACATTTCCCTTAATCCTCAGAATGTAGAGCTGCTGGTTTTCATCAAAAAAGATTGACTTGGTGTATTAACAGGTAAAGTCACAAGGGTGTGGGGGCACAAATGGCAGGAATCAGGCAAAATGGCCGACAGTGGGCACAGAAGCCATGAGCGGAGAAAACACAGTTTTAAGTGCAAACATATGTAGAACAATGCACACTGATACACCACAGATGTGTGCATATGTGTGTGTTTGCATCTTGAATGAGCCATATGAAAGAACTCAGAAGACAAAATGTGAGTGATAAAATGCAGGATCTTGGATCCTGCTGAACTTCTTACAGGCCAGAATGTAATTTTGGATTTCATTGTTCTGCGCTGTTGCTTGTGAGTGATTACAGGCCTGATTGAAAGGAACACAGGCCCCTGGCTCTGTCTCAGCTTGAGGTCCACTGACATCTGAGCACTGGCCATTTTAAACATTCACATAAAGCCTCCAATGTACCAAGAATGCGCAAGTCATTATCTTAAATGCAGCAAACACATTAAACATAGCAGATATAGCAGATCTGTGGTACTAACAGACACACAAGCATGGTCTGCACACTGGACTGCATTTATAAGGTTATGCAATGCAGAGAGATTTCCAAAGTTATACTTCCAATTCAAGGCACTTTGTGGTTTATTGTGAGAGTTCCTCAGCAAGAGCGTTGTGTTTTTTGATTATCAACTGATCCTTTAATTGCAATAATTTCAAGTTACTTCTAGCCATATCCGGTGTATTTCTTCTCCTTCAGAGAGTACTGAAATTATATGCTTTTGGAAAGATCATTTAGGACTCTGCTATTTTCTGGCTGCATGACTGAAATAGTTGTAATATGACTTTGTCTTTCTATGTAGGGTTTTATAGACAACATATTTATTATATTATATATACTTATGTGTGACGTGTCTATTGCCACAGTCCCCTTCAAGTCTCATGTCCTCTAAAGAACTAATGGCTGAATGCCTGTTTGGAACGCTTCAACTTTACTTAGTTGCTGCATGAAAACTGGATGTAAGGCCAATCAGCAAGGCAGAAGTCATAGCTACAAGGCTGCCATATAAAAGCCAGACTATGGGTTGCAACTTCACATGGTGACAAATATCTTACTTTTTGGAGAGATAAAATAAAAATCTAACTGTTTGATCATAATGACCATTTTCATGTTTGGGGGGAAAGGGGGGTTTAGAAGCTCAAGAGCATCATACTAACCATGAAGCACGGTGATGCCATCATGTTGTGGGGGTGCTCAGCTGCAGGAAGGACTGGTGCACATCGCAAATTAGGTGGCATCATGCAATCAGGCCATGAGTTTCCACGTCAGTTTTTTTCTTTATCTCCACAAATTGTCTCAGCTTTCATTTTGTTCCCTGCTAGCAGCTCTGCAGCGGCAACAAGGCACTTTTAGCTCGATCCCTACAAAACTCGTGTGATTAACTCTGTTCCTGTCAGAACATGATCTTGTGAAAGCTGCTTGTTGGGCATCCAAAGATCCAAACGCAGGGTGCCCCGATGGCTCACCTGCTAGAATGCACACCCCATTACCCATACTGTGTCTAAAGAAAGCAACTTTATCCAAATGCATTTGTTCTTGCAGCTCACCCAGTTTAGCATGTTTTCATATTTATCATTAATATCATGATAAATGAAGATCATGCTTTCATTTTGACTTGCAGAGTTGACAGTCTTCATTTTGAAGACCACTTTAATGTTGTTGAGAACAAACTTTTTTTCTGTTACCTCTATTGATGAGTTGATTTAATACAGCAGCCATGACAAACAGTTTTCTAATGAAATTGATGGAGAAGCATATATAGTGCCACATTGCCATATTGTGTGGCTTGTGCTATTGAGGACAATTGTCAAGACAACATGTTATTATAAAACCAGTGTTGTATTATGGAAAAATGTGGTAGAAAATAGAATTTAAATTGAACTATAAACTTTTTTTGCATTGGCACCTTTTCTTCTTTTTTATGTAATGCAGTAATTTTCTCTTGTGCGTGGGTTGACAGTGTTTTTGAAATATAAATCAACTCTACAAGACTTAAATATTGAGTTAAATTTAGTACCCTCTATACTGTTAATTTGGCAATAACTCTATTTTGTGTTAAAAAATACATTGATGGTGTTAACCTTTGGCACTACACACTTGTGTAATTCAACACTGGCCTGTGTTGACAAGTGCAGAATCTCAACCATGGAGGTGGAGGGGTTGATGCAACTCCAATATGGCGTAAAGTCTTTAATGCTTTCAAAAGTGAAGTTTTAATTATATGTGGTGTGGACTAATACAAACACGTGTTTAATTAAATTTTCTCTTACTGTTGAATTAACAGACAGATTTTGCTCTCTACTATTTTATATTATTTTCTCCTCTTCATTGGAAAAAGATTGTTGGTATGTCAAAATGTTTTCATATTTCTTAATTCCTTTTTTATGAATCGTCTTATGAGATAGATCAAACAGTTTCACAGGCCAGAGGTTCCCCATCCCTGTTTTAAATTACTCTTCATAATCTGTTGTGCAAATCCAGATGATTTGACTTTGCAACATCTTATAACCTCAGATGAATAACATGAAAACACACACACACACACACACACACTGGGTCTCAAAATAAATTAATTTAATTGTAGTTACATTTTTAACTTATTTATTTTGTGTGTATATAGAGAAAGTTATTATATTATTATTATTTTTATTTATTTATGTTTGCTTGGCCTTGCTTGTGGTTTCAATGTTAGGTTGAAAAAAAGACATGACAAGACATTCAGCCTTAGTCTTTTACAATTTCATAACAAAGATTTATGTAGCTAGCGTCAGCGTACTAGAAACATTAACTTTGCAGAGAGCTTGCTCCCAGGTTGGAAATTGCCTGGAACACTTCTGTTGTGTTGCAGCATTTTTTGTGTTTTGTTTTGGGTCTTTTTGGATGTGTTTTGCAATGCACATCTTTTCTGAAGCTGCAGCACGTTTCTCCCAATGGACATTTTTGGGGCTTTTGCAAGGTATTTGCTTTTTGTTGGCCACCACAGAGTTGCCCATGCAAAGCCAAAGGTTTCATCCTTGATACATTATAAACTGTCACCCAGATATTTGTCATTGGTTCTGCCTGGATGTTTCTATAAAGCATTTTCACATTTTCAATAAGGAAGGAATGTACTGTCATCTGCATAGTTTGGCTGCTACCACCTTTGTTGCCATATTGAAATAGATTCACAGACTTTGTGCTGTAACAGACAAGCACTGAATCAGTTTCCCAGATGACACATCAGACTGGATGAGGCAGGTGGGTCGGTCTGCACGAGAGAACAGGTAACTCATAGCAGAGCAGACCCAATGCACAGCTCAGATATGTGAAATAGGAAGCATAGCAGTGAAAACCTGCTCAGTATTCACATCCACACAATGCAGCATACCTCTAGCACATGGCTGCCTGCGCTGAGGTGTCATAAATCCACCATCCTGCTTTCATCTGAGAACAGAGCTAAATTGACAACAAATGTTGTCCTTCTTTTCCTCAGCCTCACTGAGGTTCTGACAAAGTGTTTCCAGAGAAAAGCTGCAAATGGCTTCATGTCCTGAAGGTTCATATTTATGTACAGAGATGTTAAATGAACTCAAGCCTGTTTTGACCCACCAGGCCCTGTTTCACTCCTCATGCTGGACTCTGCAGGCTGAGTGGTTGAGGACTTGAATCCCTGCCCAGCAACTAATGTTCTGGGGTTGATTTACAATGCAGCCCTGCATACTTTTCTCAAACAAAAACACAGGTATCCCATGGCTTGCACAACATATATGATTCTTTCCTAATTCAAACTACATTCTTTATCATCTGAGACTCATTTTAGATCCACAAACAGACAGGAATCATGATACATTTCGTCTCAATAATAAACACATGCTGAGAGTGTGGTGGAGTACTGGGTCAGAAAACAAGCCCCAGGTGAGTTGGAGAAACATCTCTGGTTAAATCTGGAGCGTGGAAAGTAAGGTTGGTTTCATGGGCTCTGCCAAGCAAATAAACAGTAAAAAAAACATCAGAGCAGTGAGGCTCGAGTCAGTGCATTTTTCAGACAAGTTTCCAGTCCAAACACTGCACTGAGCAAAGCCTGTGTCCACAGATATGTGGACTGAAATCATCCAGCAGCTGACCACATTCCAACTGTGTTATTTAAGGCTTTGTAAACTCACAGCTTCCAACCAGGCATGTGGTACATCATTTATTAAGTTGTTTTCTCACTGTGTGTCAACACTAACACAGGATGGGCATTTACGATAAGTTGATGGATGCAACTGCATTTGAGAATAGTTAGGGAACAGATACAGGAACCTTCTAAGTATACAAGCTTGGACCTCATAGAGCTGACTGGCACCAGCTTCCAGTGCCATCTATTTTGTGAGGACTCCATTTCACTGTGCCACTCTCTGGTGTGACCAAAGGGTTTTAATTTGTTTCACTTTTTTTGCAGATAATGACATATTTCTAGGGAATTCCTGAAACAAGGAAGAACTGGAAATATCTAACATTGAGGGAAGAATTTTTCCGTCACCTAAAAACAGATGTTTTTCGCAGAGTGCTGGCATATAGACACATGCACACGCATACAAAAAAGCAAGCTCAGTGCTGATTTGGAGAGACCCCCCAGGTTGGTCACTAGCCTGGCACTAGCCAAAGTCCAAAAAGTACACACACATACACGCACATGTACAGCGCCTCGCAAAAGGCTTAATTTTCCACCAAAACACTCCTTCCAGTCAGTGAGAGGAGCAGAAGGAGGAGAAAAAAGCCAAGAACACTTTGTCCAGACTGCTACACTACATTACACTTCAGCACAGAAACAAGTCAACAGCCTGTCAGGGGTTAGCCCTGAGCTGTTGGTGGCACACTGTCTACACAGAGTCCTGATTCTGCTGGGGGTTTGCTGCTGTAATGGTGCTGTACAATTGGCTAGTCTGTGCCAACAAACAACTGCACTGCCAGGGAAGTAAAAGCTCATTCAGTGACAACTGGATGACTTCCAAATTCTTATCTGCTAAGAAATCAATATCTCTTTTGCATTTGTTTTGACTGAAACTTAAATTTCATTTATGCTCCAGCAGTGATAGTGGGGCCTATATTAATGTAGTTGTTATATAGTCTGGAACACTGTGTGAACACAGTGAGGCTGACGTTGTTCGTGGTGGACAGTTAAGCCAAATATTGTCGCCACACCAGGAGCCATGAAATACACTAACTGGACACTTTCCTTCTGCAATACAAGACAAACGCAACTCTGAGTGTGCAGGATCCTGCCACTGGCACAAGTAGAATGTGGTCAAAAGTCAGTTAACTGACTCCATAATGTCAATTACACAGCATGTCTACCTTTTATTAGCTAACATTAGCCACCATGAGCTACTTGTCATACCAGATCAAGTAACGCTGTAACAACAAAAGCCCTACAGCTCCTGTATTGAATTGAACAAGGAGGCATTTTGTTGCTTATGAATTTAAGTTTTAGTGCATAAAGGAAGATTGTGTCATTTAGTCTTTCAGTTGCACAGTCTTGCTTTAAAGTGCCTGAATAATATGCATAACAGCTGTCATTGACATTAGCAAGCTTTGTTAGCTAGTGTCCACTTTCAGAGCAGAAGAGCTCTGAGCTTTCACAGTGGATATTGGAGTGGCTGCTTAAAAAAAATGATTGTTCAGTAACCTCCACATATAATTTGTAAATAATAAATAATAATAATAAATAAGTAATTTGTACAGTAACTTTACTCCATCAACTGACCCAGTTGTTTGAGCTCTCTGATTCCTGACATGAACCATGTTGATTAGACACAGTGATAGCTCATTTCAGAGAGAGCTCCACTTTCAATCAAGAGCAAGTTTTATTGCAACATGCACAGAGGAGGGAGTGATGATGGGATGAGAAGTATTTTTATCTTTGCCTCTAAGCAGCGCAAAGGCCGAACATTTCATCAGCAGTTATCATGCAAGCCAGGAATGCTTAGCTGCTGTTTCTTCAGCTGGTCTCTGGAGAGCAGGGCTCGGCTCAGGCTGTGACTGACAGCTCAATGTCTTCCGCACAGTCTCAGCAGAAAGGAGGAGAGAACAGAAAGGATAAACTGAGGAGACATGAATTGGACTGAAAAGATTTCTGAGAGAAAACCTGTTAATGTCTACTGCTTGAGGACGCTATCCTACCTGGAAGCTAGACAAAGAAATGAGAACAATAACAGAACACATTATGAAAGACTACAGAAAGTTTGTAGTTTGTTCCTTCATGGAAGACAGCAGCTGCAGTCAGCTTGGATGCAAAGAGGCTGCATTAGAATCCAATGGTGACCCAGAGCCACAAGAAGAAACAAATCATCTATAGGAATGTCTGAAACAGCCACTTCAGCTTAATCCACTTCACCATGATCCTGATGTTCAGTATGTTCCAAAGGCTTTAAATCCATCCATCCATTTTCTATGCCGCCTATCCCTTTCGGGGTCGCGGGGGGCTGGAGCCTCTTCCAGCTGTCAACGGGTGAGAGGTGGGGTACACCCTGTCGATCGCAGGGCAACACACAAGACAAACAACCATTCACACTCACACCTAGGAGCAATTTTAGAGTCACCAATTCACCTAATGAGCATGTTTTTGGTTTGTGGGAGGAAGCCGGAGTACCCGGAGAGTACCCGCATGCACAGGTAGAACGTGCAAACTTGCACAGAAAGGCCCCGCCCAGGGATCGAACCGGCAACCTTCGTGCTGTGAGGCATGCGCACTACCTGCTAATATAGTTCAAAAGAGAGCATACATTTCTTTCATTACTGCAAATAGCCATTGCCACTTACTGCCAAGCAATGTAGAAATTAGGTCAGAAATATCATTAAAATCCACTTTAACAGCTTTCAGTTAAAGTTTACTCCAGCCTGCTTAGGAGCAAACTAAACAGTTTTCAAGGCCACCTTTCAAAGAAGTATTCGATAAGAATATAGGTTGTTTCTTGTCAGACACTTCCAGCCTGACAGATCTGGGGTCTTTGACAAGAACTGCACTACAAACTTAACAATTTAAGTACCTTAAAGTCAGCACACATTAGTGAGAGCAGCAGAATATTTGAGGGGTTTAAGCAGGATATATTTTGCAGGAATGGTTAGAGGCATCTGGAGATCACGCCCCCCTCTCTGTTCACGGAGGGACTTTGGATGTGAATGACTCCTGGTTACCCTTGACCTCCTCCAGTTTATGTAATGAGTGGTTTTGATCTGATGAGGATGATGATGATTGTGGTGGAAATTCTTGTGAGCTGAAGGAGGGAGTTCACCAGGAGACTTCAGATGTGTTATGCAAAGGTATTTACTGCAGGCTTGATGCATCAAGGAGAAGTTGATGAGCAACACAATGTCCACAAGTGAACCAAGGTAGTGCCACACCAAACTCTGAAGATGTCCAATCTAATGGGGTGTATTAATATCCCCAATGTCACATGTTTTCCCTTCTATTAATTGAACTATTTCCCTATTATGGATATTCTGTTAAGATCCTGCCTTCCTGTCTCTCCCAGTGTGTCTCCTCTCCCTTTTTCCCTGTGTGTGTGTCTGTCTGTCTACCCCTGGAGTCGTGGCCAGGCAGCCCCTCACCTGCTGCTAGCTCCTCCCATGGCGACTCACCTGCATTCACTCTCCCTTCATCAGGGAGAGTATAAAAGACATAGACCTGCTTCTCCTCGTTGCCGGATTATTCCTCATTCCATGTCGATGTCTGGTTGTTTTGGTCCGTAAGTACGAGTCTCTTTGTCATCCTCTCCTGGTTAGTAAAAGTAATTTTTTGTCCATCGTTTTTTCCAGCCATTTATTGTGCTGTGTTTTTCTTTTGTTTCAGTGTCTGCCTGCCGCTTCCACGCATGCCTCGTGTCAAACCCGCTCCGTCGGTGCTCCTTCTGTTTTTCCACTCCGTTTGAGTGCGTCTTTTGTTACTTCGTCTCCCACTCCTTTTGAGTGCGCCTTTTGTTTGTTATTTATCCGCTCGTTGAGCGCGTTTTCTGTTATTCGTTTGTTAATAAATTGATTCTTGGTTTTACACAATTCCTGCCTCTGGTTTCTGCATCTCTGGGTCCTATTACTTGGCGGCTGCAAGCCTAACATATTCTGTACCCTCCTTCTACATTTCTGGTACTCTATTGGATAATCAAAGCCCAAACAATAGCTCATACCATACTTGCATATGCCCTGACATCCATCCCTCTAACTGAGGACACTTTTGACCTAATTCTCTTAAAATGTCTCCTCGAGCATTCCTCCTTGAATTGGTCCGATATCAGTCTATACAGTTTATCTGTAAGACCTTGGCTACCTCACAAGGAGAGACTTCCTATCTACTGTCTGCTAGAATGGCCTCCAAATATTATGTTAATGTGTCTCTGTCTGAGGCCTCTGTGTTGTCCAACCCTGAGACTTTTGGGCGCCTTACCACAGAAGGCCTGTGATAGAAAATTCCCTCACAATGATGATGAGGATGATACCTGTTCCCAGTATTGATTTATTCTCTTGTCTGGGATCTCCTCCCGGTGGGACATGCCTGGAACACCTCCCTAGGGAGGCGTCCAGTATCAATTTATTCTCTTTTCTGGGATCTCCTCCCGGTGGGACATGCCTGGAACACCTCCCTAGGGAGGCGTCCAGGGGGCATCCGATAGAGATGCCCGAGCCACCTCAGCTGACTCCTCTCGATGTGGAGGAGCAGCGACTCTACTCTGAGCTCCTCCTGGGTGACAGGGCTCCTCACCCTATCTCTAAGGGAGCGCCCCGCCAGCCTGCGGAGGAAACTCATTTCAGCCGCTTGTATCCGGAACCTTGTTCTTTCGGTCATGACCCAAAGTTCATGACCATAGGTGAGGCTAGGACCGGTAAATCGAGAGCTTCGCCTTTCGGCTCAGCTCCTTCTTCACCACGACAGACTGGTACAGCGATCGCATTACTGCAGGCGCTTCACCGATCCGCCTGTCAATCTCACGCTCCGTCCTTCCCTCACTTATGAACAGGATCCCATCCATCCATCCATCCATCCATCCATTATCTTCCGCTTATCCGGGGCCGGGTTGCGGGGGGAGCAGTCTGAGCAGGGACGCCCAGACTTCCCTCTCCCCGGACACTTCCTCCAACTCTTCCGGGGGGATCCCGAGGCGTTCCCAGGCCAGCCGAGTGACGTAGTCACCCCAGCGTGTCCTGGGTCTTCCCCGGGGCCTCCTCCCGGTGGGACATGCCTGGAACACCTCCCTAGGGAGGCGTCCAGGGGGCATCCGATAGAGATGCCCGAGCCACCTCAGCTGACTCCTCTCGATGCGGAGGAGCAGCGACTCTACTCTGAGCTCCTCCCGGGTGACAGAGCTCCTCACCCTATCTCTAAGGGAACGCTCCGCCACCCTGCGGAGGAAACTCATTTCAGCCGCTTGTATCCGGGACCTCGTTCTTTCGGTCATGACCCAAAGTTCATGACCATAGGTGAGGGTAGGAACGTAGATTGACCGGTAAATCGAGAGCTTCGCCTTTCGGCTCAGCTCCTTCTTTACCACGACAGACCGATACAGCGACCGCATTACTGCAGCCGCTGCACCAATCCGCCTGTCAATCTCACGTTCCATCCTTCCCTCACTCGTGAACAGGATCCCAAGATACTTAAACTCCTCCACTTGAGGCAGGAACTCTCCTCCAACCTGAAGGGAGCAAGCCACCTTTTTCCGGTCGAGAACCATGGCCTCGGACTTGGAGGTGCTAACTCTCATCCCAGCTGCTTCACACTCGGCTGCGAACCGCCCCAGCGCATGCTGAAGGTCCTGGCTCGAGGAAGCCAACAAGACAACATCATCCGCGAAAAGCAGAGACGAAATCTGCCGGCCCCCCAACCGAACCCCCTCCGGCCCCTGGCTGCGCCTAGAAATCCTGTCCATAAAAATGATGAACAGAACCGGTGACATAGGGCAGCCCTGCCGGAGTCCAACATGCACTGGGAACAGGTCCGACTTACTGCCGGCAATGCGGACCAAGCTCCTGCTCCGGTTGTACAGGGACTGTACAGCCCTCAACAGAGGGCCTCCAACACCATACTCCTGGAGCACCTCCCACAGAATGACGCGAGGGACACGGTCGAATGCCTTCTCCAAGTCCACGAAGCACATGTGGACTGTTTGGGCAAACTCCCATGAACCCTCAAGCACCCTGCGGAGGGTATAGAGCTGGTCCAGTGTTCCACGGCCAGGACGAAAACCGCATTGTTCCTCTTGAATCCGGGGTTCGACTATCGGCCGGATTCTCCTCTCCAGTACCCTGGAATAGACTTTACCAGGGAGGCTGAGGAGTGTGATCCCCCGATAGTTGGAACACACCCTCCGGTCCCCCTTTTTAAAAAGAGGGACCACCACCCCAGTCTGCCAGTCCAGAGGCACTGTCCCCGTCTGCCACGCGATGCTGCAGAGGCGTGTCAACCAAGACAGTCCTACAACATCCAGAGACTTGAGGTACTCAGGGCGGATCTCATCCACCCCCGGCGCTTTGCCACCGAGGAGCTTGCGAACTGCCTCAGTGACTTCAGCCCCGGTGATGAATGAATCGACCTCCAAGTCCCCAGTCTCTGCTTCCTCTACGGAAAACATGACGGTGGGATTGAGGAGATCCTCAAAGTATTCCTTCCACCGCCCGACAATATCCCTAGTCGAGGTCAACAGCTCCCCATATCCACTGTAAACAGTGTTGACAGAAAGCTGCTTCCCCTTCCTGAGGCGCCGAATGGTTTGCCAGAATTTCCTCGAGGCCGACCGGTAGTCCTCCTCCATGGCCTCCCCGAACTCCTCCCAGACCCGAGTTTTTGCTTCTACAACCGCCCGAGCTGCCGCGCATAGCACCGGCCTCTTCTGATCCTTCCTGCGGGTGGTGGGCCTATGGGAAGGCAGGCCCACGTCGCTCATTCGGGCTGTGCGCGGCCGGGTCCCGTGGGCAAAGACCCGGCCACCAGGCGCTTGCCTGCGAGCCCCAACCCCAGGCCTGGCTCCAGGGTGGGGCCCCGGTGACGCCAATCCAGGCGACGTATGCTTCCTTGATTATTTCTCTTTCATAAGGGGCTTTTGAACCGCTCTTAGTCTGACCCGTCACCTAGAACCTGTTTGCCTTGGGAGACCCTACCAGGGGCATTAAGCCCCGGACAACATAGCCTCTAGGATCATTCGGGTGCTCAAACTCCTCCACCATGATAAGGCGTCGGTACAAGGAGGAGAGGTGTTGAATGGTTTATGGTAAGTGCTGACTTATTGTTATTTGAAGACTCTGTACAGAAGGGTTGTAACTCCTGACCTTTTATGCTGTGATTGGGCGTTACAATTGAAATGTTGACATACAGCCTCCTCGTGCAGCAGGTCTCTACTAAAATGTCTAAAAACACAATAAACATTGCATTGTCATGTTTATGTACAGTTATAGCTCTGGTTGAACGCCATGCACCAAAAGTGCCTTAATGTTGACAAAAAGCTCATTTTCTCATGCTTGTTCCCATCAGACAGTCTGAGAGGTTTGAAGGAATCACTGCTTTTCCATTCAATGATGCAGAGCTGTTTGAAAGGCAAAAGGAATAAATCTGCAGCACAGAAGAGCTCCCACCAGTGGCTTAGAGATGTCATTTAATTGTGCCTATTTAGAAGTAATATCAGTGTGACAATGCAGTCAATAATGATGATGATTTTCAGCTATACTTACAACTGTGACCTTTATGTTCTTTGTGTAAATATATTTAACTTTCACATATTTGAAGAAAAAAAAAAGAAATATTACAACAGATTTTGAAATACACTCCACTTTCTATATTTCTGCCTTGTCTTACAACATATTTTATAAGACTTGGAGATTTTCCCATTACTGTGTCTGGTGTAATGCCTGCCTGCTGGTCTACCCACAGCATCTTGAAGAGGTTCTGCATGCGGGAGATGTTCCTCCAATGCATTTTTCATCATAAGATTCAAGGACTAATGGTATTCCTTGGCTCGGTACAACAGTCGTAAGTGGATTGTCTCTGGCGTAACTATCCTTTCCCCCCAAAAAACAGCCAATGCAAGAAGTTTCTGATTTATTGTGGGCTCTACAATAAGTACTGCTGCTCCAGAGACTTTGGTTAACCTTGATTTCTCTAACTGTCACTCAACAGACTCTGCCTAACTGTTGATTATGTAACTGCTGCTTTTCACCAGTATATACATATATATATATAGGTGTGTGTGTGTGTGTGTGTGTGTGTATAGAGAGAGAGCACTTGTATAACCCTTTTCTTTAGACTTAACCACCTGTATGGTGTGACAGAGGGGATTTATAGTGTAGAGACTAATGGGACCAAACAGCTGTGACAGTGCTGGGAAGGGAAACACCTGCTCAGTAATGGAGGAGAAACTTTGAATCAGTCATGTTACATTTAGGTTGCCAACAAGGTGGCTGACGCACATGTTCAGTGTGTCTGAATGTCTCGCCCTCAGTAACTGAGTAATACAGTAACTAAGCCTATGCGCTGGGAAAAGTCACATTTCAGCTTTTATTATCCTATACAGCTGCATTATACATTAACAGTGGTGGGAAATTGAGAGTGCTTGGTGAAAGAGCACTGGTCTTTCAGAAGAAAGTGTTTCTCTTTTTCTGCAGAGAAGTGGTGGCAGTGCATTAAGCAACAGGGCTGAAAGAAAATGTGGCTTGAATTTTGAAAAACACCAGCACTAACAATACACTGCAGTCTGCGTTTTCATACCCTTAAAGTCAACCTACTCTCAGAGTAGGTTGAGATACTCTCAGTGAGTATCTCTGTGTCCCAAAATATTTTTGCGACTGGACTGAGGACTGCCGTACATTTTGTGGAAACAGATACATTTTCAGAGCTGAATCAGTTCTGCCTCACCTTCACTCCTCTGTGCTACAGTTCTCTCTATCACCACAAGAGGGTGGGAGATCTGAGTCACAGCGCTCTCCATGGGAGGAAGAAGCAAAAAACACTGAATGGGATGTGTTATTTAAACATGGTGCAGTAGTAATATTGCAAGTGAGGTGGAGATTAATGCTGTACTACAAGCAACAAAGGAAAACACTGATTGTAAATTCACTTATTTGCCAAAAATAAACACTCATAAGCCTCTTCGTTGTCTCTTGTGGTCTTCCTAATTAATAATTAATTTTATTGTGAATTATCATTTCAGATTCTGTCTTTGTTACCTAGTGTAGCTATATGCATGGCTAATCAACTAGACATAATAAGCCTCACAGTGTTGTGCCTAAACGCGTTTATTGAACAATAGTTCATGAACTCGTTCACATTTTGGGTGAACGTGAACAGAACGTACTGTATTACTGCCTGATGAACGTAACTATGAACTAGTTCATTCTGGTTGTAGGTTCTGTTGTAGTGTTACTAGGGGACTACCTTAATTTGATGTTGCATTCGTTGATAAAAATAACGGGGCACCACCTTCCTCAGCTAAGAAGGACTGCAGAAATTAACTGCTATAACGCTGATAAATACTAACGAATGAACTAACAGTAAACCAGTCTGATAATCTGAAGTGTAAACTCTGGATACAGGGATCGTATATATTCAGTTCAAAAGGACACCGTCTAACCAGGACTTATATCAAAATATCATTTATTAAGCAGAATTATGGATAATGAGTGATGTATCATGAATAATAAGAAGATGGGAGATGATATGACAAAACACACAAGACACTTATGGCAACACAATGGTAAATAAATTGTCGATAGTGAGAGGTAGTTGAAAAGGGAATAATGGGGACGCGAACGTAAAGTTAGGGAATTAACGAGTAGTTGAGAGAATTTGGATAAATTAGCAGTATCTTAACCTCATGGACCAATTCTTATTCAAACCCGCTCAGCATGCCTACTTGACTGATGGCGTCCCGTTGTACTCTGCTCCGAACTAACTCGAAGATGCCCAGATGGTCGTCCTTGGCTCGATCAACTCAGTGGTCTGGTGGAAGCCAAGCGCACCAAGGTGGAGAGCTGATGTTGGACGGTGATGTCTCTGGAACTGGTTCTTCGGTGTCGGTTACAGATGAGGGACGGCTCCGGATGGTCGTTAGTCGGACCAAGGATCAACAGCTGGTTGCAGGGTTTTGGTTCGGTTGAGTCCGTGACGGATTATTTTGGACTGATAGTACAAATTAAGAGTCTCTTCGATGTCGGTCGAAAAGGTTACAAAAATTACTTGCCTAAATTTTCTGATGTTAAAACAAAACGTTTGGCTAAACAAAAAGGTTAACTTGAAAACTTGCGGCAAATTATAGAAACACGTCTTCTGAAAAATGAATCACGCTACTCGGTATGGCTTTTGAGTAGCTCGAAGACGGGAAAAACTTAAAGAGCAAAAACGACTGTGCAAAACTAAAAGACAAAACTAAACATAACCTAAGACAAGACGGAGTAACGCGCACTCTGAGTAACGCACGCACTGTGAGTAACGAGCGCACGCACTGAATTCATGCTGCGGCTGCGGACATTTAAATCTCGCTCCAGGGGTGTGTCTAATGGGCAGGCCGTCGAACATGTGAGACGCTTTGTGACGTGCAATAGCCTCACGGAGCTGAATTAATCCATGACTCACACAAGGGGCTCATCTGCTTCTCACTATGGTCAATCACATATAATTTCAATAACAATTTTTCAATGACATTTCAACATTGTTCACAGCATGCATCAGGCACTTCCTATGGTTGGGTGACAACATTAAATGATAATCCTGGTACAGTTTCATCCCAACATGAATAATGACTCAATGTATAACTAATACAACAATAAAAGAAATAGAAAGAGATAAAGAAGGAAATAAAGATAAAGAAATTACGAAATAAAGAAATGCAGACGATATTTGCCAAAATGATTATCATCCTTATGATTATTCCTTAATAAAGGTCTTATAAAGCACAGTCAACTTCAAACCCTACGAACCCTTAGATAATAGGAAGGCTCCATTGCAGAGCCTCAGGCAAATCTTAAAACAAAGTTAGATTCACAGCTTGTCATGGGACATGAGAGAACATGGGCATCATATAGATCATGAGTTTAGCCATGTGAATATGTCCAGTGTTGATTCATACAGAGATGCAATTGTCAGGTATACCAAGAAACAAAGTCCTCCGGCTTACAAACAGTTCATTTTAAGGTTGGCTGCTTTGCAACCCATCAGCAGACTCTGTTTGTGGATTCAGTGGAAGCCTGGCCTTTGTTCTAGATGGTCTATAGTTCAATCAGTTAGACTGGTTTCCAACTCATGAGAAGTTAGAGAGGGTAAGAGAAGGTCAGTTAGAGGCTAGTTCTGCTACACTGTACGGCACGCTCTCTCAGTTTAACTTCGTTCAATCGAGTGCCAGATTTCTATACAGCCTTCCAGGCGAAAACCCAGCTAAAACACACCGTAAACAGGTCTTTATATGTAGCGGAAAAAACATCCAACCTGGCCACACCAGCTACTGGTGTCGCACCACCGCATGCATCATCAAAACAAAAAGTAGCATGGAGGCAACAAAGCAGCAAGGTGGCATCGTATGATCATTTAAATGAGTTTTATGACAAGGTTGATGAGGATGGGAAAAATCTTACATTTCTGTGCAAACTTTGGTTTTCAAAAAGAAAATCCGCACTTCAGTCACATCCACAGCAACCCTGAAACGACGCATTGAACTGGAGCACCCAGCTAGCCTTTCAAGGTATGTTCTGATGCATAGTTAGTGTTTAAACTGCTAAAATAATTGCTGTCTGTGGTTCTATATGGGCTGTGGCAATAATTTTGAAAAACAATAGCTCACAGTAACATATGGGAAAAAAAAGAACTATGAACTAGTTCACTTTTGGAATGGTGAACTTAGTTCAAAATTTTGAATTATGAACTATGAACTGAACTAGTTCATTTTAAAATTTGTGAACTGAACTTTGAACTAGTTCATGTAGAAAGTGAACTTTCCCAATACTGCACTGCATGAAGAACCACATTTCCAACCAGTAAATCCCCGCGAATTTCGTTGATTATTGGCAATTTACGGGAGTTTACGGGGAACTTCGCCCGCTCCGAATATCGTCCGAAATGAGCCATCTGTCAGTGGGGGGCGTGTTTATTCGCGCCTCCGCAAAGGTGCGAATAGCTCTAATTAGCACATGAACGCTACCGACGTTGATCTACTCAGGCTGGCCTGCTGGCTTCACAAACAACTATTGGATGATTCCACAGGCATTTAAAAGGAAACCCTCATGTGATTGGATAGCAACTCCAATCACAGTTGACAGAAACATTTTGAAAAAGTCTTTAATGAAATCGTGACAAACACACATCAACAAGGATCAACCACATAAAATCAGTGACTACTGGGGAAAAAAAGCAAGTAGGGCAGAGGGGTTCACTGATAAGAGTCTCTAGTTTGGGCCATGCCGCTGGTCCATGGTGCATGAAAAAAAGAGTCTAAGGCCTCTGGAAATGCTTCTTTGCTGCCTCTGGGTCATACTGAGTTGGCGCCTGTCGCTTTGAAGGGGACTCGATGCGAAGCCTCTTGCGGTGTGTCGCCACATACTTTGGGTCGCTCTCCAGCCGATCTTGCAGTGTCTGGCAGAGTTTGGAGAGCTAGGACACTCCTTCTTGCTTCCAGCAGCTGTAAATACAGGTATTAATATAATATTAGTACTGCTAAGAAACAATAACACACGATAACATATGTAACCATGTTTGTCAAAAACAATGCAGCTAATAAATAAAATTCAGCCCATTTTTACATTGTTGTGAAAATAAAGCGGCATTCGTGTAACTCTTACCCGCTTCCTTCTTTGTCTGCTGCGAGCTGAAATCTTCACAGCTGCTGCCTGAACTGAAAGAGCAGGCTGGGCATACCTGAAGCTCCTCCACACCATCTCATAATATGTCTTACAGGCCGCTGGAAGAAAATATATATTCGTTTGAAATAATTAAGACAGGCTTCAGTAAAAACAACAACAACAAAAAGAAACAACAGAAAGGGGTTAAAAAAAAAATACATAAAAGGACTCCTCTGTCCACACCATCCATGTCTGGACTCCCAGTTCAAGTGGCCATCAAGTGTGATGTCACCGTTTCGTTTTGGGACAAGTTCAGTCTGTAAAACACAAAAAGTACAAACACGTCATGCAACATTTATATTTACTTATATTCTGCAGAATATTTCCTGTGTATTTTATTAACTTACCGCTGCTCAGGTTCATATCGCCTGTCGTTTCCGCACTATTGTGCAGACGCCGCACCTTTTCCTTTAAAATAAAAAATACATTGTAATGTTAAATGTAATTTGAACAATTACCAAACATTTGGGACTTAGTGCAATAAGAATAATAAAGGTCTGGCTGCCTAAAAACTGCACAATGTAGTATTAAATGCTAACGTTACTTACTGCAACTTATGCACCCGTCTCTTCGTCTCCGCAGTTGCAGTGCGGTTGGGGCTGCTCCTCCAGGGCGAGCAGTCTGGCTTATATCTTGGTCATTCTCCTCGCCAACTGCGCGATCAGCTGCATTAGCAGCCAAGACAATCCACTGAAGACGCTCAGCAGTTTCTTCTCTAAATTGTTTGGACTTTCTGGATATGGTCGCTCCGCAGCCAGGCCGTCCACTCGTCGCAGAGGAGTGCCTTCTGGGGTGAACTGTCGACGACGTCCAGCCATTGTATGAGCAGTTAAAGTTTAACAGGACCCGAAACGTAACTGTTTTGATCTAAACACGATTCACATTCACAGACGCCCCAAGGTCGTTTTCTGCCGACGTCATTGCATCAGAGGAGGCGTCCAATCATATGCGAGGTCACACTCTCGGAATTTCTCGCGAGACAATTTTTGTTGCATAGAAAGAAAAACATGCTGTGACTACTGAGGTACTTTGATTTTCTATTTCCATTTTTCATCTGGTGTTGTGGTGGCTAAATGCGAAAAATTGTGAACTGTAGATGCTTTAATTTTCACAATTTGATTTAGTGGATTTAAGTGGAAAATGAAAGGCTTTTGAGGGTCAGGACACTTATCCTGTATGTAACCTATAAAATTATTTAAACACACTTTTAAATCCTCATGAAAAAAGAAAAAAATCTTTGTCTGTATTCTGTAGCACAGAACACACACACACACACACACACACACACACACACACACACACACACACACACACACACACACACACACAATCCAATTTGCGTTTGTATAGCTTTGCAGCATTTACATTTGCATTTTAACACCACATGGTCACAGGGGCTGAGAGAGAACTTCCACGGCAATTTACAGTGACGATAATTGACGGAAATGCTACTTTTCATGCAGTGCTGAAGCCTCATATCTTGTTCAATTAAAACATGAAGACAACAGCTTATACCTTACACACAAAAATGCAAACATATTATACAGATCCCATATTCACACAATTTATCACAATGTTAGAGGCCTTGAAACATCAATCAAAGACTCTGTTCTTAGCAGGAAATATTGTACAAGGCCCCCCAAAAACCACCCATTTTACACTCCATTGTCGAGGGCCAGTAATGAAAAATATGGCATCCACTTCTGCCTGTCTGTCAGTTATTTGTACAGTTTTGTCTGTGTCAAATACTTTAAACAGGGTTTCCTGCATGTCAGTTATTGAATGAGGACCATATTCTACAGCTTTTCGAGGCTCATTCAGCCACGTCACCACTTTCTTACTATAGAATGTTTTATCAAAATACGTTCTAAAACAAGATTTTGAATAACACAAGATCAGGCAGAACTGGCTGAAGGACAAAATGATTTAACAATATGGTGGGACCACCTTGGTTGGTCTGGGGGGGGCAAGCAATTCTCAAAATTCTTTGAATATATTTGACAGAATTTATATGTAAATATATAACATGTACATAAAGTTTGAAATATATAATCTCTATCACTGCATGAAAAAACAAATTTTCGACCCGTAAATCCCCGCGAATTTCGTTGATTTTCGGCGATTTACGGCAAGTTTACGGGGAACTTCGCTGGCTCCGAAAATCGTCGGAAACGAACCATCTGTCGGCGGGGGGCGTGGTTAATCGCGCCTTCGCGAAGGTGCGAATAGCTCTAATTAGCACATGAATGCTACCGACATTGATCTACTCAGGCTGGCCTGCTGACTTCACAAACAACCATTGGATGATTCCACAGGCATTTTAAAAGGAAAATGATCACTCACTCATGTGATTGGAGTTGCTATCCAATCACATGAGTGAGTGATCATGTGATTGGATGACAGCTCTGCTGCTATTGGTCATCTGTGCGCCACAAATAATAATAATAATAATAAATACATATTAAATTCATATATTATATAATAAGTTAATATATAAAAAATAGTTATTATATTGTTATATTTATGTATATATAAATGACATATATATTTTATTTGATTGATGATTCATTGATTTATTTGGCGATCCACCTTCTACACTACCACACAGTAGAACACAAAGAACACAGTTGACAGAAACATTTTGAAAAAAAGTCTTTAATGAAATCGTGTCACACACATTAACAAGGATCAACCAAGGAATGAAAAAAAAAAAATCTTTGTATTCTGTAGCACAGGCTGTGCACGCTGCCAGCCAGGCGTCATTCCTGAAGGACACACACACACACACACACACACACACACACACACACACACACACACACACACACACACACAAAATCCCAATTTGCATTTGTATAGCTTTGCAGCATTTACATTTGCATTTTAACACCTCATGGTCACAGTGGCTGAGGGAGAACTTCCACAGCAATTTACAGTGACGGAAATTGACGGAAATGTGACTTTTCATGCAGTGTATTTTATTTTAACATGGAATGACCTACACTGCTAAGAGTTGATCATCAGTGAGCATACGTGTTTGCTAAATATGAAGCTACAGACAGTTTTCAGCTGGCTGTGCAAAAATACTGGAAGCACGGGAGAGCACCACCTGTAAAGTTGAGTACATTGTATCTTGTTTGTTGAATCTGTGCATAAAGCAAAATGTAGAAAATGAATGTGTTTTTTAGGGTAGTGAGGTGGAACATTTCCCGTCTGGTCCAGTGAGTCCTGGAATCTCCTTCTGGCAGATTTTTACAGAGCCAGGCTAGCTGTGTGTCCCTGTGTCTAGTCTTCAAGCTAAGCTAAGATACACTGCAGATGAAAGTACTTTCATATTTAGTTTATGTTTCAAACGTGTTGCCGGCATCAAATTCAGAATCAGCATATATAGACAAACATTAAATATATTGGCTTTGTACTGTTTTCAACAGAGTATGCCAAAAAGGATTAGCGAATGATCACTTTTTGTTCCAGTCATGTTTCACAGTGTCCCAATTCTTTTGAGGTTGGTGAAATGTTGTTTCAACAGCAATACAGTGACTACATTTCCACATGTACTCTGCTTCAGGCTGACAAGCTGTTGAGGCAATTATTATATATAATCTAGATGCCTTTCTTTTGGAATTTGGACTTTGTTTTAGTCTTAAAGTTTTTCCTGCTCTCACACCATGGTAATTTTCTCAGACTTAACAAAGAGTCTGAGAATCACTCCTCATGACTCAACTGTAAACTGACCTTGATTTGTAAATTTGCACATAAGAGTGCACATTTAAGCTGCATCTTACAAAGTTTTGCTCAACAGTTTTACTTCAGGAAGTTCTCCCTGCCTCATCTCATTTAAGTAAAAGCTGAATTTTTAGGCCTCACTCTTTCAAAGTCCTTGGTGCTCCCTCACCCCCCAACCATGTCTCCATTCCCCTTGGCTCTCCAACTGTATGGGATTACGTAAGTCACTGGTCTGCACCCCTGGCAGTGTCCTGGCATTTTTATTAAGTGCGCTGTATATTATTTTTATGCCTCGTGGTACTGCCACTGACTGCCAGCCCTGCCATCCCAGTGCCAAGGTGAACATGGCCGCCCTAGACCAGGCTTTTGGCAGAAAGTCACAGCATGCCAACACATAAACACCTGGAGCTCACATACACACACGCAGCACTAAAGTAATGCCCTGTTGCATGTTGACTCACTGTGTGTCCCCATCGTCACTGACTTTCGCAATTTAGCTCTATGAGAAGATGAAAATGAGTAATTAGAGAGAATTTGCTCACAGGCTGATTTTAAAGGAGACAGATTGTTGATAAACTGAAGAGAAACACAGAAAAACTAGACAATTTCCCCTGGGGAAATTTTGAAATGGCCACGAGGGTTACTGCCAGAGTGTGTACATTATGATGAGATTCTTCAGAGATTTCAAACAATTAATACTAGTGACATTATGATATTATATAGAAGGAGCCAGTGTTGGGAAAGTTCACTTTGTACATGAACTACTTCAAAGTTCAGTTGTAAGCATGTAATGTCTTCTCACATCTCTTCATCACAGCAAGTTAACTGTCAATAGCTGTAGTGTAATAACCCTTACCAAAAAGAAGTATACTTCAAATTCATTTTCTTAAGTATACTTAAGTAAAGCATAAGTATATTTTTTATAAGTATACTTTATGTAACAAGTATACTAATATCAATGTACTAGTAGTATACTTCTAAGTGTACTTTTTCAATACTTCTTGGGACTAAATTGGCCCATTTTTTTGTTTATAAAAAGTATACTTTAAGTTTATGAGAAGTAAACTTTGAGTATACAATTAGTTTACTTTTAAGTTTTATTTTGTAATGCAAGTATAGTACAAGTAAACTTACAGGTATATTCTTTGTTTATAAAAGTATACTATACGTATACTTCGCTACTTAACCACTTCCAGCTGAATTTTTTTTGTGGGGGGGGGGGATTTTTGATTTGGTGTGACAGAGACAGTCAAATTTCAGTAAGCTACTAGTTTAATAGTTTTTATACTGCAAGCATACTTTAAAGTTTAAAGAGTGAAGTTAATATCATACTTAAAGTTTACTATTTCTATATTATTTTCATACTTCAAAATATACTACTAGATTACTATTTAGGTATACTCAATATGTAATGTAATGTAATGTAATGTTTATCTGTTTCTGTGTGGGTTAATAACACCACATAAAAGATGAAGTTCAGTTCCACCCATGTACTATTTACTCTAAGCTATTCCACCCCGAAGCTGACTTGTTACTGCAAATGTACTTGTGGAATATGTAAGTTCATGAGATAGTGTGTAAAACATACTGCAGTGTACTTCAAAGAAGCCAGTATGTATGGGAAAAATATTTTAATAGGCTACTATCAAAAGAATAAGCACGACTGCAATCCAAATATACTTGAACATTATTATACTTTTCCTAAGTATATCTCCATCAAAAGTTCAAGTACAAGTGTAAGCCAAATATACTTTCCTGTAGAGTTGGGCGGTATCCAAATTTTGACACTGTCAAACTTTCCCCACATTTTCCCGGGGTATACGGTAATACCGTGACTAATAAAAAATCACTTCGCAGGGCAGCGTCAATGCTCAAGCTAAGAAGCACCAGTCCTAACTTGTAGCATACCAGAATGACGGGGAGAAACTCAGTTAAAAGCCTCTACCAAGCATTGTAACCCAAACGAAACATAATTCATACCCCACAAAATTATATGTGCATTTAACGACAAACACGAAAACAGCGCACGTCAATGGCACTATCTGCTGATTTCACCACCTCACGCAAACCACCAAAGCCTGGTATCATATGAAAGCAGACAGTCTGATGACCACGAAGATGTCTGCCTCCACACTGTGCGACGAAAACTCGGCGAGCTAGCAGCCAAAGAGTACCAGAAAAAAAACTTTGCTAAATCATAAAGTATGTTTTACCTTTGCTGTTTTGGGATCAAAATCAGAATCAGAATCAGAATCCGCATTCCTTTATTGATCCCCGAGGGGAAATTGTTTTTTGTACAGTGCTCCACACAAAACAGAATTACAGATTAGAATAAAAAAGAGAGAAAGAACAAGAAGGAATAAATATAAAGCCAATATTAAGAAACAGAATATTAATACTAAAGATATATGTAAATAAGAAATATACAACACAAAATATGCAACACAATGAAATATACAGTAATAAAAATAAGTAATATACTGAGTATATTGGATGTGCAAAAAAATGTACAAAATGGAATCAGATGTGCAAAGTAAATTGTAAATATACAACAGAACAGACCAGACAATGACAGTGAAGTCCAAGGGCCATTCAGAGGGAGGAGTTGTACAGGTTGATGGACACAGGCAGGAATGATTTCCTGTATCATTCAGCCCTGTTTTGGTGGTATTAGTCTCTTACTGAACGTACTCCTGTGCCTGGCCAGCACATCATGAAGTGGGTGTGAGACATTGTCCATGATAGTTTGTAGCTTATTCAGCATCCTCCTCTCTGACACCACCGTCAGAGAGTCACACTCCATCCCCACAATGTCACTGGCCTTGCGGATCAGTTTGTTGAGTCTGTTGGCGTCCGCCATCCTCAGCCTGCTGCCCCAGCATGCAACAGCATAGAGAATTGCACTTGCCACCACAGACTCATAGAAAATCCTGAGCATAGTCCAGCAGATGTTGAAGGACCTCAGTCGCCTCAGGAAATAGAGACGACTCTGGCCCTTCCTGCAGAGAGTGTCAGTGTTCTTTGCCCAGTCCAGATTATTGTCAATATGAACCCCCAGGTACTTACAATCTTCCACTATGTCCACACTGACCCCCTGGATGGAAACAGGAGTCACAGGTGCCTTGGCTCTCCTCAGGTCCACTACCAGTTCCTCAGTCTTTGCCACATTTAGTTGCAGATGGTTCTGCTCACACCATGTGACAAAGTTGTCCACAGCAGCCCTGTACTCATCCTCATCGCCCTTGCTGATACATCCAACTATCGCAGAGTCATCAGAAAACTTCTGAAGGTGGCAGGTCTCTGTGCAATAGCTGAAGTCCATGGTGTAGAGGGTGAAGAGGAATGGAGAGAGAACAGTCCCCTGCGGGGCCCCAGTGTTGCTGACCACTCTGTCTGACACACAGTTTTGCAGGCGCAACACTGTGTGCCTGCTTATAAGTTATATTCTAGCCCGAAAATACGCTGCCAATGTCTCCTCCTATGACTCTGCGTTAGTTTGAGATCAATCACGAAGGTCCTGCTTGTTTACATAAAAAGGAGGGGGTTTCTCGAATGAAGGGAGAGCTCTTCATGCAATAACCTATCTCTGGGCTTACTTCCTTCTGGATCGTCATTGGTGTTTCTATGGTGAATGTGGGCGGGTCGCTGAGCTACTGACCGGCGTAACCACGCAGTTAGTTTCACCGCTCTGTCTCGTGAACGAGCAGAGCGCTCACAGAGGACTCTGCTGAGCAGCCCGAAGTGTTATTTTACTGTTTTATTTGCATTTCGTCCTTTTATGAGAGCTAAGAACAATAGCAAGCAGAAAAAGGCTGAAAAAGCGTTTTCAACAGAGGAGTTTCTCTGTATGCTTGGACGAGATAACGGTACTCTGCCCAGACACGCCCATATGAGCGCCTGGACATACCTGTGTTAAAACATCTGTAAAACTGCTCAGGTTTCACCTTTTTCTCGAGTAAAAATTCAACCAGATACATTGAACGGAGTGGACTTCATTTTTGTTATGACGATGCTACAATTATGTTGGACCCCATAGACCTATATGCGCAGCATTTTTTTTAATGATGGTAATGAAACTGATACCATTGCTATTTTAAGATACCACGGGATACCTTACTACCGGATTACCAACGCTGCTTTCCTGTATACTTTCCAGTGTAAGCCAAGTATACTTAAGTATAACTTTGTTAAGTATATTTCTGATAAGCACATCAAAAGTAAACTGAAAGTATCCTCTTTTATTTTTAGTTTAAAAGAAGTATACTAATAGTATACTTAAATAAACCCCTTTTTTGTAAGGGAATCCTGTAATCAGTTACTTTAAACCCAAAATTCGGTTAAACAGCCCCAAAAAACACCTACTACATATTTTTCACGGAGTTGTCTTTAGACGTTGTGACTGGGCAAGTCAAGCCACACACATCTACACACCACTTCCTTTTCCTGCCATTACCTTATGCCTTAAAATAAAATAAACGTTTACGGTGTGTTTTTCTCACGCATTTCCATTACTTTTCACACGTCTCTCTCTCTCTCTCTCTCACACACACACACACACACACACACACACACACACACGGGTGCACGCACGCTCTCAGCGCATCAGACACACACGGACTCAGACGGGGAAAACCAGCGACTTTCTGCCCCTGCATTGGTCTGACAACAAGGCTAATGCTACTTTGCACACGTCTCTCACACACATGCGCGCTCTCAGCGCAATGCACACTCATTCAGACGGAGGAAAACAGCGACTTTCTGCCTCTGCATTGATCTGACAACAAGGCTAATGCTAATAAAACGGTAGGTCCTATCAGAAAAAACACAGACCGTCATCACTGTAAGGCAGGGGTGCACACACTTTTTCAGCATGCGAGCTACTTAGAAAATGACCAAGTCAAAATGATCTACCCACTATAAAAATGCAAAACATGCATTTATTTATAAATATATTGAGAATTCTTCATATGTGCAATATATGCTGGTGTACCTTGTATAACTTCATGAACCCATATTGCATTATAAAACTTTGGACGTTTTATGTCATTACCTTACTCTGATGACCTGCACTGAATGGAATCAGCCAGGGATGCATAGTCCGGACAGTAACCACTTTTCCCTTCTTCAGTATAGCGATGGTAGGATGGCAGATGAGGCAAACGCACTTCGAAAATGACATAGTGAAAAAAAGTCCTCCTCCCAATCCGTATGGAAGTGGTAAGTTTTTGGCTTCTTACTTGGTCCAGCTCCCCCACTCATTGTTATACCCTTTCTTAAGTTTAGAAGAAATAAATTGGAGGCTAACTTGGCAACTCGCTAGCTTGCTAGAGTTTTGCAGCACTTAGCGCCGTTGCACGCACATGCGCGGTGACCCATGTGTCAGAAAAGGTCAGATGTCAGACTGGCTGCCCTGTATGTCAATCAAGTGACAAATTTCATTGTGAGGATGGATGATAGGCTGACGTCTATTTTTTTAATACCATGCGCTTTACCCACACTACCTTTGCGATCGACCGGTAGATCGCGATCGACGTATTGGGCACCCCTGCTGTAAGGACTTCCTGAACAAATCGGTGTGATTTCGGTGTATGTACAGTCAATATTTTGGAGACACTTGCGAGTTTAAAACAGGGCTCCGTTCTGCTTGTCTCAGAAAATCTGTGTATTGCAGTCAATGAGGAGCAGAGACGGACGTGGCCGCACTTAGAGGCTGCTAATTCAAATTCTGTAAGTGTCTCTGAGTTTTTGAGCACATTGTGAGAGACAGAACAAGTTTGTCTACAAATGTGGAAAAAAAATCATGCATGTAGAGTGTAAATAGTGGCTGGGAGGAGTGTGGAAAGAGAAGAAATCTGGGCGTTTTTTCGGCTCTCTCCCACGCTGAGCGATGACGTCACGTACTCTAGCGCCAACGTTCCATCCAATACACACCCATTGAAAGCTCCAAATTTCTCCCAAAATGATCATGGTCATTGAACAGTGATAGATCAAAAACCACATGACATATCAAAACGTGGAGTAATACACCAATACAAAAGACTTTTGTCTAAAGTTTAAAGTTTAAATGGAGTCTCTAGGTGAAAGTATGCCAGAGTAGTAGGCAGTACAAAAACTCCAATGACTTGTTAGTTTTTTGACCTCCTCCCATTCATTCTCATAGAGACTGTCAAAAGTCTAGGAAAAGTAATAGCACACCAATCCCGATCAAGATGCACATTTTGATATATAATTCGTCTGGGTGCTCTCAAAGCTGTAGGACAAGTAGCGAATTGAAATTTGACATGGAAGAGGAAAAAGAAAAAACACGCAGTATAACAAGAGGGTTCGAGGCTTCACCTCGTGGCCCTAATTATGCTTTAATTATGTTTCTTGACTTAAGAATTTAGTTAAAATTTAAATTACATTCAAGACCGTGTGTGTGTGTGTGTGTGTGTGTGTGTGTGTGTGTGTGTGTGTTTTTGATGGGTAGGGTGGCAGGTGTTTCAGTTTATTCCAGGAAAGCTGATGGAGGACGTGGTGTGCACAGTGTGTATTTATAGCCAGTGAATCTCCAGCATGGAGCCAGAGTTTGGTGTGAAAATACACTCAGAGGCCTGGATACACAACAGCGACCCCAATGGAGAGCTCTCAGCCAATCGGTACAGACACACACACACACACACACACACACACACACACACACACACACACACACACACACACACACACACACGTTATAATCTGCATGATGGATATGGAGCTCCTGGCCACACTGCAGAGTACAGAGAATCCTACTCAACGCTATATATACAACAAACACATTTAAATCTATGTACTCAACTATTAAGAGATGAAGATGAACACAAGTAATAGTCCAGGTCTGAGCAACCAAGACATGTTTTTACAGTTGAAGTTTAACATTTGCTCAAGTTGTGAAAACCTGAAGAAGTAACTTATTTCACCAATATGTGAGAAATATTTGTAAACCTCCTTTAATGTGGTTGAATCTTTACTGTGAAACACACATTATGGAGAATTTATCCCAATTCATTCATCCCATTGCTCAGAAATTAGTATGAATGAGACACTTCCAATTAATTTGTCAGAAATGTTCACATTGCGGGCTGCACGGTGGCGCAGCAGGTAGTGCGCGTGCCTCACAGCAAGAAGGTTGCCAGTTCGATCCCCAGGTCAGGCGGGGCGTGTGAAGCTTGCATGCTCTTCCATATCCGTGCATGCGTGGGTTCTCTCCGGGTACTCCGGTTTCCTCCCACAGACCAAAAACATGCTCATTAGGTTGACTGGTGACTCTAAATTGTCCGTAGGTGTGAGTGTGAATGTTTGTTTGTCCTTGCATGTGGCCCTGCAATCGACTGGCGACCGGTTCAGGGTGTACCCCGCCTCTCGCCTCTCTCATGGTGACCCTTGTGATCTCGCCCAGCTGGGATAGGCTCCAGCCCCCCGCAACCCCGAAAGGGATAGGATAATGGATGGATGTTCACATTGCATTCTACAGCTGATAAGTGGAAGATGTTTAAATGAAGTTTAGTAAAGCTGGACTCCACTAATTTAGTGTTATACTTTCATACAATTGGGAGACTCACAAGAAGTAGACTTGCTGAAAATTCAAGCAGCAAACACAGAAGTATGGCTAAATCTTCAGAAACACTGAATCCTACAGTTACCCAAATGCAACCAAGAACATGTTTTTGTTACATGCTCCTTTCGTGATAAGTGCCTCCTTACTTTCAGTTTGTAATACAGGCTTTCTGTTAGAAATGTGCCTTCAAACCCAAGACCAAATAACCCTGCTGACATTATCAGTGTTACAACTGTTTTTGAAAAAAACAGTGCCAACTCAAGCTTAGCTAACTAGCTTTTTCTGAGCTTTCAACCATGTCACAGGGTCTCCATCAGCAAGTGGACTTTCCATGGTTGACATGGAGTTGATTTTTTGAGTAACTATTAGTAACTAGTAAGTTTCAGTAACTATTATGAACTAGCAGTTTTATGACTTCTTCTCAGTGTTGACTAAAAGTTTACTTAAATGACAACTGAGTGTACTCTATCTGATGATGATCATGTGATATGACTGAAAGCTCCAGAAAAAGCCAGTATGTGTATCTTTATTTGGGATTGTTTTGACAAAATGTTATTTCCAAAATGGACTTTTCATTAATCATTTATTAAGACAAGTACATTGAGTTTCATGTGAACAATCTGTGGATCGCTCCTTTAAAGTTGCCTCATCTGAGGCCAGCTGTAAGAGTTACTTCACTCACAAAAACACAATGGTGTTATTGTTCAAATACAAAGGGGTGTTATCAATAGCTCGCCATCTGCCCATTTTAATCCAAAACTGCACATTTTGTTCCAAAGGAAAATCTCTCAGGAACTGCAGATGGATTGTCGTGAAATTAGATTTGGATAGTCTTGGTCCCCAGAAGATGATTCCTAATGATCATGGTGACCCTTGTGATCTTTCTTCTTAATGGCATCATCATGCCAAAATTTCCTGCTTGTGCACAACAGATCCGACAGACTGCTTCAAAATGTAAAAGACACTGTGGCCTTTCCAATATTGCCACCCTCAGGACAAACTAAATATTTGTTGCCCTACAAGTGGGAAGACTCCAAGGAGCAGCTGAATCATCTGTGTAGTGGTCATCACCTTCGACATGTCTCAAACGCTTGTTCATTAATCTTTTTTGTTAGGCCAGCATGTGGAAACTTTGAAAATTAAATATGCAAATTCAGATGTCTCAAAGTTCTCTAGTTCACTACCAGAGTAAACTAAACTACTAGAGCACCAAATCTTTAAGTCATTGTTTGAACTTTGTAGCCAAGCCCTCTTTGCCACAGGAGCTGCAGTCTGAGTGGCAGCTGTTTTATGGTTGAGTGCTGCCCCCTTGTGCATGAACAGAGGAAAGCCTACAGAATGATGGAAATGCAGTAACTTCTTACTTCTATCCTTTACATCTTTGATACAATTTGAGAGGATTCAGTAAATGACCAGATAACATGAAATTAAAATATTCTTCAGAGAAATGAGGGTTAGGGTTAGGGTTAGAAAATAAATAATTAATAACATATTCAATTTAAAAATTAAATAATAGATTAAAAGATATATACATGCACTATTGTAGTCTTTTTATACATGGGCACTGTGCATAAAAGGAAAGATGTGGATGTGCACACGCACACACACGCACGCACGCATACACACACACACACACACACACACACACACACACACACACACACACACACACACGTGTATGCGTGCACACATGCACACACAGACACACACAGACACACTTACTCAGAAACCGCTATCCAACGTCAGTGTTTGCAGTGCTGGTCCAATGATCATGCTACCGAGTGGATCATTAACATGTGTGATAACTGAGGACCAGAATTAACCAGTTCGGATTAAACTAAGGTACACACACAAGCGCTTGCACACACACACACACACACACACACTGAGGAAACAGCACTTACAGTAGTTAGAGTCCAGAGAGTCTAGAGAAGCTTCCTCTTGTCTGGCTTTGTCAATATTGATGATGATTTTTTTTTTTTACACTCAGTCATAAGTTAGGTTAAAGCTGCAGCTATTGGGACCAGATCATTCAGAGGAGATATTGTTTAAATTGCTGGTAGTACAGAAGAGAAGACAAATTAATGCTAGCCAGCTGAAGAAATGTTGTTCCTGAGGTTTGACTTTTTTTGTTGGAAATGCAAATGTCCACATACTTGCAGGTTAACTGAACTCAAGAGCTCAGTCGAGATATCAGTGATGAGCTTTCTCAGAGTACACCTTTGACCTTTCATGTCACGAAAGGCCTCAAAAATGAGAATCTACTGAGAGGAAAGAATTCCATTTGGTCAAAAGCAAGCAAGACTGTCTCAGTGAAGAGCCGCTGAAAACAAAAACAATCCACTAACAAATGACAAAAGAAAACTAAATGCAATCTTTGAGCCAAAATGCTTAGAAATAGTCTGAACAATGTTTGCTGTTAAATAATGAGGAGGGGTAAATACCATTTGGGTGAGAGAAGCCAAAATGACACAAAATACAGCAGAGAGGTTTAGAGAACTGCATGGAAAACACCTTAAAGTGACAAGTGAGACTGGAGGTAGGTTAAGAGCTGATGAGAAAATACAGAAAACTGACACAAGCTGAAAATGTAAGTGACTTGCAGCAAAATGCAGATGGAAAAACTTGACCATGACAAAAATCTCACTTCCTCCTGTGTGAAGCATTATTTTCTGTGTTGCACTGAATGTCTGCAGGTTACAGTGAGCTGTTTTGCTGTCCTTTGTTGACTCTCAGACTTTGACCTTCCTGTCCTCTGACCTTTCTGAAATCTCTAACACCACAACAACCTTATGAGCTCGCATGAGTTAGTGAATGTTTCTTTTTCTTAACCTTCGTCACCTTGAGGAGTTATGAGCCTATGTTATGTGTTATCTTCCAGGATGGGTCAAATGCGGAGGACAAATTTCACCAACTGCATGGCGTGCGCTTGTATGTGTGTTGTGTGATAATAAAGGGGATTGTCCCTCTGATTCTTCTTCTTCTTCTATCTTTTATGCTGAACCTTCTGATCATTTGGAGAGTGTTTGCATTACCATGGCAATAGCATGAAAGTTATTTAACATGAATCACTTTCTATCTTGTAGATTTTTTTCAGCAAATGCTAATGAACCTTTTTCAGGTTTATGGCTGCTGAATGACCTACTGTGACCGTCTGTTGCCACCTTATCTCTGTGTCATTGTAAAATACACTTTTATGTGAACACTGCTGTTGAGAAAGGATAGAAGTTCAATACTGTAGTCTCGTTTTAAATGGAGCACGTCTTTCAAGGAAATTCAGCTGGAAAACAACAGCTGCTTGCTTTCAGTCTTTTCTCTCTTGATACTGGTTTTATCTTATTTAAATGACTTTAAGATGCATTTTTCATTTTCCTTAATTGACCATTTTTGATTCAAATTTCACACATTACTGCAGGAATTGTTCTCATAGCGGGAGTACAGAAACACTGTGAGGCCACAGCAATACCTGCATAACAGAATACTCCCTTGCAATTTGAACATGAGAAGTCCCTGTGGGAACTGCAGGTGTAATCAAATCATTTCAGCAGAGGTACTTTCATTATACTTTGATTATTCTGGTGCAGAATATCCAAAAAATGATGGTTGTATCATAGAGAAGTCATGACACACACATTTCACTGTTTACAACAAGTAAACTTGCATTGCTGGGAAAACACAGCCCTGAGTGAAATGTTGTAGTGATTAGTTCACTTTCCGTGTGGTTAGGCTCGTTCAAAGACATTGGCAGCTGATAGGCCGCCCCCTGCAGCCTCAAGGCTATGTTGTCCAATCGCTTTGTTTTATTTGCTTGTTATGTAATAGGGCGCCCTGCCTGTGTGGCTGGGGGGGGAATTAAAGCAACGGTCTGCGTCAGATTGCTCTTTCCAGGCAAGGGAGTAGCACCGGGTCTGCTGGCGGAGGTAAGGACGCACTTTTCTACTTCAGTTTCACAATTCTATGCGTGATGCATGGTTAGAGTGCAGACAGCGTCTCCCACACACGCGCGCGCACACACACACATTGTATTTGTATTAAGAGCCTGTTTGTGTTTGCAGCGACCTCCAGAGATGTTGAAAAATAAAAGTTCCACGTTATGGCTGCACGTGTCTTCTTAACGGGTGGCGGGATACTGTGCGATTACTGCTCTTCACGTTAGTTTGTGCTCTGACTTTCTTGGAAGTGTTTGTCGCAACTTGAACCTTCAGTGGGCTGTCAAAGCTCCTCACCCCCTCCGTGCTTTTGATTGGTCGACAACAGAAGCATGAGCTACACTTAGGCATTCCATTGGTTGACAGGGCTCAGTAATTATGACTGTTCAGGGTCAACAAACTGTCACAGCCATGATTACTGAGCACTTTTTTTATTCTTATTTACTTATTCATTAGAAAATGCTGTGTACTGCTGGCGCAGAAGGAATCATATTAGTGTTTTTATGCTGAGTATATCTATATGATGTTATATAAAGATAGGCAAACTTAAGAATGACAAACATAATACGCAATACTTCTTGAATATATTCCAAAGATGTGCAAATCTATTCAAAATACTACCATACTGGACATATAAACACATTCTTGCAAGTGCTTTTGATAAACCATCTGCAACCACATTTAAAATGCATTTTGTTCCTTTTCTGAAAATAGATTTTAAATTGCTGGTCATCTACATGTAAACATACATTCTGCCTGTGTAACATATCTGTTTACAGTCATATTCCTCAAACTGTGTCATGCTTAAGTCATTCTATGGTGAAACCACCACAGAGTTTGGACTTTGGACCCACTCATACAGTTGAGACTTTGACATGTTTGCATAAAGTGTGAGGGAGCGTCTTGTGACTTTGCAGTCTTTTTCAGAATTACCAAACAGACAACACAGAGCTTTATCATGAAATACCTGCACAAACACACATCTATCAGAAGCACAGGTGTGTCTTGTCTGAATGTTGCTGGGTGTATTCTGAAGTCAGTGTGCTGGCTGAATGAAAGTCATGGTCTCTTGAAACTTGTAGTGCCCTGTAGCCAAATAAAGACTGGGACAAATTAATATGTGTCATAGTTACAAAATATGTGACATAATCCAGAATTGCTTATACTAATTCCTAAACTTTTTGGTTGTCCTGGCTTGTGTTTCTGTCTCTTAGAATACAGTTAGGTGTAAGGATGAAGATTGCAGTGATTGGTCAGAGTCTATTCGGCCAGGAGGTTTACAAGGAGCTGAGGAAGGATGGCCACACCATTGTCGGAGTCTTCACCATCCCTGACAAAGATGGCAAAGCTGACCCACTGGGTGAGAATGTTACTGTGTCTGGAACGTCAAAACTTCAGTTTTGACATAAGAACATGGCTGTAAGACCAGTTAGAATGAATGTTAATGGAAATACTGTCACTGTTAAAACCTGATTTGTGTGTGTTTCTAAGCAAAATGAGTCAGGTCGTCAGGCACACCTGTCATGAATAGACTCGCAATGGTGCCAAATGAAATTTGAACTCCTCATAACACTGGCTTTATCACTTTGGTACCCTAAAGAAAAAGTCAATGTAGCTCTCCTGTCAAAGTTGCAAAGTCATTATTGTTGGTGTCCAAGTGCAGCGTGTCATCACCCGTTTACTATCTTTATATCTGACAATATCAGCAGTAAAATCTCTATATCTGGATTTACAGCCCTGTTAAAAAGCACAAGGAAGATCCGATTATTTGATTCTATTCTTTTGCCTGACAGCAACTGAGGCGGAGAAGGATGGTGTTGCCGTCTTCAAATTCCCCCGCTGGCGGGTGAAAGGCCAGGCCATCCCAGAGGTAGTGGCTCAGTACAATGCCACTGGTGCTGAGCTCAATGTCCTGCCCTTCTGCTCCCAGTTTATCCCCATGGAGGTCATTGACCACCCCAAACATGGCTCCATTATCTACCACCCCTCCCTGCTGCCTCGCCACAGGGGAGCCTCTGCGATCAACTGGTGAGTGATGCACACGTTCATCAGGTTGGGGTAAGCATGATGACAAGTTCAGTCTTTTACCTGCTTTTTCTGACACACAGGACCCTGATCCATGGTGACAAAAAGGGCGGGTTCACAGTGTTCTGGGCTGATGATGGTCTGGACACTGGACCAATCCTGCTGCAGAGGGAGTGTGACGTTGAACCCAATGACACTGTCAATACAATCTACAAGAGATTCCTGTACCCAGAGGGAGTCAAAGGCACAGTAAGTGCAGCGATGGGGCAAAGCATTGTGGATGGAGAAAACACAGGCTGTGTTGAGGTGGAATAGACTGAGTTAGTTGCTAAAATAGAGTGGAAACAATATGGTATGCAGGAGGCAGGAGTGTCTGTGTGTTTAACCACAAAATACACATTTACATTAGTGAAAAAGCATTCCAAGCTCTCATGCCTTTATCTAACAAACTGTTTTTGCTCTCACCTGCCATAGTTAAGCTTCAACCTGCCTTTGTTTAGCCTCTGAGGTTAAAGCAGGTCATCTGGTTTTGTGTATTTTTACATCTGGTTCTCAGTCTGTACAAAAGGGGTGGTGGGAGTCTACACAGAAAGTAGCTACTTGATGACTTTCCTATCTATCTTTATGTACATTTGATGCCACTGGGGCAGACCTTCACAATTACCTGAAAATCACATATATTTGATATTATTTTGGCCACACAAAGTTGATATAGCTAACATATTCGTGATTTATTACTCTTGCAGTCATGGTACAACATTAGCATTCATGTGGAGTGCTGATGCTGGCACCCAACATGTGTAACTCTGATATTCAGTCTCCTTTTTTGGTCTTGGCCATTTCCTTAGAATGATAATATATGGGATGGTAGTGTGTTGCTTCATCAGAGCTTAAAGTTATGTGCCATAAAATGAAAATTCTATTTCAATTCAATGTATTTATTTTGCCCTAAATCACAACAAAGGTTATATCATGACGTTTTCATCATAGAGCAGGTCTAGACTGTTAATCCACAGAGACCCAACAGTTCCCCCATGAGCAAGCATTTGGTGACAGCTGTCGGGTAAAAATTCCTTTTAACAGGCAGAAGCCAGCAGAGCCAGGCTCTAAACATCTGCCACGGACAGTTGGGTGTAGAGAAAGAGAGATATGCACAGCAATTAAAATAATAATAACAGTAACAATCATAATCATAACCATAATAATAGAAATATCAGTACTAATAAAATAATATATGATGGTATAAGTATATGGTATGTTTATGATAGTATATGTAAATTACAGCAATTATATTTATATAATGATAATAGAAATATGACTAGTAAAAATAACAGTAGCAGGGAAAATCAAGCAGGGCAACAGCAGTTGGCACGATCATGATCCACAATCCAGGCGCAGCCATGATCCATGGATCCATGGGAACGTACGAAATGAGACAGCACAAAGACACAAAGAAGCCCAGTTAGTAACCAGTTAATGGGACATGAGTGTATACAGATGGAGAAGGAGAGGAGAAAGAGAGAGGAGCTCAGTGTATCATGGGAAGTCACCCAGCAGTTTAAGCCTATAGCAGCATAACTAGGAGCTGGTCCAAGGCAAGCCTGAGCCAGCCCTAACTGTAAGCTTTAGCAAAAAGAAAAATAATAATTTAGGCCTACTCTTAAATGTAAAGAGGGTGTCTGCCTCCCAGAAAAGAGACTGGAAGATAGTTCCATCGGAGAAGACCTTGGTAGCTTTTGGAGACTATAGGAACCTCAAGTAAGCCTGCAGTCTGGGAACGCAGTGTTCTAGTGGGGTAATACGTTAAATTCTGATGAAGTGAAAACCGTGATGGACGAGATGAACCAAATTTATTGTGATAGTTTAGATGAAATTATGAGAGAAAGGTACAAACAGAAAACCACAACATATGTTGGATGTGACTCAACTCAACTGAAAAAATTGCCTGCTGTTGAGGCAGTAGATATAACAACTACCTGGTCATTCAGATGTCACTCTACTCTAGAAAACAAATGAAAGCATATAAAAATATGGAGGCTTACAACTTTCTTGCGAGCGGTTTGGTCCATGGCCTCAGGACCAGGGTGCTCTGGGATGACTGTTTTGTTTTTGCTGGGGTGCGTAGCTTTTATTGTCTTGTGGATTAGCCTAGCAACAAACATTCAACGTTGCAGTGCTGAATGTTGACGTTTATGTTTGCTACATTAACCACTTGAAAAAGTCTGATGAAACAGATTTTATAAGGGAAATGCTAATGGCTTTCACCTATTGGTGAATCCAGTTGAGACCCATAAGCATTTCCCTTATTAAATCTGTACCACTAAAAATGACAACATGAAGCTGAAGAAAGGTTTACAGGTAAATAAAAAAGTGCATGATGTAGTGGACCATCCTGTGTAACAAATGGCAAAGATAAATCATAAAGGCAGCACACATTTTACTTCGACTTGTTTGCAACTTGAATGCATCGTCTTGCTTCTAGGTGGAAGCAGTGAGGCTGATTGCAGAAGGGAAGGCCCCGAGGATCACCCAGCCAAAGGAGGGAGCCACATATGAGTGTATACAGAAGAAAGATAATTCTAAGGTAATATTCTAGGACAAAAAGACACATCACTTCTCTAATTCATAATCTAGCTCTACAAAAAAAGGTCATCTCTAGGGTGTACATTTCATGAGAAAAGTTTCCTTAAAATGACTTTTTATTGCTTTGAAATTGTCTTTAAACTGCTTGGAGAAGGTCACATATTTCAGATATTTTAAATATTATTGTAATGATACTAAGAAGAAGAGGGAGAAGAAGATGGCCCCTTTCACAATTGGGTTGCTCTACAGTGGGATGCTAAGATCTACTATAATTGATTAAAGGCCAATAAGGATAAAAAGACAACAAATGGGATAAGAAGACACTTGGAGCCAAGTGTATTCAAGATAAATTGAATACTTAACCAACAGAACAGTAAAACGCTACAACTGAAGTTGAGTGGGGGGCATTTTGTTTCCATTAGAGTACACAACAAAGAGCTGACTGGAATTAGGGGGAGAAATAGGAGACGGCAGGTAAGAAAGGTCCCCAGCCAGACTGCATCAGGAACGTTTGGCTACACTGTCACCATCTTAGACCTCTAGGCCAGGAGGATGCCCCATAAGAACAATGTAAGATGTAAGTAGAGCTGCAGGGCTCAGTTGATTAATAGATTAGGCGACTGACAGAAAATGTATCAGCAAATATTTGATAATAGAATAATCATTTTACTAATTGTTCAAACAATGGTTATTAGTTTCAAATATGAAGATTTGATGCTTTTCTTTGCCATTTAAGATGGTAATCTGAATAGTCTTACTGTAGTTTTAGGCATTACCAAAATTATTAAAAGATTAATCTAGAAATAATTGACTAATTATTCAGTAATGAAATGAATCCTCTGTGGTAGACATATGTGGAACGTGTAAAACAAGATTTGAAATATGTCTTTGAATCTGCAATCTCATATTCAGTTCAGGAGCTCCAGAGCAGAGGGCCTTTAGAGACCTTTACTCCTTCATTTAGGAACTTTCATAAGAACTTGACATAAAGAATCAGATATTTGCTAATACAATTTCAGTCAGAAAGCACAAATCAGAATTTTTAACCCATCGCGCTTAGAGTGCTTCCCTTTTTCCTCTTTTGTGACCGAGCTAACAGAGATGAGGAGGAATGTCCTGTTGATGCCTTCACACAACAGAAAAATAAGTAGCAATAATACCAAATACATTAATGTTGATATAAAACATTTTATTATATGTGCTAACTTAATTAATTGAAATGTGTGTCTGATCTAATTATAGCAAGAAGTTATGTCACCATTGGTTGTAGTTATGTTACGTCTGTCTATTTGTCAGAGTTTGGAGCAATTGTTGCTAGTGTTAACAACAGCTTTCTATGAAATCCTGTTTAACTTAGAGCATGGTTTTCTATGACTGTGGTGATTGACTATGGAGGCAAAGACAGGGATGTACCTGAAGTACATCATAATGTAATGTAAGCACCAATGAATGTATAACATTGAACTTTTACTTTGAAAACCACCTATCTGAATTATTGATTTTATGCTTTGCAATTTCAAAAACGGGATTTCAAGTTTAAGTAGTTTTTTTTTTTTAATTCACAAATTGAGAAGTCCAGTCTTCATATTCAAGATAAATGGCACCACTGAGGATATGCAATGAAGCCTGAATGGAGTCTTATCAACTCCCTGTGCTATCACCTTGGATACCTGAATATTTGATTTGAATTTGTGAACCTGCAAAAAGGTAATGCTTTACATTTTTGTACATTGCATTTGAACACACAATGAAACAGACTCCTCCGTGTTTTGGCAGATTGACTGGAACCAGTCTGCTGACGCTCTCCACAACTGGATCCGAGGTAACGACAAAGTGCCTGGTGCCTGGGCAGAAGTTGATGGACAGGTAACACAGAGCAGCGGATCATTCATCTACATTCTTTGTTTCTTTGTCCCTTGACTGGACTGTATATCTGAATGCTCAGTAATGTCCTTAAACCTAGATAATGTTGTCAGTTGAGAGGTGATCCGACTGGATATCTTTGATGAAAATGGTTTGTTCTAATTGGCAGGACAGATTTTAAATCTCAGCCTGTTAAAACAAAAGACCTTGTGGCAGATTCTAAGTTAAAATAATCTTATTTCAAGGTATTGATGGGAAGAACTTTGCACTGAAAACTGATTTTTCTCAGTCATCTTACTGTGAGCGATGGAATCTTACATAAAAGTCTGCTAAATTTCAAATAGTTTTGGCTTTAAGAGGCCTCAAGAGATTACTGTATTTTTCTCTATGCTCTTCTAATGGTTTGATGTGGGACTTATGTGCACCAGTCAAAGCATTGTTACTAATTTACTCATGACTATTTGATAATGAAGATAATAATACCAGAGAAGAAAAGAATGAAGTGAGGATTTTGGCTGCTGTCAAACAAGACACACATATTTTCAGTAACAGTAACAACTGTTGAGTTCTACTATATCTGTCTTCATCAAAGTTGTGCTTTTGTGACTCTCTCCCTGCAGAAAGTGACTTTCTATGGCTCCAGTCTGGTGGATAATGGCACGACAGCTAACGGTCAGCCCCTGGAGATCCCCGGAGCCTGCAGACCCGGCATCGTCACCAAGGCAGGCCTGGTGCTGTTTGGCAATGATGGCAAGACGGTAAGTCAACTTATGAAGCTGGGGAGGGTCATATGTAAGTAATTCTCCACTAAATTTCACCAGAAGTCAAAACCAGTGATTGATGATGGGTACAAAAGTGTAATATGTAAGGATTTTTTTGTGTATATAGCTGCTCCAGAGTCAGTAATGTCATGGGTATCTCATCTGAGATAATGATGTCATTTTCCGGATTCAACTGATCAATTTTGGAAAACAGTGATAGATTTTAACCCTGTTGTGTGGCCAATGCATTGAAACATGTTCCTACACATAGTTGTCAGAGTGCAATTTAAAGCTGTGGTAGGATAATCGACCAGGTTTTCTATCAGTTAAACTGACAAGATGTGGCTATAAGAGATGCCATTGATGCAGGTTGTGTTTTGAAAGGCCTGTTGTTCTCTCTCTTATTCTTATTTTCCTTACGCTAAAGCCCTTTGAGAGTAACATTATGGAACAGGTGACATTGCTGGCTTGGTCTGTCTGTTACAGTCACAGCATTTTGTTATTGAGACAAACAGTGTTGGGAAAGTTCACTTTCTACATGAACTAGTTCAAAGTTCAGTTCACAAATTTTAAAATGAACTAGTTCAGTTCATAGTTCATAATTCAAAATTTTGAACTAAGTTCACCGTTCCAAAAATGAACTAGTTCATAGTTCTTTTTTTTCCCATATGTTACTGTGAGCTATTGTCTTTCGAAATTATTGCCACAGCCCATATAGAACCACAGACAGCAATTATTTTAGCAGTTTAAACACTAACTATGCATCAGAACATACCTTGAAAGGCTAGCCGGGTGCTCCAGTTCAATGTGCTGTTTCAGGGTTGCTGTGGATGTGACTGAAGTGCGGATTTTCTTTTTGAAAGCCAAAGTTTGCACAGAAATGTAAGATTTTTCCCATCCTCACCGACCTTGTCATAAAACTCATTTAAATGATCATATGACGCCGCCTTGCTGCTTTTTGTTTTGATGATGCATGCGGCGGTGCGACACCAGTGGCTGGTGTTGCCAGATTGGGTGTTTTTTCCGCTACATATTAAGACCTGTTTACGGTGTGTTTTAGCCGGCTTTTCGCCTGGAAGGCTCTATAGAAATCTGGCACTCAATTGAACGAAGTTAAACTGAGAGAGCGTGCCGTTCACAGACACCAGAATGAACGAGTTCATAGTTCCGTTCATCAGGCAGTAACAGTATGTTCAGTTCACATTCGCCCAAAATAAAAACGAGTTCATGAACTATCGTTTAATGAACGCGTTCAGGCACAACACTGGAGACAAAGGTGTCTTTTATGTTAATGTTTCTTACGTCTTCATTCAGACTTGACAGAACATTTAAGGAGAGAGCTGAATGTTCGCGAGAGAGGGAAAATACAGAGAGTGACAAATTAAGACTTGACCTGGACTTTGGCAACTGAACCCCTTCATCACCACCACGCCACCAGATCATATGGTCTCGGTCATCATATTGGAATGTAACCCACAGCTGTGGTTCTTTCTCTCTCTTGTTGCTCAGACAAAATCTCTGAACTTAAACATAGAACTTAAAATCCCAGCACAACTGGAGTAGAGAGTGCAGATAGTGCTCCATTGTCTGTCTATTTTAAACTGATTTCCTATGTTTGGTTTCATCTACTGAGTCTCTATGAGAGCTATGAGTTTATTGAACCTTAACACATTTTGGTACAGACCAAACTGTGTTTAGCCCAGAATATGGAAAGCTGTAAAGTACTGAAAGTTGTTATCAGCTCCCTCTTGAGACTCATTATCTTGCTTACTTATTCTTCAATCAGATTTAGATTTAAAGGAATAGTTTGGGAGTTTGGAAAAGTGCTCTCTTGCCGAGAATTAGAGGAGACGGTTGATATCACTCTCACGTGGAGTAAGTGTGGCGCTAGAGCAGTGAAAATGTTAGCCTAGCTTAGCATAAGGACTGGAAGCAAGGGGAAACTGCTAGCCTGGTTCAGGCCAAAGTTCAATAATATGCCTGTCCGCACCTCTAACTATTATCTATGAATCTGTTATATACCTTGAAAAACAACAGTTTATCCCTCAGCAACACTCCAGGAAGTCACTGTGCCCAGCTATTGTTCACCCAAGAAATAGTTACAGCACATGGGTTTCTGTAAAGCTACAACTACAATTGGTTACAATTGGTAATTCGGAACTTCGGGCAGGACCATTCTTGTCTTTTCACTAAGCTAGTCTAATCACCTCCTGGCTCAAGCTGTGAGAGTGAGATCAATCTTCTCTTCTACTTCTCAGTAAGAACGCGAAGAAGCATATTTCCACGTCATACTTTTCCTTTTTAAATAATTTTGCTGATTCCAGACTGTATTTTATTTAAGTAAAGATCTCATATGGCTGTTTATGTTATACAGCATTTAGCATCTGAAAGGTTTGGCTTCATGTGAGACAAGAATTCTGTAGTATAATTAAAATCCTCAAAACAACAGTTTGAAAGACGTACATATCTGATACTGAAAGTCACTGGCTTTAGCATGGACAGATTTCGCCCATTTTCTGCTCATGTGCATCATTAATGATGTCTATTCTGAAGTTCTAGGCAGGACTTTGACTTGTGCACAGTTTGACACCATGCACTTTTCGCATGTGCCTCTTCATCAGCAGCCTTTCGGTGAATAGCTCATCACAGTTCCCACATTTGTATGGTCTCTCCTCTTTATGTTTGGCTAAAACATGTTTCCTCAGAGTGGAACCTCTGTTGAAAGATTTGCTGCAGATGTGACAGCTGAAAGGCTTCTCTCCTGTGTGGGTTCTTATATGTTCTGTCATGTGTCCTTTCAGTTTAAAACACTTTCCACAGAAGTGGCAGCTGTAGGGTCTCTCTCCTGTGTGTACTCTCATGTGGTTCTGCAGATTGCTCTGACATGGTATGTGTTTGCCACATATGTGACAGTCAAAGTTTCCCTTGCCATCATGCGACTTGCTTTCGTGCGTCTTGAGGTGCCATGTAAGCACACTTTTCTTGGTGAATATGTAGTTGCATATGTGGCAGCGGTATAAGGTGGTACTCGTCTTCTCTTCAGAGTGCTTTGGATCCTCTGCAGGGGCTTCCTTTGACTCCCTGCTCTCCTCTGCTGCTCTACAGTCTTCTAACTGCTGCACTGTTTTGATGAGTTCTTGTGTCAAGGCGTCCCCATCATCGCTGTCCTCTGCTGAAGGTTGCTCCTCGCTCCCGTTGATCCACAGTTCCTCTTTCTGCTCCTCCTGCTCCTCTTTAATCTGGGAGGGTCCGGGCTCATCCTGGCACATACCTGGGATCCAGTCCTGCTCTTTAGGGAGAATCTCCTCCATAGATATTGGCATAGTCGACTGTTTGGCATCTGCAAGGATGGAAATGGAAATGCATTACCTGCAGTACACATCAACGTTTTCAGCGCCAAAATAGTGATCCCATCAATCCTCTCCCATCAGAAATTTTACCTTTGAGATAGTTTTGATCAGCCGCCTCAGAGCCACATCACCTTCATGAAGGGACAAACCAGTCAAGAGTGGAAAACTGTTCTATGCAATGTGAAAGGGCTCAAACAAGGAACTAATTTCCTGTGAAAGTGTTACACCTAAACATAACAATGACAATCAAATAGAATTTCATTCAAAGAGTGAATTTAAATGAGGCATGAACTGTATGTGGATACATGAGGATGTGCCGCCTTATAACCACCTTGTATCGTCCACACAAATTTGATTGCTGGAATGTGCAACCAGTGTTTATTGTCTCCAGCCGAAGCATTTTCAAATGACATGAATGCATCTTCACCTACACTTGATCCACCCGAGCCAGCCTGCATCTGCTCAATCACTTTCCATTGACTTTGTTTCATGTTCAGTCTGAACGCACCTTTAGATGGCATATTTGCATGTTGTTAACAAAACACAACTTAGTTAGCAAATGCTGGTCAAAGCCTTCTATATTTAAACATGTTGAAACTTTGTTCGTGTAGGGCCTAGCATACAGGTTACTGCAGTTGTGACGTATGAAATCACAATGCACTGCTGGTGCCTTGTTTTAGAGCAAAGCTGTTACATTGGCACATTAACAGTCTGACCTAACACACGTCGGCCAATAGGTAACAAGAAATTGTAGGCCAGAAATGCCAAATCTATTTGACAGAATTTAATTTATGTTGTCATAACTTGGTCCCAGTCTTTGAAAAAGTACCCCACCAATGTAGCATTTGAATCCTATAACTTTATCTTTTTATGAAAAAAATCGATGCAGCAGACCCAGAGATATCTTTTTTTCTTTTTTTTTCTTTTTTTTTTTAATTCCACTCATTATTTTTCCCTGTCAAAAGCCTGGTCCCAACATTTCCCACACTACAATACTGCTCAACATTTGGGTTGGAGCTTCTGGTGTGTTATGCTAACAGCAGCTAATTTAGCCTCAGGCAGAGATGGGGAGCTAGAGGTCCAGCAACTCCACACCTCCAGATTTCCCTCATTTCCAAACTTACAGTCTTCAGCCCCAACAGACACTGACTCGAGTGAACCAGTTCCCTCTGGAGACACTTTCACATATGCAGTAGTACTCCCGTCACCTGGAAACACACTCTCATGTGTTCCCCTTCACAGTGGCTTTATAACATCTTGAAAAAAACTGAAAAAAAGTCATTCACACATCTGACACTGGTGTGACCAGACTGTACCTTCAACTACACCAACTGTGATGTCACAGCGTACTAACACCCTGGAGTACACGTCTACAGTTCAACTAGAAGAGGTCAGCAAAATTTCAGCTTTATTAACTCAGTTTTAAGGGAACCTTTGTGAAAAATGTATTTATGTTTATGTCAAAAAGTGCCATCCGCCAGCATGTGGCTTTAAACATTTTTATTTTAAAATCATGATTTGTAACTACTACTACAAAATCTACGACCTCTGCATATTGCTCATATATACACAATGAAAAAAATGCAGCAATATGAACATGCGCTGTAATTTTATTGGCATTACAGCTTTCAAAACAGTTCGTCACAGTATATACAGTATAAGCCAATAAGAAAAAAAGTCACATATGAATTAAAGACAGAATACTGTCACAAAGTTGAAAAACACAGCACGAAAAACTAATTTTGTGTAAGAATGAAAGCTCCTCTGCATAGACAATGCATGTGTAGCTTTATACTATATTTATATTAAAGGCCAGCAGTTGTTAACTATTCCCTTGAGTGTTTTTCTGTGTATCTCTATAGTGAAGTTGCATTAGCGGAGTGGATCAGAAGTGCTAGCTTGGGGAAACATATCAACTGCAACTTCAATAAACATACAATCATAAATATAAACCTACAGAGAAGGCAATCACCTCTATATATGATTAAACAAAGGAGGTGTGCTGATTAAGACTCAGTGCACTTCAACAGAAGTCAGCACTGCCCCATGAACAGTGTCTCAGACGGAGAAAGTGACATGATGCACCATCTTCATGTGCTGTTTGAACACAACGAGCAGAGGAAAGCGCTGGCTGCACTGCGTGCATTTGAAGGGCATGCTCTCCCTGTGTTTGATCAGGGCATGTTTTCTCATGGTCGAAGATCTGTTGAAACTTCTCCCGCAGATGTAGCATGTGTAAGGCCTCTCCCCAGTGTGAGTCCTCATGTGTTCTTTCATATGGCCTTTCAGTTTGTACCTGTTACCACAAATGGGACAGGCAAATGGTTTCTCGCCGGTGTGAGCTCTCATGTGGCATATCATTTGACTCCTTGTGTCTGTTATTCTGCCACAGACAAAGCAGGTGAATGCTTTATTGGTGGACTTTGGTGAAGTTTCTGTTGCATGAGCTGCAAGGTGTAATTTAAATTCTGCTTTTTTCAGAAACGGCTGACAGCAAACATTACAAAAAAACAGGTTTTTCTTCTTTGTGTATACTGGAGCTACTCCAAAGGATGGAAACGGTGGGTCATCTGTTGATGGTATCTGGTATTCGACATGCTCTCCGACTGTAATGACTTGAGTTATGCTGTCTGATGCTTTGTATTCGCCGTGCTCTCCAACTGTCACAACTTGTGTTAGGTTGCCTGGCTCATCATTTCCTTCATGCTCTCCAACAATTGGAGTCAGTCTGTCTGTAACGCTGCTGTATGGTGGACGTACAGGCGTCTCCACAGACCTGGTCCAGGGTTCAGTCACTTCCTCTTTAATTGGCAGGATGACTGGCTCCTCGTTGATGTCAGTGGGAATACATCCCTGCTGTATCTGCTCCTCCTGAGCACAAACCTCCTGTGTCGTTGTGGGCAAATCGATCTGCCTTGAATCTGTAACAGTGGATAGGAAAATGTTTTTGGTAGCAGCTAGAAAAATCACGTCTTTGATCACATATGAACTAGATGTTGGGAGACTTGAATGATCCCCGGTGGTGATGCTTGGCCTATCAGCTGCAGGGAAGTAAAATCTCTTGTGAACAGTGAACAGACACTTTAATAAAAATGCACTGAAAGTACACCAAACACTAGAAAACACAACAGAGAGCCATGATTACTGCACATATACATTATGAGCTATTCAGAATATAATCAGGCCTAAAAACTGAGAACAGAAGTGTGAGCAGAACATGATGTTTTCTGTTTAGACTCGTACCATTCAAAGCCAGTGGTTGGATGATTTGAGTTGTTGATTTACACACAGCTAAGGGCAGTTATTGAAGCCAGTAACCGTAAGTGAGTAAGTGAGACTGCAAGTGTCATGAGCTAGTGGAAACCTTCCATATCACTCTATGCTTTACTGAGCGTTTGCATACTTGAGCTCTTTCTAATAACCACCTGAATTATTCCTAGATAGTGAGCAAAAGGTGAGAGAAAGACCTCCACTCAAATGGTAAAAGTGAATTTACATCATGAAAGGAATCAAAGTGATCGCTACACTGGAAGTAGTAATCACGTACCTGAGCAGGTAGGAGGGTACCTGCACAAATGGCTCCTTATTGTGATTGGGTAAAATACACCTAAATGCAACAGGAACACTCAACATCCACACCCAAGAGACATTGAGAGTCCAGTTTGTATACAACACTGCTGTCATATTATGGGCTGTCTTTACTCCCTCTGGTTTTAAAGCTGGATTCTGCTTCTCCCTCTCAGTGTTGCACAATTACACTGTAGTGAAAAATGGATGGATGGGTCATGCATTTATTATACTGTACAACCAAATTGTACTACTGTTGGTATAATAATGGTCATCATACTGATGGTTTGTATTAGGAATGGCTTTCCCAGATCACAAGAGAGCATCTGCATGTTGCTACCAGAAGTCTGAAATGTACACACATGCATGGAGTTTGGAGTAGTTTTCAGAAACTGCTCTTTTACAGCTAGGCACCGCCAGCACTGTTCACACTCATGCTACGTCATATGGGATGACTGGAACGATGTCATTCAGATGGTTAGAACACCATATCCATTAAATTTGGGGTTAATTACAGTAAATGACAGTATTTGGCTGATATGAGGTGTCCATATATGTTTGGTGATGGTGTTGGCAGCTGACCGGCATGCTGTTTACTAGTCAGAAAGCCAAAATTGTGACATTAGCCTTGTCTGGGTGGGCCCTTTATCTTGATTCAAAATACAGTTCATTGCTACTTCCATGCTTTTTGTAGTTTAGTTATGTTGGCAATACTGCACAATGGATCTCAGTTGTGATCAAATATTGTGCAGCTTTGTTTCACCCCTTTGGGTCAGTGAATTTACTTCCTCCCACAATCCTCATGCTGTTTGTGAGCTGCTTCTCATAGAAAATGACACATTCAGTCTGACTGTAACATAATAACACCAGAAAGAGACAAACAGGGAATTAAAAAAGAAATCCAAAACGCAGTTACCACATGTGACATCACATCAACATAGTGTTTGAACATCATTAAAGCTCAACATTAAAAAAAATGTTCACACCATTTTAAAAGCTTGTTCCGAAAGTGCAGTTAAGCAGCTCCTCCACCTGCTTTGCATGCAACCTAATCATGTTTGTTGTATTCCAGCTTGTCAGCAGTGTTTTGTTCACTGAGGAATAAAACGATGTAACTTAAAAGGAATTTGAAAATAGACAAACTAGAGACTTGGTTTATTATAGGACTGTTTGGCCTGTTGTTTCACAGTTTAAAACAATGAATCATCATCTCCCTTTAAGGTCATTCAGACATTCATCACCCACCGGCATACATGTGCTCTTTTTCACCAAACTGTTAGCTGGGACACAGGAGAAGTGCCAAATTTATTAAAACTGGTCACTGTTTGGTGGATCAAATGTATGCAGAATCTACCAGTGTATCCTTCAAAAATACATAGTCAAATACACAGACAGGTGACAAATTAAAGGAAAATCCAACATAGTGTCTTAGTAAGAGGTTGCACCAACACATGTTGCTGGGACAGCATCAATGCACCTTGGCATTGATTCTTCAACTCTCTGAAACTCTGCTGGAGAGCTGGAACGCCATTCTTCCAAAAGATATTCCCTCATTTGGTGTTTTGATGATGGTGATGAAGAGCACTGTCTGACACAGTCCAAAATCTCCCAGAGGGTTAGGGTAAGGGTAGGCCTAACAAGGCCACAGAACATGATTCACATCATGTCCATAGTCATCAAACCATTCAGTGACCCCCTCCTGCCATATGGATGTGGGCAGTGTCTCCTGGAAGAGACAGCTCCCATCTGGATACAAATATTTCATCAGAGGATAAAGGTGATCACTCACAAGGACTTTGGATTGATTTGCAGCGACCCTTCCCTCTAAAGGGGAAAAATGCCTGTAAAATGCCTCCCACAGCGTAACAGAGCCACCGGCTCCCCTCACTGCAGGGGTCAGCCTTCCAGGCCAGTACCGTTGTCATTGTGCGCCACACGCACACTCTCTCACTTATCGAGAATAAGGTGAAGGATGACTCATCTGGCTCTGTCAACTTTTTCCTACATCTCTGTAGACCCTGTAGGCCTCTGCACCGCTGAACTCTCTGCCTTCATCTTTGTAATGAGAGGCTTATGCACTGCAACCTTACTGTAATATCCCTCTGTGAACTGTCAACTTGTTGCTGTCTGATCAAGCTTGCACTGTCAGTCACAGTCACCTGAGGAAGAGTTGCTCGTCTGTTGTTCTTATGTCGCACTAATGCAGGAGCATCATGGAATGTGCGCTGTCCACTACAGCTTCTACTTACTGATGTCCTTCCCGTAGATCATTAAACACAGATGTCACTTAAGTCACTTGTACTACTGAACACTATCTGAGCAGTCTCTGTTCATCTCTGCTCAAACTCAGATCTTTTCTTGTTGCCATCAGAATCATCTGGGCCTGCTCAGCATCCATACACGTGCCAGAGCATCCTTTGATGACAGTGAATTAACTTCACCATGCAGTGCACCTGTGAGGAAGCATCTGCACTCCTTATGTTTGACACCTTTTTCCTTTCATTTGTCACCCTCTGTGTGTATCCTCATCTGTAAAGTAGTTTTTACTTAACATCATTTTGGCGTGTCCCTCTACACAAAATAACCTTTAAGTCAGACGTGTGTTAAGCATAGCGTTACCACAGATCAAGTAGTAGTAGTTGGTCGTGCTGATTTGAACATTAATTTGTGTCTTAACACAATGAAAACTGTATTTTCCCTTACAGTTTTCGATGGTTCCTCGCGTGAAGAGTAAATAAAGTTTTATTTGGAAATTCGACCGGAAACGTAATTCTCGTTCATTAGCTTGGAAGCAGTAGCTATCATGGCTCGCTGGTGTAGCTGAACGTGGTGAAAACAGGCTCGTTTACCTCAACATGTGCTCTGATGTGCTTTAGTTCACGGCTGATCTAACGCTGAGGGCACCGTTTACTGTGAAGCGTACCTGCTCTGTGCAGTCTGATCTCTGGCTTGTACACCAAATCCAGCAGCCGCTGCAGCCGCTGGCTCTCCAGCTTGGCTCGGTGCACCTCCTCCTGATACTCAATTACTGTCTTTTCAACGAATCCATAAATGTCGACCGCAGCTGCGGTTAATCTCTCCGTCAGAAACACGTTGAATGTCTGAAGCGTCGCGTTGGCCATCGTACCGCCTGAGCGTCGACTCTCCGTGAGCAAGCTGTGTGCGCGATGAGGAGGACCAGCCTGACAAGGATACAGTGTCTCACAAGGGTCACACCACCACCTGCTGTACTGGACTGCGTATAACACGGTCCTGTTCAGGACCGAGGTCTGAAGACTGCAGGACCACACATTTTAAAACCAAATCTCACATCAAATTTCACCTGACGCCACTTTTTACATTACTTGTATTAGAAATACTTAAGAATAAACTTGCCTGGACCCTGTCACGGATTAATAAGTCGTAAGTTTATTCAGATTTTCACTAGTGCTGTCAAAAATATCGGGTTATTAACGCTTTAACGCAAATCAATTTTAATGGCGTCTTTTTGTTATCGCGAGATTAACGTTCGTTGTGACCTAGTGAACTTGTAGGTTATTATAAACTGTGGCCAAACACACGGCGAATGCGAATTCTCCGCCGCCTCCTCGTCAAAACCAGGCGACAATGGATGGCTTTCGACAGAGGCATATGGATGCTATTATGTTCAAAGGAAACTTAAGAAAGGAAAGTTTAAGCCATGGTTTAACTGCACTATAGCCTGAGTCCTAGTTTACAATGATGTCCACTTTATCCTGTATCACCCTGTTTTGATCCCTTAGAAAGGGCTGTTGAAGGGGCTTATTTGTAACCAACTGTGTGAGATTTGATTCATTCAAATGTGAATGACTGCTCAAAGTGAGAATGTTAGTGTGAAATATAACACTGCACGTTGTTGTTTTCAATAAAAAAACATTTGCATAAAGCAAACCTACCCACTTTTCCATGTTGATAAGAGTATTAAAATGATAATTAATGGGACATTTAGAGTAGATAAAAATGTGATTAATTTGCAATTAATCGCGAGTTAACTATGACATTCATGAGATTAATCGCGATTAAACATTTTAATTGATTGACAGCACTAGTTTTCACACATTTGGGGTATCAACTCAGGATGGATGACTATATGCACGTTTCTCGCGGGTCCTTAAAATGATTAAACATTAAGATTAACATTTTATTGATCACACACACGACCCCTAAACAAATGTCAGGATACTGACTGTGTTTATTAAGAATATTTCCTTTCACTCCAAGGTCAAGTGTCAGATGACATGAGATGATTTGTTGACTGTGTGACACCTGTACTGTCCACATACTTCATACACAGACTGAGAGCATATTTTAGGTGAACCTGGCTTCACATGTTGTTCAGTCATTGTCATCATTCCATGCTCTTTCTCTGCAGCTGTTGGTGAAGAATCTTCAGTTTGAGGATGGGAAGATGATTGCTGCAGCGCAGTACTTTCGCTCTGGGAGCAGTGCTGCTGTGGAGCTCACAGAGGAGGAGAAAACCTTCGCTGAACAGATGAGGGTGAGGCCTCCTCTCCAGCTAGTGCTAAGGAAGCTGTGAAATGTGTATTTGTCCACGAAAACATGTCCCACACTGACCTTTGATGTTTCCTCGCAGGCAGTGTGGCAGAGTATTCTGACTAATGTCACACAGATTGAAGACTCCACTGATTTCTTCAAGTCTGGTGCTGCTTCTATGGATGTGGTCAGGTAATGAAAACAGGATAAAAGATCTCCTTAGAATAGAATGCATTTCATTTGTCTGGTACGCAAAAGTTAAATCAGAAGTTGAGTCAAATTTGATGGCAAAGCTTTGAGACTCAATACTGGCAAAAGCTTATCTACTCACACATTTATGTACATGCAAGTTCATTGTGATATTTCTCTGCCCACTGTGCAACAATGACACTTTTTGTATTAATACAATCTAACTTCTCACTATAGGATGTCATAGCTGTTTTCACAGTAGTTTCCTTCTGCAGCAGCAGTCAACTTAAATTCTTGGTAGTTACAATATGTTCCAATAGTTTAAAGTTTTCATAGCAAAAAAAGAAGTAGAGCAAAATCCATAAACACTCCAAGACACAAAAATTCTGCAGCATAATCCACTTCACATACATCTTTAGCCTTACACACAGCATGGCTTTAGACATGGCGATGTGGTGGTCTGTCAGTTGGTCCACTGCTTTGATTCAGGCTGAATTAACAGCTACTGGATGTCTTGCGATGGGATTTTAAAGATGTTTATGGTCACCAGAAGATGAGTCCTAGTTGCTGGTAACGGTGTGACTTTGACAGTGACACACTGACAGTGGTGGTTCGGAGTGAAATCTTTTGGATGGATTGCCACAGATTTGGCAACCAGCACCAACACCAGCAGGTTAAATATGTCAACGTATACCAGATAGACTGGCACACGAGAACCACTGATGTCTGTCCGAAGTTTTCCAGAGAATGTACACGACTGACTTTGACATCCATTGAAATAACTAAACAACAGCTATTGGGTGGATTGCAATTAAATTTTGGTCCAGATATTTATGCTCCTCTGAGGAGGGGTTTTAATAACTCTCCTTATCTTTTGTCCAGCAACATCATCAGGTCAAAATTTATTTTTGTCCAAATCTTTGGTTTTTGACCAAGTACCTGCAAAACTAATGACAGTCCCTTTGTAGGTTGTGTTTATTGCTAATTAGAAAATGTCAACATGCTACAGAAATGGTAAAGAATTTATCCTCTACACATCAGCATGTTAGCATTGTCATTGCGAGCATGTTGGCGTGCTGATGTGAGCATTTAGCTCAAAGCAGGTACAGCCTTACAGAGCTGCTAGCATGGCTGTAGACTCTTAGTCTGGTTATTACCAGTCAACAGGCTTTATTAGGGTTGAATACATCACAACAATAATAATGGGTTTGTGGGCAGTTTGAAGCAACATTAGCCAAACAAAACAACTAATAACCAACATAGGTTGTTAACTAGAGATCCCATTAAATGAATTTTGAATCATCTCTGTCTACTTCTGATTCCGTCCTCTCACCTGCTGTCGCTGTCTTCAGGCTTGTGGAGGAGGTGAAGCTTCGGGCCAGTAGCTGTCAGCTGCAGAACGAGGATGTTTACATGAACACCACCTTCCAGGATTTCATCCAGATGTGCGTCAGAAAGCTCAGAGGGGAGGATGATGAAGAGGAGCTGGTTGTTGACTATGTAAATGCAATTGGCTGTGTTTAAATTCAGAGAACTGCTGTGATTGGCTGGTATGTGTTGACTGGCCCAGAGAAGACAACATGTTGACTGTTGTCTTGTACACTGTTTAATTCTTCAGGTAGAGAAGAACATCAACAACATGACCGTGAAGATGCCTCATCAGCTGTTCATTAATGGAGAGTTTGTTGACGCAGAAGGAGGAAAGACCTATAAGACCATCAATCCTACTGACGGCACGGTAAGGACCAAGAGACAGACAGAGAATGAAGACTACTGGAAGATTGCTTTTATCATAGGAGTTCTATCACAAGCAAAGTATTCAGTACTCTCTGTCATTCATTTAACACCATCTTCAAATTTTCAAGGCCAACAGTTCAAAAATAAAAGTTTTTTTTTTTTTAATTTCTGGTCAGTAGAAAACCAGCACTGGTGACTGTGACTGTTCACAGGTTGCTTGGTTAAAGGTTTTAAGATGTGCTACATCATTAGATATCAGTGCTCATTAGAATGTCTGTCAGCTGGTCGTAGTCTCCATCAGCAGTATCCACATTTTTAAAAAAGAAAAATCCTTATCCCCAGTATTATTGTAACCCTACCTGACTGATCCAGTGGGGTATAATCTTACCTCTGCTTGTTCTGTGATTCTGTGTCCTGACTTATATTGGTCTGTCTGTCCTGCAGGCCATCTGTGACGTGTCTCTGGCCCAGATAAGTGATGTGGACAAGGCAGTGGCTGCTGCTAAGGAGGCCTTTGAAGAGGGAGAGTGGGGCAAGATGAACCCCAGAGACAGAGGCAGACTGATCTACAAGTCAGTGCACTTGTTCTTACTAAACTGAACTCTGGTAGTACTTATTTGAATTTTAAGCTCTTAATGCAACAGACACCTGCAATGTTGGCTATGTAAGCCACACACTAGCATCTACTTATTTTATTTGTACATGTATTGTATTTGTACATCTGCTAGGTGCCATGGGTGTCAGGTAACATAATGGTCTGTGGTGTATGTTGCACTGTGAACAGCATTTTCAGTGGTTCGTTGGTTAATCTTGGAATATAGTGTCACCCTAATTGCATTACTGCTCACCAAACTAAAATGTTGGCTGGTTAAATCACCACTCATTTTTAAAAGTTCCAGTCAGTTTATCCACAGTAATTTTAGTGTCACCATAGAATTAACTGGTAGCATAGCCTGATACTTAAGTGTTGTTACTATGTACAGTATACCTGCACATTGATTTAGGACCGTGGGTAAGGCTGGATTACCCACAGGGAAAAGCTACCAACTGCAACAGAGGACACGCAATCCCCAGGTTTACTGTGTGTCATTTGGTTATGCATAATCTGCGTATTTGTTTACGAATTAGCACCATTAATTACAGAAGCAACTAGAGTTGGTTCTACATTATCACCTGTTTATTTTTGTGCTCCATGTCACAATCTACCTCTAACGCCCTCATTATTTTGGGTATGACAGGGAACCATTAACAAAGCAGGTCTAGGACCATGTTATTCCACTGTCTGTCAACGCACCGGTGATGACAGTGAAGAAGAATATTTGTAGCAAGCAATCACAGATGAAAATAATGCAAATTTCAAAATATTCCAAAAGTCAGCTGTGCAAATCATTAATGATGAAGGAACTGCATTTAACATGACTTTGGTGATACATGCAGTCTGTCTTGGTGAATATAAACATAACTTTGTTTGTTTATAAGAAAAGTCAAGAAAGCACATTCCAGGTTTCTGGGTAAATGACCTACTGTATCAACCAGTCAGAAACATGTACTTTCCACAACCATGTTAAGTAGGATTAACTAAAGGTAACCATAAAGTAGTCTTAATATAATGTGCCCTTGTAGTACTATTGAAGCTAACTTACTTATTCACACCATTTTCTTTGTGTTTGTATTCACTATATTACTATATTATCACTATTATTCACTTTGCATTATTGGGCAAAGAAAAAATAATTTCATCCCAGACTCAATCCCAAATGCCATGAAAGACCTGTGTCTTCCCCACCTGCAGGCTGGCTGACCTGATGGAAGAGCACCAGGAGGAGCTGGCCACCATCGAAGCCATCGACTCAGGAGCTGTTTACACTCTGGCCCTGAAGACTCATGTAGGCATGTCCATCCAGACGTTCCGCTACTTCGCTGGCTGGTGTGACAAGATCCAAGTAAGACAGCTGCTTTTAAAGCCCTGAATCCAATATCACTCATAAAACCAGAATGCTAGCACCAAATGATAGTAGTATATGGCTAATCAGCAGCAGAATATGGATAAATACATGTAGAAAAAAATATGTTGTCTTTTCACAGGGCAGCACCATTCCCATCAACCAGGCCAGACCCAATCGTAACCTCACTTTCACCAAGAAGGAACCAATAGGGTGAGAGATGGATGAGTAGGGAGGGACTTTCATGTTTGTATGATTAAAGACACACACACATATATATATATATGTTGAGAAGGTAGACAGTGATTGCCCTGCCTGTTATTTGTTATTGTGGCTCTTAAGATTTGTCTGTGGGTCAGTTTCACAGGATGCCTCTTTCCATGCACATCACAAAAGAGTAATATCACTCACCTAGTTTTTATCTCCTAAGAAAATAAATGTTGATCAGAAGCAAAAAAAAAAAAAAAAAAAGGAAAGGGGAATAGTCTATTCTAAGTCTAAGGGCGTATTCACACCTGCCTTGTTTGGTTCAAACCAAACCAAAAAAATCACTGGTGCAGACCTTTTGGGCTGGTGTGAATACAAACCATCGAACTCTGGTGCGGACCAAACAGCCGGACCGAGACCCAGCTGGAGAGGTGGTCTCGGTTCGCTGGATATGTGAAAGTGACTGCGCTCAGTCCGACCCAGCTCTAAAATTAGTATCATTTTTGGACGCAACAGGCTTCTGTTGCTGCGGGCATTATGTTGTGCCAAACGCCTCTGATGCTCCAGTTCTGCAAGCGTTTGTAACTTTATGAAACAAATCAATATAAGTGCAACGAGTGCAACACGCTGAATCTCCATAGTTTGTTTGGAGAAAGATCTTTGTGCATGTGGGTTTGTTGACAAATTCTGGGGCTCTTGGGAAAATTGCAATGTGAAAAGGAACCGCACCAAACCAAAAAAGAAACATTGTATTTTGGTCCGAACCAAAGACAGTGGAACAAAGGACTTTTCTGAATACACCCCAAATCTATTCAACACCTTTGAGCCTCGAATCACAGAGTCATCCCAGTGTTTTTGTTTTTTTTTCCAATATTGCATGAATAAATAAAATAGAGTTGCACTCGTGTCAAAATCCTCCCTTTCTCTCTTCTCAGAGTGTGTGCCATTGTGATTCCCTGGAACTACCCTCTGATGATGCTGGCCTGGAAGACGGCAGCCTGCCTGGCAGCTGGAAACACAGTTGTTCTCAAACCAGCTCAGGTCAGCCTGCACACCCGCAGTCAGGCTCTGTCCATACAACATGAAGTGAAAATGGCTGTGCCGTTTGCATTAACACTGTTGAGTGGATGAAAACAAGGCTAAGCATGTACATCCACGGTAACCGCTCTGTGTCTGTTAGGCTGGAAGTACTCACTGGGCTCAGTTCTGGATGACTCGTGGAAGAGGTCAGGATAATCTGACAACCACTCTAGCTCAGCGTCTTCCTTAAATACTTGAGCCCAAATCAGGCTCATGCGCTCCAAGTGCGCTGCCGGAGAGGCGGAGTCAGCTGGGCACAGGGAAACATCCAGCTGAGACAGACAGGGGAGCAGACAGACAAGCACACAACACTAGGGAAAAGGCAACAGAGAACACTGGGAGCAGACAGATCTAGCAGATCCTCACGGTGTCATGGCTAACATGCTGATTTTAGCAGCATGCCAGTGTTAACATGGTCTTAGTTTTCACATTTAAGAGTGCTATAATTTGCTAATTAGCACTAAACACAAAGTGCAGCTGAGGCTGATGGGAACATCATTAGTTTTGCAGGTATTTGGTTATAAACCAAAATATTGGACACTTTGAAATTTTGGCCAGATGTTGGTTCTACATGAAAAGTCAAAGGATCATCAAAATTATTACAATTCATCCCGAGTGGGGTATGTGCCACATGTCATCCAGTAGTTGGATAGTTGGACATTTCACTCAAAACCATAGATGTGGACCTTAGGATGAAGTCTGGGTATCACCAGTCATTATCAAGTCATTAGGATTCATTGCCCTGAACCTGATGTCTGAACCAATCTATCTAGTAGCTGTTGAGCTATTTCAAAGGCTAGTGGTAAAGGTAAAATCAGAAGATGACCAGATTGATTAGGTTTCATCCTCTGGGGAACATGAACATCTGTACAGTAGGTCATGGCAGTACGTCCAATGGTTGTTGGGATATTTCAGTCCGGACCAAAGCAATGGACTGGCTGACAGAACAACATTGCCATCCCTGGAGTCCTGCTGCTAGTATATCTAAAAACAGGTCATATGTTTCCAGGTGACTCCACTGACTGCACTGAAGTTTGCTGAGTTGGCAGCAAGGGCGGGGCTGCCCAAAGGGGTCATTAATATTCTGCCTGGATCAGGTTAGTGGGCTTCGTCGTCAAGCATTGTTTGAGCCTGAGGTGGACTAACAAAGCTTTATGAGCTGTTGTTAAAGTCATCCTTCTCTCCAGGTGCTCTGGTGGGTCAGCGTCTGTCTGACCATCCTGATGTCCGTAAACTGGGCTTCACAGGCTCCACTGAAATTGGTAAACACATCATGAAGAGGTGAGAGGTGGAGAACATTTACAAAACTCTGAATACAGTGTAACATTAGTGCTCACCTTTGTGTCCCTGTGTCCTCCTCCATGTAAAGCTGTGCAGTCAGTAACGTGAAGAAAGTTTCTCTGGAGCTTGGAGGAAAATCTCCTCTCCTCATCTTCAGCGACTGTGACATGGACAAGGCTGTGCGCATGGTAAGGTCATTCATAGGATCATAGTTTTAGGTCATTTTTCACACCTTTAAATAGTTGCAGAGGTAAAGCACTGTGTTCTATGTTTTTCAGGGCATGAGTTCAGTCTTCTTCAACAAGGGAGAGAACTGCATTGCAGCTGGCAGACTGTTTGTTGAAGACACTATTCATGACCAGTTTGTGAAGAGAGTGGTATGTGTGTTTTTATCTCACACTGCTGATGCTTCTCAATTCAGCTTTATCCGCTCTAGGGATTCATATTTTTCTTGAAAATTAGACATTTTCAATCTCAGGAACAGAAGCATAGTATACCTGGAAATCCCAGCAACTGTGTTTTTACGGTATATCTTCCGCTTCAGTCATAATGCACTGGTCATATTTCAAGCAACACTAAATGCAGCAAGGAGAAGTGTGCACAAACCTAAGAGTACCTAAAAGAAGGCAAAAGAAGGCTATTTAGAAGGCTATTTATGTTAATCAGCGTTAGAATGAATACAGTGAGCGCATGTCAACAAACAGCTGAATGTGTTCATTAATTACAATCCACAAACAATACACGCACACAGTAATTCCTGAGATGAAGGATTTTTGATCACAAAATTAAATTTAGTGAGGTTTCTGAGCCTACAGTATGTAGCTCTGGTTGTTTTATTTGGATGCCTTTTCTCTCAGGTTGAGGAGGTAAAGAAGATGAAGATCGGTGATCCACTGGACCGCTCCACAGACCATGGCCCTCAGAACCACAAAGCACACCTAGACAAACTGGTGGAGTTTTGTCAGACTGGCATCAAGGAGAGAGCCACTCTGGTCTGTGGTGGCAAACAGATGCAGCGACCAGGTAAGGCAGTGTTATCAAGTCTCAGACCTCAGCCACTGTGTGGTCCACCTCCGATTTGACAGATGACGCAGTTTTACTTGTTACACCTCTGCCTCCAGGCTTTTTCTTTGAACCCACTGTGTTCACTGATGTACAAGACGACATGTACATCGCTAAAGAGGAGTCCTTTGGCCCTGTCATGATCATTTCCAAGTTCAAGGGCAGGTAAGGCTAACTGAAGATACTTCATGCCTCATAATGACTCGTGTACCCCTTTCTGTCATTTTAACCACAGCTCTTAAAAATTTGCACTGCATCACAGGACATCCTCTGTCTTGTCTTCTCATCTTTTCTTCTTCTTGTCTTCTCCTGTCTGTCTCCATCCCTCAGTGAGGTGGATGATGTCCTGAGAAGGGCCAATGCTACAGAGTATGGTCTGGCATCAGGTGTTTTCACACGGGACATCAGCAAAGCCCTGTACGTCAGTGAAAGGCTCAACGCCGGCACAGTTTTTGTCAACACCTACAACAAGACTGATGTGGCCTCGCCTTTCGGAGGCTTCAAACAGTCTGGCTTTGGCAAAGACCTGGGTAAGAAAAGTGCTGCTGTCACGGTGCAGCTGTACTTCTTTTATTCATGTATTTTAATACAATTAACATTGCAAGTAAATTAAGGAAATACAGATACATTTGGGACAAGGTTGCAGAATAGTCAAACGTTTTGGAAAAGATGATAATCAAGAGATGTTCAAGCACTCAAATGCCTCCATGCTAACTATGCAGTTAGTTTAGCTTACCTATATGTAGCTTACATTATCTTAGCAATAAGAGTGTTAACAGGGAGGTAAATCTGGCTGCCAGCATCTCTAAAGCTAACTAACTGACATGTCTGATTTGTCAAATCTGTAAACCTGATATATGGAGAGTTTCGGGCACCTTTTCATCTCGGTAAAAAAAACGCAGACAAGCATGCTGCTCAAAATGTTGAACTAGCCGTCCAAAGTGATAAGAGAGTGAGATATCACAGACATAGAGTAAATATATAAATGTTATTTCAGCAGCAAGTCTAGTATATTTATGCTCATAATGTGAAAATTCGATAACACTAATAAAGCATCTGAGCTTGATTGAGACCATGTATTTGTGTGAAATTAATCAAGTGTGTTACAAACTCAACACGTTTGCTGTCCTGATGGGCGCTTGGTCACTTTGGCATCTCAGTTGGTTCCTAACTACTTGCAAACACTTCAAGTGTGTGTATTATGACACTGACATTATGACATTATGACATATTATGTGCATGAGAACATTTTCAAGGGACAACAAATATGAAACGTTTATTTGACTGGCAAAACACACACAGTAGTAACACAATAGTGTTACTAAGGTTTAAACTGCATTTGAAGTCAGTGGAAGTTTGGATTGTATTATAGTCCCAGTAGCTACATTGAATACAAGGTTCCATTCATCTTGTTGCTGATGTTTTGAAACTCAGCTGTTAAGTTTCAACCATCAGCCTATGTCGTCCCTGTTTCCCTAATGGTTCACATCCTGCTGCAGAATTTGGACGAAGTACTCAAGTTTGTGGTGATTAACATCGATACTTACTGTCAGTGTCTCTGTCACTCCAACAGGACAAGAGGCACTCAACGAATACCTGAAGACAAAGGCAGTGACCATCGAGTATTAAGTCAAATCACTGGAGAATGAAGCAGTGAGGCATCAGCTGCCTACGGCCAGAGGCAGCGGTGTGCTGACACAGGAGAGGAATGTGGAGAGATGCACAGCGTCATGTGGATGGTGGAGTGATGTCATCTCAGTTATCTCAGAAATCAACTCAGACCTAGTCATGTCATGAGAGCTGTTCTCTCATTATCAACCACTGACTTTAATATGTATGTGCCTTAACATGATCACATTAACATGTTAAATTTATCTAACACATGAATGTTCAGTCTTCTAATTAACACACCTCTGAGCCATTTTGTAGTAAGTATTGTCTTAAACTATGCAAATGATGTATGTTTCTCGGTAGCCCAAGTGACTTCTGCAATTGTTTTGTAATTAATGTGACTGAGTTACAAAATAGGAAAATGTTTATTTAGATGACATTCATTTCTAATATTGCTTACATTAGGCCAGAACATCCAAAATAAATGTAACATGTCTAATAATAATTTATGGTTATCAGTGAAAACTGCTGAGCACCTCACTGCTGTGGACCCCTCTGTTTCTGAGCTCTTTGTACGTTTGATACTTTGATTTACTTCGTGAAGCTGTGTGGATAAACCCTGTACTGTTAGGCAGTAACAGAAGTAGTATGCACATGCAGGTAACGTGATTCGTTCATACAAACTAGCAATGTAAACTCTAGATCTGTCATTTTATTGTACAAAGTGAGGATTATTCCACCCCCCACGCCCTTCAAGTGAGTGGTAATGTATTGCTGGTCGCTGCCCCTCTCATGTCAGTGTACTAATGGCTGATTTGGAAAAAACAACAGCGCCAGCTGATAACCAGCTTCATGATTCATTTATCTGTTGCTTTTGGAAAAAAGCTCATGGCAGACAAAGTTACAATAGTAAGTGCTGCATGTTGTAATGATGATAATCTCCTCAGTTTTGGGTCTTTAGGATGGTGAAGGAGTGGTGAAACATCCCAGGACAGAACACAAATAAACACAATAATTGGCAAATAAAAAATGTGTTAGTGAATCATCTCAATAAAAAGAAACTGGCCTGCTCACACAGAGGCATCAAGTATAAAACACTGGAAATAGTGTATTTCATCTTCTGCTGAGACACACTACAGAGCTTCTGTCAGATCTTAATGGGTGACCACTGAGTGACACAGGATCTGAGAAAACCCACACTCAGAGTTTTCATGTGATGCACAAAAGTGTCCATAGCGTTAAATGACCAAATCTACTCTCAATGTCATTGAGTGGTGTAACATCATAATCTGACATTTTGCCATTAATATGAATTAAAAACCTGTCAGTGGCATTCCACATCTTCTTTGCATGGACCTGCAAGTGTTTCATCCTGTCTTTGATATATAACAGTCACTACTACAGTACAACACTCTGCCACATGCATTGTCACAACCTTCACATGTATGTCTTCTCCACTGAGTGGGTCCCTGTGTTTTCTCAGACACTCACTTTGTGCAAATCTTACTTTACTGGTGGTATGGTTTGGACTTGTGTGAGCCAGCACGTGCCTTTGTAAATGGAACCTTCGGGTAGATACTTTCCATAGACAACACAGGCGGTGTCACAGATCACACTCTGCAGACATTGCGTGGTTTGGAGGACAGAGAATGGATTAGGAAGAGGACATCGAAACATCCTGGCACATGTATGGGTATGATGGCTGACAGTGGACTAAGCAAAAGAGAAAAGAGGTAATATGTTTACTCTAAGTAATCAAAATAATATTTTCTGTCAAGTAAACAGTATGAGTATGGGGGAGCTGTGAGTTTATAGTCATGTAAACACCTGACTGACTACCGATGTACCTTAAAAAGTCTACTCCATCTGCTGATCCTGCACTCGTCCTGCTCCAGCCTCTCTTCCACACTGAGCCAGGACTTGACTTGTACCTCTGGCTGTGAGGATCCGCTAGATCTGTCTGCTCCCAGTGTTCTCTGTTCCCTTTTCCCTAGTGTTGTGTGTTTGTCTGTCTGCTCCCCTGTCTGTCTCAGCTGGATGTTTCCCTGCGCCCAGCTGACTCCGCCTCTCCGGCAGCGCACTTGGAGCGCATGAGCCTGATTAGAGCTCAAGTATTTAAGGAAGACGCTGAGCTAGAGTGGTCGTCAGACTATCCTGATCTCTTCCATGCAGGCTCGGAGTGACTTATCAGGAGGACCGGGACAATTCCCGGTGGGCCGGTGTTCACTTTTTTTTTTTTCCCTTTTTTTTTTTGGCCGGTGTTCAGTATTAATCAGTAATTATAATCCAGTTATATACTATATAGAAGATGAATCCGTTCTGGTCATGCGTACTTTAATTTTGATGATAATATTTTAGTATTTTTGAATTTTCAATGTATTCTTGTATTTGTGGTATTTCTACCTTTAGGGTAGAAGCAATGTAGTCAGCGTAAAAGATGTGAATGCATCTTCCACGACTGAAAACAGCAACAGATTAAAGAAACACAGCTTTAGAATCATAACCCATTGTTTTAATCCTTTCCTCTGAAATTTACATTGCCTTCATCATTTATTTTAGTCGCTCTATACCCTGTGTACTTGCACAAGCACATACATAATATGCACACATGGGCAGATTCTGCCTGTGCCTGTGCCTTTGTGTGGGCATACAGGCAAACATGACTCCCAACCCTCATCCTTCACGGGGGGCAGGTCGTCAGACTGTCGGGATCTGCAGTGCGCTCTGCTGGACGGCAGCTGAACCGCTCATCAAACGTATGGTTTTAGAGCAGAGCGACGCATTTTGAGCATTTAGGCCCCCACTCATTATGATGACAGCACCGTGTTTCGCGTGAACAGCCCACTCGCCCATTTCATTGGTGCCTTCTGTGCGCGGGGATGGGCACTATTCTGCAGGAGCGAGTGCCACAGCAATGTCTGGAGAGGGTTTCCATCACGGAGAGGGAATGGAAGAGGAAGGCGTCATGGAGCAATAACAGGCCTAATGTGGTCAGGTAGCATGAGCTGCGGTGTGTTTGTCGTCAAAGGCGGTGTGGACAGAGATGTCACACTGTCCCTGTAACGCTCTTCGGGGCTGCACTGTCGCGTCGGTGGCGACGCCGAGATGCGCGTTTGTTCGTGTATCCACTTTGATCTTTCAGTCTCTATGTATTTGTGCTTCAACCGAGTTATTACAAAACAGGGCCATCATGTCGGCACCGTCAATTACAGGATATATTATCGTTCCTATGTTGCATTTGTGCTTTCATTTGCAGTTTTATTTTGGTGATTGGTTATGTTTAATTTTTAGTCTTCTCTTTTTTCCAGTAATAAAATGGGCAGGCGGCAGCCACAAAGGAGGTCACTGCAGCAACAGTACATGTTCCCAAGCCAAGAAAACAGTAGTGACAAGGTAAGTGTGAACTGAGCGGACGAGCTAATTAATTGATTTTTCACTTTTCAAGCAGGAATACCAAACATCTGTGTGCTTTTTTTTCCTCTGCTTTATGTCACAGTATATTTAATTAAATTAAAAGTACACTTTTTTTTGCAGAATTAGTGGAAAAGTACTGATGTGTAGAATAAATGCACATGTATTAGTGATAAGTAGAAAATGTATGCAGGGCTCAACGTGACTCTTTGTAATCACAGAAGCTGCAGCAAAGAAGAAAGCAGAAGTCCAACACACCCTCAACCAAACGCAATACTTCTCTGCACAGGTGAGGTTGCTGTTTGTGCAGATCTCATGCCATTCTGTGCTGCCTGAATGCTAAGACAGTATCATTTATTTTTTTCCTCTAGTGCTCAGGTAACCTCAGATTCAAAGTCTCATCCACTGGCCCCTGCAGGGCACAGGATGGAGCCAAAGGTGCAGTCGTCTGGTCAGCACTGCAGCCGCAGAGAACAAAAGAATACAGGTTTCAGAGGGAGCAGGCACACACCAGCTTTTCCCTGCCACCGCCTGACTGATTCAGGTGATCTGCTGGAGAGACCATCATCAAACCGAGAGGTGTGGAGTATGAGGCGCCATCAGGAAGGCAACAGTGACACTGACTTGTCTGAGTCAGAGACACTTCCTGTGTCACCCTCTGGTCGTGTTCCTCCACAGCTCGAGCTGAGGCCAGAGGTCATTGTGGTTGAAGACCACTCCACTTGCAGCCACAGGCCCAGAGGACGCAACCATGGTGGTTTTGACTTCCCAGACTTCCTGCCTCCACCTTTTAACTCCTGGAGCCTCAGTCAGCTGGCTGTCTTCTATAACATGGAGGGCCGGGGGGCCCCACGGCCAAGACCTGTGGGCCCTTTGGAAAGGTATCTTGACAGGCTGCTACAGCTGGAGTGGCGCCAGATTCAGACCTTCCAGGAGGAGAGTGGGAAGTCGGCGGTGTCAGATGTTCCATCCAGCTGCCACAGGTCACCCACTGCTGCCTCGTCACGCCTCAGCTCTCCAAAGTGTATCCTCCAGTGTCAGCGTGCCTTCCCCCTCACCTTCCTCTCCTCTCTGGCTAGTCACTCTGCCCTGCTCTCCGGCTGTGCCTGCACTCTCTGCCGCATCCGCTACTCCACCTGTAGCACGTCATGCTGTCGCTCCACCCATAGCCATGCACGTCAATCCAGACTGAGTCCCATGCTGGAGCGCAGGGGACCGACATCGCTCCCCAAGAGAAGCTACAGCGAGAGCCGGGTGCACTCCTCAGACAGAAGCTCTGCATCCCAAGTGCAGAGGTTCAGCAGCCCTGTGAGGACCAACAGCCACCTGAGGAGAATGCAAGCCTCAGGTAATATCCGCAACCCTGCTCAAGGTGCTAACATGAAGACTCATTCCACTGCCAGAGACTCTAGTGTCGGGGCTGGGAGGGACCGTTTGGGGTCAGGGAAAGATGTGTTGGTCTACAGGACAGATGGGTATAGGAAGAGGAGTGGCTCAGAGCAGAGAAGAGCTAGAGTAGAAAGACAACATGGTGCTTCAGACAAAAGACGAAGTGGTTCTGAGTGTAGAAGAGGAGGAGCTGAGCGGAGGAGAACCAGTGAGCTCAAGGAATGGGAGATAAAACCAGATGCCGTCACTGCAATAATGGACAATTTACCTGGGTCCAAAAATTCTCCTACAAACAGACCAAGCAGAGTGAAACAGGTTGAATTTGTTACATAACAGCAATTTTAGTACTGTAAGTGTAATCTGTACACCACAGCTACAGTCATCATTCATACTTGATGAATGTGTATTTTCACTTATTTTTCCTTATTTGAACAGGTTGACAAATAAGATTTTTTTTTTCCGCTGTTGGATGTTATATTTTGCCAGATTTCTTTGTTCTAAGCTAATTATAGTTACATTGTCGTGTTTAATCCAATGGTTTGATTGCAGTCAAATAAGCTAAAGCAAGAGTGGATGGTCACATGCACTAGTGCTCATACAGAATAGAAGGGTATGTGGATATTTATATAAAAGTCTTTCTTTTTAATCAGCCCAGTAAGCCTCTGTCAGCACAACAAATGATGTATATATTTGTATGCAGGATTTTTCAACACACTGCCAGTTTTGACTCTGTTTTGATTTGTCAACAAAATAACTGTAAAATAAATGTTATTAAAGTTTCTTCAAAGTCATTGGAACAAAGTGTAGAAACATTGTTGTATGGGGTTTCCTCTCTTATTTATCACAGAGATTTGTCGTCGTACAACAATAAAATCACATAATATCTCATTATAGTTTTGTTAGTTTGACCAAAATAACAAATTACACCAATCTGTCCTGAACCGGGAGTATGCAGGCATCACAAGGGTGATGCACTGTAGTTAGGGCTGTAATTTGTGTTTAATTTCAAAATTATTATGATTATGCAATTTGTACAGTCATGGAATGGGTGTTTGTTTTTAAACAGAATGTGTCACACTGCCATAGTCACAGCCATGGTCTGACTAGTGTGTCTGTGATGGGTATATGAAGCAAAGCATTATCCAGGAGGCAACAGAAACAAACTAAATACCAAAAACGTTAGTAGCAACTCACCATTCCCACAATTACGCCTGATGGTGGCAGCACTGTGCCAAGGGGATGTTTCTCTGCTGCAGCAAGACCTGCAGGGGAGGGACAGAAGGAAGGTCTACTGGAAACCCCGCTGCATTCTGCAAGGCAACTGAAATGCTGAGATTTTCCAGAGGGATAATAATGAGCATGAAGCCAAAGTTACATAGCCATGACTCCAAAACAACATGACACTATTTAGAAGCAGGACTTGCATATTGGTGTTCAATCACAGTCCCCATACAACTTAACAGTGCTTGAGCACCTTTGGGAAGAGTGGGGGAGATTTTATAAAGCTGGCAGCTACATACACAGGAACATGCAAAGGGTAATCAGTGCTGTGCTCATGATCTGTGGCAGTGGTCACATCAATAAGCCAGACTCTGTCATGGAATGTGAAGGCCAAATGCACAAACCACAATCAGGCCAAAACACTCAAAAACAGCCGTCCAATTGTTTCAGAATTCCTTAAAAAAAAATAAAAAAAATTCCAATAAAGATAAGAAAGTGTCGAATAAAAATAAAAACGTGTCCAATAAAACTCTGCAGGAGTCAGAAGTCCGAGGAGCAAAGTACTTTTGCCGACAATAAAGGGGAACACGTTCAGAAATGCACTAGTGCAATACTGACGAACTCCGATTTACAATGGTCTGTCTTTTATACACTTCAGCTAGGTGTTTACCACGCCCTGAGGGCATCTTTTGTTTTTTTGTGAGTTGCTTCTCATCTTACACCATAAAGTCATCTCAGGGCAACTGCTCTGACCTTAAATCCCCTATCTTTCCCAGATTTGCATTGTTGCATCAAAGGTGCTTCCCAAGGATGTATTCTGTTTATTTTCTCTCTATTCTTTCCATATTTCATCATTATCTTTTAGGCTTTTCCATACTAAAAATAAAAAAGGCTTACAACTTTATTGCAGGCACAGAGTGTATAACAGAAAGCATAAAAACAATACGTTAATCATTAACTGCACATAAAGTGATTATGAGAACTTTCAATCCATCAGTGATTATAGTAAACACACAATTATAAAGAATACATGCTTTAAGGTTACTTCAGGACAGCGAGGTTATGTTAGGTCACACAGAGTAGCAGCTGTCCGAACACCTGCAAGGCCACGAGGTGGATCTCAAGATCTCAGACTACGAGCACTCTCCTGTCATATATTCATGATCCTCAGAATCTCAGACCATGAGCATTCTCCTTCTGTCATATCCATGATCACTCCGTCCTGCTTGTTCTCAGAACCATCTGTATATATTCTGAGATATCTGTAGTAGATGTTTTTCAGGTACTGGCTTGTTTGGACTCCCACTTCACTCAAATGCCATTTTCTTTTCTTTTCCGGCACACTCGTGTCTACCTTAACATCAGGGACAAGCCATGGTGGTACTCTGCTAACTGGAGTGGACTTTGTGAATTCTTTGGCTTCTAGTCCATACTTTTTTGACATTTCTTCCTCTGACCATCCAAACCCACGTCTCTGGAATCTGGAGTAATCCCAGCATCTCTTCCCCACTTCCTGAACCCCAACTGACAGTTATTTAGCAGCCCTCTCTGTTCCACTACATATGTCAGCCTACTCACTATTACTTTCTCCAACCACATACGAGATGTCAGTACAATTGGTCCATAGTTATTAGGATTTGAAGGGTCCTTCCCTGGCTCGTTGAATGGTAAGATTATTGACCTTTTCCAGCAACTTGGTATCATCCCATCTCTCCAGATGATATTAAAGAGTCTCAGTACTAGCTTCAGTGACACTTCTGGGAGCTGCCTGAACATGGCATAGCAAAGTTGATCTTGTCCTGAGGCTGTGTACCCGGTACCTTGTAATGCTATTTTGAGTTCTGTCATTGTAAAATCCATGTCTAATGTTGACCTGAAGTCCTCTCTCTTCCTCACATCTCCGTTCTCTCTGAGTACCCGCTCTTTCTGCTGCCTGTGGCTGTTGTTAAGGTGTTCACCATTATAGGCGGTACGGTGGAACAAGTGGTAACACTGTTGCCTCACAGCTAGAAGGTCCCGGTTTGAATCCCGCTGTGGGCGCTGGTGGGGTGTCCTCCATCATGCCTTCAGTGCCTGCTGCTCGAGAAAAAAGGGCCTTTCTGTGTAGAGTTTGCATATTATCCCCGTGCTCACCTGGGGTATCCTCCATAAAATAACCCCACTAAAACATGCAAGAAGAGAACTGGGTCCCCAGGCGCTGGTCGGATGGCAGCCCACCACTCCTGGTCTGCCACGGAGGAAGGACGACCAGGATGGGTTAAAGGCAGAGGAAAAATTTCACCAGTGCATGGTGTGTGTGCGCATGTGATTCTTCTTATTATGTACTGCTGCAAATGCTTTTCCTAGCACCTCTGCCACTGCTAGCTGATCTCCATAAACCAGTGCTGGGATTTTAACTGACTTCCTTTTCCCACTCATTTGCTTAAAAATAGATCAGACATCTCCTAATTTAACTCCTCTGCCTATGGTGGAGCAGAATTCTTTCCAAGTTAGATTCCAAGTCCAATCAGATTCTCCTGTGTCATGTTTTTCCGTAGAGCTCTGAATGCTTTGTTTCGTTCTTTAACAGTTCTGCGACACTCATCATCCCAAGGAACCACCTTTTTCCCGCCCTTTGTTGTTCTTTTTGGAATACTCAGATTTGCAGCACTTAAAACATGTTCAGTTACTTGTGTTGTACATTTTTGAATGCATCCATCAAGTGTTATTAACTTTGCAGACTCTTCACAGCATATCCTGAATTTCTGCCACTCAGCTTTACTAAAGCACCATCTGGTGAATGTATAGCCCTTTTGTATGCATACATTTGTATTTACCGCAATTGATTCTGGGTAGTGGTCGCTCCCTACAGTGCAGTCACTCTTGACACACCATTCACAGGCATTCACCAATATACCTGATACCAGTGTAAGGTCTAAGCATGATTCCGTCCCTCTCCTCACATCTAGTCTTGTTCCCCGTCCATCATTAAGGCAGACCAGTGATCTTTCATCCATCATTTCCTCCACTATTTCCTTATTGATGTCTGTGTGGTTTCTGCCCCATAAGCTGTTGTGAGCATTACAGTCTCCACACCATATTTCTCTTCTGTGTACTGTCCCAGCTATTTCCTTAAACATGTCTACAGTAAGATTTCTACATGGATTATAAAAGTTAATTATCTTTATATTGCCATCTTTCTTTGGGCTACAGATCTCAGGTATCACTCACTCTGACTCTTCCGGGAAGGGAATTTCCCTGAAGGCCAACCCATCTTTAATGAATGTAGTGCATCCTCCGCCATTTTGATTGTTAGCTCATGTCTTATTATACTAAACCCAGGAATTACAAAATCTAACTGAGGTTGTAACCGGGTTTCCTGCACACATACCACATCTGGAACGGTTTCTAGTACATGGATATATTTTGTAAGGCCATTGGCTATGAGGCTCCTTGCATTCCATTGTAGTTGTAACCGTCCAGGGGACATTTATTGTGGTGATTTCTGTTTTCAAGTTTGTTGGTATTTCTGTCATCATTTATAAATATTTGAATTCATGTGGTCATTTAAACTCATTAAAGCACAGTAAATAAGATGTTCAGAAAGGTAACTTTGAAGATGTATAAGTTTAAAAATTGATGTGTGGTTTAAAATGTTATGCTGTTTTTTGTTTTTTTTTGCAATGTGTATTTGATGAATGAAATAAGTCACATGACCACAGTTTGGTTAAGGGTCTCACCTGTTGGATTGTGGGTCATGCAATACGGCTGAAGAGGAAGACGCCAACATTGCTGGAGAGGAAACGTGACCTACAAACATATTTATTCTGCATGGTCTGAGAGGCGCACACGGTAAATGTGACTTGTGTTTGATTTGTTTCATATTTGTTGGCATTATTTGTTTAAGTGTTTCGTATGGACATTTTAATACACTGTTGTTGTGGGTTAGCGTATTGGACCCGTCTAATGACTGAATTTAGCTTGATTGGCTTATTTTTGGATCAGTCTAATTAGAGACACTTTTTGTTAAAGTTGTTTATTGAAATGTTTGTATGTCTTTTATTTTTGTAGTTTTCACGGTGTCAGCTGATTGAAGATAAAATAAATGTTTGAAGACATCTGTATGATGCGTGGCCTTCATAACATCAGACTAGAGCAGTTATAGTAGTATTTGCAGAACCATGATTAAGGCTTCAACTCTCATTTTGAACCTTCTCTGCTACTTCAGTTGCTGTTAACATTGCATGTATCTGCTCTGCATTGATGTCTTTCATGTCAAGGAATTTTACAGCTGCCCCCACAATTGTTTTGATTTTATCACTTTTCTTTTTCATCATTGCTGCGACATTAATGGTGTGACAGATAAAGGCCACAAAGTTGACCTTTTTCATCACCATTATGTTTTCATCCACTTTGCATTCGTGTGTACATGCAGTCTGAATGTGAACTGGTGCTACATGGATTGGAGCCTGATTTTCCTGTGCATTCCTTTTCCTTTGTCCTGCATTACTTTGAGCCACACCACCATCATTCCTGCTGTTTGCTCCCTCACTTCTTACTTTCTTTAGTGCTTCTGCATATGACACTTTTTCCCATTATTTTAACTCTCTGGGCTTCTCTGGCTTCTCTCTGTACTATACAGCCTCCAAATGCAGCACTGTGTTCTCCTCCACAGTTGCAACATTTTACCTTGGCATCTTTTTCACATTTCCCATACTCATGTTGCCCTCCACATCTTGCGCATCTTAGCTTTCCGTTGCATTGTTGCACCGTGTGCCCCATTCTCTGGCATGCATGGCACCTGAGTGGCTTGGGGATGTATTCCCTCACATTATAGTTCACGTACCCCATCTGCACTGATTTAGGGAGTGACTTCTTAAACATGAGGATAACTGACAATGTTTCTCAAAGCACACCGTCCCTTTTGCTTTTAATTCTTGTGGTCTCACTTATTTTACCACCTTTGATTTCATTTTTAACATCTTCCATTGTCATACTCCATGGTACTCTTGAAATTACACCTCTCAGTTGGTGCTCCAGGGATATAGGCCTCCATCCTTTCCCCTTCAAGTGACGTCATTCTGAGTATCTTTTCCTGTATGTACTCGCTTGTTATTCATAAACTTGGCGCACTTGATTGTCCCCATTTCTCTCTCAGTTGCTTTTGTGAGTTTGATCAGATGGTAGTGCCCACCATCCTGATTGAATTCAATCATTACTTTCCACTCTCTTTCCCGTGTTTGATCCACTTGTGTCTGCTTAGTCGGGCTTTTCCTTGATTTTTTGTTAGTACTAGGCCATGACACACTCCCCTCCGACAAACTTCCCCCTCTATCTTGCCTCTCTCTTTTTCTCAGATCTCTTTTCAGCCTCGAAGACTGAGGTATCATCCACTCCATTTCATTCTCACTACACCCATCTGACATAGTTGACATGATGTTACAGTCAGAGTATAGTCCGCAAATAATTTCCGATTTTCAATCCTACCGCTTTCGTCTCGTCGCATCCGCTTCCGCTTTGCCTGTTAACCTGTGTGTGTGTGTGTGTGTGTGTGTGTGTGTGTGTGTGTGTGTGTGTGTGTGTGTGTGTGTGTGTGTGTGTCTGGTTAACTGGGTGATTAGAAAACTGTTCTTGGGGATACATGCAATGAATGTTTCTATCTCCTTATTGCAAATTTAAAAATATGTGTTTTGACCCTTCAAATTTACAAATTGAGCAAATGTTTAAAAAAAGGAAGGAAAATACATGTTAACATCACAAAATGTGTGTGCCAGAGAGACTACTAAATTCCCTATTAGGCCTTCTGAACTGCTAGTTTTTAAATAATTTTAAACAAACTTCTTCACGTCAAAGAACTATAAACTTCAATATAGTAGTCTCACTAGTGTATCTTACTCAATGTTATGCTTACATAGTAAATGTCAAAACCATAAGTACATGTGGGGTGTGTGTGTTTGTTCTAATAAATACATATAAACGCTTCGGCGTGAAGAAGTGGAGGACGCATACAGGCTGTTCGTGGGGAATTATTTTTAGGCGGCTTCCTGTCGGACCGTTCGGCTTTCAGTCGTTGTTTCAGACCGGAAGTATTTTTATAGCGACACAGCCACCATGGACGCTGAATCTCAGAGTGTTCTGAAGTATTTGACAGAAGTTGAGGAAGCAGCTGAAGATGTTCTCACCACTAAACAACAGGTAACGAAATACTTGGTGACAGTAAGCAGTTTGGCGCAGAGGGAGGACTGATGCATGAGCTAACGAACTGAGAATGTTAGCAGCTAAGCTAAGTAGCCAAATTGTGACGTCGTGGTTCACAGCGAGTTTATTTTAAGAAACTACATTTTCACTTGCCTTTATTGTCAAATAAACACACGTGCTCTGGAAAAAGGTCTTGGTTGCTCGGTTTTGATATTGGTAGTACATTAAATTAATACATACACTGACCAGATTACAAAAAAGCACATTGTACAATGCAATACAAAGCAAACAGCCCAACTGTTGTCAGAGTTGAATCGCACGGAGACTCGTGTATACTACATTGATATAACCTAGAGAGGCCAATAATACGGAGGAATAAACTGCTCAACACTCATTGTGGGAATCCAAAGGATGAAGAGAACATATTGTAGCGCACACACGGTTTTATACACGTGTCACATGTCCCTATCAACACATATGATTGGCCATCACCTACTCAAGATATTTTCTATAAAATAAAAGTTCCTACTGTACAATTGATGGCATTCCATACATATAAATACCAGCACTATGTTAAATAACTTAATTTACCGAAACGCTAAATGTAATAAAAAAAAAACCCCACTAAGCTTAAAAAAAAAAAAAAAAAAAAAATATATATATATATATATATATATATATATATATATATATATATATATATATATATATATATATTTTAGACCAATTATTATTAATATGTTTTCATGTTTGTGTGAGGCAGTTAAATGATACCAAAATAGCATTCTTTGATAAAATGACAAGTTCAAGTTCTCGTACAGCAGTACATGCGTCCTACTGAGCTAACTCAGAGTGTGAGCAGCACAGAATCGGTTTCCCTATTCAGCTTTACAGAAAGTTTGATGAAAGAAGCCTTAAATGAGAAATTACATTTTTTTATTTTGAGTAATGGGAGCTTTTGTAACAGAAGCTAACACGCAAATGATGCTTGAAACTTCAATGGAATGAAACTGGTTTGTAATAATTTGTCCTCGATTACTGATATGACAGAGCATATCAGTAAATGTTGTATTGTGCTAGGATGCACACATCATGCAGTAACGGGCAATTAATTTAATAATAATACACTTCTGATATTGCATATTTATATTATATATTCTGTATACCTTTTAGCATGGCTGGTGCAGCATCACCTACTGTAAATGTTGGTGTTTCAGATAGTGGACCTGGACACAAAGAGAAACAGGAACAGAGAGGCATTGAATGCACTGAAGAACGAAATGTCAGATTCAGGTGAGTGACCCTTCATGACAGGATGTTCTACTCATCTTGGCTCAAACATTCAACAGGAGTATCATGGACACATTGGCTTAGGTTATGAAAACAACTGCCCCATTGATTTTACAGTGAAAGTAACAATTTAGTAACTTATGATTCTGGTGTATAATTGTAATTGTGGATGTTGAGGTTGATGTAACTCTGCTATCATTTGCAGAGAAAGTGAAGGTTTGCTTTGGCAACATGTTCATCAAAATCCCCAAAGAGAAGACAAGAGAGATGATTCAGAAAGGTAAACAATTCAAGTTAACACAGTCTAAATGTATTGGGTAGAGTTCCACTACAAATAGATTTGTTGCAAATGTATTGTTGCTACATATGAGATCATCCTAAACTCTTTTGATCTTTATTTCTCATCTGCAGACCAAGAGCAACTGGACAAGGAGATAAATGATCTTCGCAAAGGACTGAAAGCAAAAGTCAATCATCTCAATGAGGTGCAAGGTACGAAGAGTATTTTGCCTGCTCTACTGGCTAACACTTGCAACATGCTAAGCTAAAGGAATAGTTTGGCATTTTGGGGAATATGCTTATTTGTTCTCCTACTGAAAGTTAGATGAAAAGATTGACACTCTCCTGTCTGTGTTAAGAGCTGGTGTTAAGGAGACAGTTAGATTAGCATTATGACCGGAACACGTTTAAATCTAGCTAATTAATTGTACCGTATTTAAAGCATACACGATATATGTAAAAAACAGCACCTGGTGGTTTGGTGGCAAGTCAGTAATATAATAACAATAAGCGGAAACATTTTAGTTGCTACTATTTTGTGAACTATATCTCTTTCGTGATAGCTGAAGTCAAAACAGGTCTGTCAGTATTCTGAATATCCTCCCAGCAGTCTTCTCAAAGGTGACTATGATGTGTGTCTTTTTGGTTGTTTGCAGGCAAACCTGAGCTGAGAGGCTACAGTCTCTCTCCTCTGTCCTCTGATGAAATCAAAGCTATTAACAGCCTTTTAAAGAGATGACATCAGACTGCAAATTGTGGAATATTTCTGAGGACACAAGGACAAAGAGAGACTAGAGTCCCATCTGCATCTCTAATGTGCTAACTTCTGGATGAGCTGGTGACTCTAAATTATTCACTCGGATGATCGACCGTATGGATGTAATTGACATCTTCATAAGCTGTCTTCAGGATATTTTTTAAAAAATTCATGTCTAAGATCATATTCTAGGTCTTAAATTTACAAACAGCAAATTTAAGACAGAAACTGCATTTACTCATTTCCTCTCAGTTGTTCAAGCTTTACTCCAATCATTTTCAGCCATCTTCATGAGCTGTCTGCTTTAAAACAGCTGCTTACCAGAGGCAGTGGTAACCTGCATTTGTAAAACCATCACAGGTACTGAAAAAGCAGAGGGCCAGCACAACAGTCTTGTCTGCTGTGTTTAATTTTGCAGTTTAACTGTTCAAACCATAGCTGGTGCTGTTGCATTTGTGCTCTGTAGTCACTAGCTGCAGCTTGACGGTGTTATAACGAGCTTACTGCTGGCCACGGCCGCAGCAGGTGTTGTTCCAAGTCCTAAACATTTCAGAACTGAAATGCAAATTTAAGGGTAACTGTAAAAAAATATGGAAGGATAACTACAGCTCATTGCAAACTGGATTTTATCTTTTTAATTCCAGCCATCAGCTCAATCAGTTATGAGAAGACTGTGCTCATTAAAGAACCCGCCAACATCTAGATATGAACTCCAGAATTAAGTGTCATTAGTGAATTGCCACCAGGTGGCAGTGCAGTGCAAGTGCAAAGAGGAAGGACAGGATCGTCTTTGAGTTCCTGCCTCCATGGCCTCACTACCAGTCTTGAAATGCCCTGGTATTAGTGCCACACTGCTTTATAATAGGCTATGTAATACACACACAGTTGGTTCTTGGAAATTAAACAAAATGCTTAACCTGTGCAGATGACCTGTGTGTTTGCCAGTGCAAAGTGTAAAATGTTTATATTTTTTTGTTCTTACAATCTTTTCTATGAATAAATGATACTTGGAGGAGTCAGTTACTCACAGTGCATTCAGTATGTGTTTTTGTTTTATGTTTTGTTTCTCTTGAATGAGACATACCATACATCCTTAGTCACAATATGAGTGATAAACAACGAGTGTGCTGTCCTGAAGAAGGAGAAACTAAAAAAGTGCTTTGTGGTGTAATCCCTTGGTCTGGCATGCCACTGAGCATGAGAGGACATGAATGGCCTCAGGCAACGGGAGAAAGGGAGAGATGACAGTCACATAGTAGGTATGATTTCTTGTGTGCGTGGATGTGGTGGTTTTGGTTCACTCTCCTCAGACCTGGGTTGCGTGCCACAGCTCTCAGACCTGGAACCAGCTCTGAGTGATGAATTTATGAGTCAATGGATAGGAACCTGCTGATTGGCTCAAATGTTCGATAATTATACCAAACAAGACACGCAACACTGCTATGTTAAGAGAGTGACACACTGACACTCAGCATCTGTCTTCCACCTGTGAACTACAAATCAAGACATTCTGAACTGATGATTGATTAGACGATGTTGTTTGCCTCTGCTTGACTACAACAGCGAAAGTATTCATGCCCAAGAGAATGAAAATAAATCCATAAAATATATGAAATTTGTGGTTTTGACAGTGTAGAGTGAAGTTGGATCAAAGGCTAAATATTTGCGTGTAATTCTGCCTTAGCTGCATTGATTCATTAATCACAGATTGAGGGCCAGACACCAGTATAGTGCCAGAAGGCAGTGATATTGGTGCAACAGCTGGATTAACAAGATCTATAATGAGCATGTCCAGCTGTCACTCTTAGAGAGAGAATTTGAATTTATCTGCTATTGATTTCAAAAGTACAAACTCTAAACTCCGCACATGGAGAGGCTTAGTGTTTTTCTTGGCATATTGGCAGTGTTTGTGTGTGGCTATGCCTCCTTCCTGCTGGGAATTTGAATTTTAATGGCTTTCAGGAGAAAAAAATCTATTTTGGCTGTCATTTCCATGTTATCCCAATGGGCAGAGCTGGAGTAATATGATTTACTCTAAGTTATTGGCTGTTTATGAGTGCATAAATCTTAGAGTATGCACTGTTGCAGAGCTAAATGTGAAGTCAAATCTTGAGGAAATAAGTACAGGGTCCAATTTCATGTGTGGGACAGAGATACTTATTTTGACTAAGCAGAGAGTCGTGTGTCTTATCTTGAGTGGAGGAGACTCCAGTTAGTGACTGAGAGGACGTAAAGTGAGAAGATTAGTTCCACATTGTGTTCTATAGTAATGTCTGTTCAAATTCTGAGCAGTTCAGTCAAAGGTTAGTACAACCATATAACCCAAAAGACATAAATTCCACTCACTTTGTGGTATCTCTGCTACTGCCAATAGCTCCAAGTTTTGAACCTCAGTTCATCTTGGATACCAACAGAATTGTGTATCGAGCTGTCAGGTACTTGAAACTGCCACACACTTGATCAGAATCATACTCCTCTATTTTGTAAACCTGCAAGTTGTTTTTTGGCCACTAGTTGGCAGTGGAAACAAGTTTTGAAAACAACATTAAAATGTCACCTTTAGTTATTATCGTGAACTTGTAACAGTTGCTTATTTACACATCCAGCAATTAGTGTCTGCATCTGTGCCTAACTGCTTAAAACGATGCAGTGAGAGCAGTGAGGCTGAACTCAAGCTCCCACCTTGTCACATGCAGACATTTGGTCAGTGGCTTATGCCTCAAACCATAGAGCTCTGACTGAGTACCCCTCTAGCATCAGTTTTGCATGTGCAGGGCTCAGCAGTAATACATGTTTTCAAAATAAAGCTACTAAACAATAAAAATATGTGGTTAACCAGCCCAGCGTCAGATGAAAGTGTGTAATTGACATCAGAGGAACCACCAGAGGAGAGTCAGTGTGACCTTTGCCTTGCTTACACATGAAATGTACATGTGTATGAAGCTGCAGCCAAATCATTATCTTTTCCCAAACTGGATGTGGAATGTGGACTTTTCTCTGTTTTTCTTCTATGTATTTTGACGCTCTGGAAGTGAGAACGGGCTGTCTGCAGAAATCTGTCGGACTATTCTGCACGACGGAAAATGGCACTGAAGGGGTACACTGTGCCTGAAGAAAATGCAAAGGGTTCCTTACCAGGTGGCTATGTGTGACGAGTTGGAAGTGAGGTGTCAAAAACAGTTAAGTTGTGGTCCGGACAGCCATCGATAAAAACAACGAGCTGAAAGTCACTATGAAGCTCTGTAAAACCAAGGGGAGCTGCAGATCCAGGTGCTTCATTCATGTTCTGATTATGTGGACTGCAAAGCAGAAGTTAACAACCCGCCTCTTCCACTCGTAGCTGGGAAACTAACACAGGCAGGTGATAACTATGTTCATGATGTCGTTATCCAGGATCAGGATAACAACTTGTGTTATGGAGGATGGCGGCTAGCCAAGTTGTTGCAACTTTTTTTCTCACCCTGGACAAACTACAAATAGTGAACCTCAATTCAGCACAAGTCATGCTGCTAATAATACTGTTATGCAATGTTGTTTGAGTAGCATAATGTGTCTTCCTTAAAGGAATTAATAAGGAACTGATCTTGATCTCCATTGAAAGACTTCTTGTCAGTGGGCCAGTGTTGTCTGTGTGTGTGGTAGGTGATTCACATTCTTTGGCAACCCAGCAGCATTTTGACAGCTGTGAAAAAAACACACTGCTGGTGTTACACATAAATCAAAAAGCCCCATAACAGCCCCCTCTCTTCTAGTGTTTACTACTTTTTATTCTGTTGTCTTTAAAGCCTTTGCAGCCTTTAGGTTCAATTTCTAACCTTCTGAACTTTTCATTAGGTTCCAATGCGTTTAGGCTAACGACATGTTAGCCAACTTCAGTCTATTTTTCATATCTTACATGCATTGATATACAGCTGTTGTTTTAGTAAGTATTAAATTTGACTTCTCTATTATGTAGTCTCTTATTCCAATGATTGCGTCCATGTTTCAACAAAGTGTCATGCAGCATTCATTCATTCTTCTGTTTTATATCAGTGTCCTCAAGTAACATATAACATTGAGGAAAAGTTTAAATAGTGGGAAATTGTATCCTGTTATTTCTTTACATTCTACTGTTAGTTGAATTTGGTATAAAGCATCAGCTGTATAGCTCCACTGAAATGTCTGATAGAAGGATGTGTGTGGATGTTGGATGGATGAAACGGTGGTTAATGTTAGCCCATGTAAAGACATCATAATATTCCATCTGACTAGCAGTAAGACAAGTCTTACTCTGACAGAGTCACTCAGCTTAAGTTACCTGCCCCTGCTTTTCATTTCCTCCTTTCAGGAGTGGGCATTGGAGTTGTGCTAAAGAACAAGGAGTCTGATTGAGTCTATTATTGAACTTAACAATAATAACAGTGATATTTGACCAGACATGTTGCTGGGGTTTTTAAATAACAGGTGATGGAGAGAAAGATCTTTCTAACGAATAAAGAAAGCAGTTTTTTTGTTAATCAGACCTATGGCAGAATGGGTCATAGAAGAGCTCAGAGACCTCCAGCGTCGCACTCTCAAGGCATACGTTTCTGCTACATTTGCCCTGGTCAGCTGGAACTGTAACAACCGCAGTGGAAACATTTAAACAGTAGGCTTCACAAGTTCACTGAACAGGACTGCCCAGCGTTGAAGTGCAAGAAAGAAATCATCTGTCCTCCATTGCAGCACTTACTTCCAAGACTTACTTCCAAACTGCCTCAGACATAGATGTCAGCACAAGAGCTGTCCATTCAGCTCTTCAAGACATTGGTTTATAGTGCCAAGCAGTGGCACCAGGAACCTACCAGGTTTTGTAAAACAGTCTGCTATTGAACTTGGAGAAGTGGTTGTCCGTCTGGATCTGGGAGTCTGATGGACAAAGAGAATGCTACCTGTCTGAATGTAACGGGCTCGATTAGTTAATGCCCAAGGATATTATAGAAAATAGTGTGCTTTCAACGTACTTTTCAGTGAAAAAACATGTTAAAGGAGTGTAGTGCTGAAGCAGTAGAGTTCTTTGTTACTGCCTGTGGCTTTAAAATTGCTCACAGTAACATATGTGTAAAATATATCCATATACTCTTAAGACATATAGTACACCTGCACAGCTAGTAGATGCGAGCCAAATTTTTTCTTCTTTCTCTGTTTTGAGATTTGGTTTAATTGACCTTCTACACTAATACCCTTGAAAATGAAACAAAGAGACTGTTCTGTCAAAATGTGATCATCTCCACAGAATTCACTTGTGCTGCACTTTCAAAGTTAACTCGCGATTAATCACAAATTAATCGCACATTTTTATCTATTCTAAATGTCCCTTGAATTATCATTTTAATACTGTTATCAACATGGAAAAGTGGATAGGTTTGCTTTGTGCAAATGTTTTTTATTGAAAACAATGTGTAGTGTTATATTTCACACTAACATTCTCACTTTGAGCAGTCATTCACATTTGAATGAATCAAATCTCACACATTTTAACACTGTCAATAAACAGATGACAAAAAAATAATGCTTGGTTACAAAAAAGCCCCTTCAACAACCCTTTCTAAGGGATCAAAACAGGGTGATACAAGATAAAGTTACAAAGTGTACATCATTGTAAACTAGGACTCAGGCTATAGTGCAGTTAAACCATGGCTTTAACTTTCCTTTCTTAAGTTTCCTCTGAACATACAAGCAGTCAGAAAGAATGAACATTACTGGCTATGGCTGCAGTAAGTTTGTTTTTAGTTGCGGTATCCATGTGCCTCTGTCCAAACTTTGGTCTTGTCAGTCGACCCATCTGGCAACTTTTTGAAACGCATCCATTTCAGCATTTCGCGCTTGACATCCGCCTACACTTTCACAGCTAGCGAGCAGGCGAGACCAAAACATGCGTGGGGCGTGTCTATTGTTTTGTTTCCGGGTTACAATCGGATCCTGTAGTTTTTGTAATGTTACTAGCAGTGGCCACAGCTTATAAAAAACTACAAGTTCACTAGGTCACAAAGAATGTTAATCGCGCGATAAAAAAAAAAAAAAAGACGCCGTTAAAATGGATTTGTGTTAAAGCCTTAATAACGCAATATTTTTGACAGCACTAATATTTAGATTTCTGATTTTACCTCTTCCCATAGCCATGAAGCCATAAAGATCAACCCTTGCCAAATGCTCCCAAAATCTCAATAAAGCTGTCATATCCAGTTCCAGCTGTAGTGGTTTAGCTAATGCTCACATCAAAGTGTATTCTCGCAGCATAAATAAACTTCCTTTAAAGCTGTTACATTAGACAAGCAACTGTTTTCAAGAGGTGAAGTTTTTCACAGCTGATGTTATGAATAATTCAAATGATGAAGATGAAGTGCTGACAAACTGGACTCCAGCAGGGAGTCTGTTAGGTTCTTATTGTCAAAGCCCTGGAGGAATGAAGCTGTTGAACTCTTCAGACTTCAGAGACACTGAAACTGTCTCTTCTGTCTGGGCAATCTCCTGTGTGCTGGGTCAGAAGTGGCTGAGACAGTTGCTTCCAGCAGCTCTTTACTTAAATATATACAGTTGCCATTTATACCTTTGTGTAGGGGCATAGAGCACATGTGGACCACAGCAGATGGCAAGTTGCCTGGAAATAAAAGAAAGCAATGACAACGGGGCAAAATCCAGAACAAGAAGCAGCTTCCCCCATCAATCCCTGACCACATCTGGCCACAGTATTCATATCAAAATCTAAAAAAGACAAGGGTTACATGATGAAGTGCTCTCTGTGCCTCCCGAAAACACTGACATCTTGCAGAATGGAGTTAGCTCGCTACCGCCAGCTATGGTAATCTTTTGAAGTTTAACGTCTTTGGTGTGATGACAATGACATTTAGTTTCATAAGGTTCATCCACTAGTGAAGTTTTATTATCAAACAGTTGTTTTAAGACAGACTTGAAAAATTGTGAACTTAGGTAATCAGCATATGATTTAGTGCCGCACAAGAAAACCAATGAACTTGTCATTTTGTGACTGGTTTGATAATGGCATTTAACATGAAATGTTTCTTGAGCACTGAATTCACCAGGTTTGGGGGCCACACAAAATGTTCCTGAGGACAACCATTGGCTTGCAGGCTGCACTTTGAGCTTTAGACATTATTGAGTCAGTTCACTCACTTACAGATATACTATGCTAATCTGACACGCCAGACAGTTTGTTACTCCATACATAAATGCTTGATTAAGTTGAAAGCAGCAAGACAAATCATGTGTATAAGTGCTGTGTGGGCATGGACACAAGGTTGAAACAATCCTTGGAATCATTGCAAGATTATTAAACGGACATATGTTTGTGCTTTTCTTCTCACATCCTGCTGTATCTAATTAAATGTTTTCTTTTCCACACTCAAAGGGGAAGGTGCTTAGTCTCAGTATAGAGCAAGTATATCATGACATTTTCCCACATTTTTAAAGAAGAAGAAGACGACATCCCTTTATTAATCACAACACAACATGCAGAGTTTCAGGGGAAACTGCACAGGCCATGCTTAAGTGAAATTCTTTTAATTCTTTTAAATAGTTGTCCTGTTAACGTTAACATACGTTGTTTCACAGTTTATTTATCACAACGGCAAGACGGTAGAGGACACACTCAAGCGGTAAGAGGTGCACTTGCCCTCTGAAATGATACTTTGTATCACGTAACATAACGTTAAGCAATCATCTCACTTCCCTCCACTGATTAGGCCTAATATAACAGCTTTTATTTATTTCTTTCCTAAGTGACCATGGTATAAGCGGGATAATGCCCTTCGAGGTGACCATTATCAGAAATGAAAGCGAAGTCCATTCATTCGCGTCGGACAGTTCACGACTCCGCGTCGTCCATTCATTTCTGATAATGGACACCTCGTTGGGTATTATCCTTACTTAATGTTGCACTATTTCTAATGTGAAGAAAATGTTATTTTATTTCTGTGTTCTGTTCTGACTTGAGACTGTAATTCAAGCTACCTCATAGAAGTTTACAATACACTGCACTGCATGCAATTGTGCATAAGTGTTACATGTTAATATAGATAGATAGATAGATAGATAGATAGATAGATAGATAGATAGATAGATAGATAGATAGATAGATAGATAGATAGATAGATAGATAGATAGATCGGATCGGGACTCGGTATCGGCAAAATCAAATGACTCGGGCAAAAAAACGTGATCGGGACATCCCTTGTCTCAGGCAAACAATCCAGATGCAGAACGTGGCGCATAGCACCCAGGCATGTTATATGCGTGGGGCAGGGAATGTGAAAGCATTGCGATGAGGGGCTGGTTAACTGGGAAGTAAGTGAGGATTTTACACAATAATAATATCAAATATTTAGCAGAAGGCAAGCTTTTCTAATAACTAAAAGCAGAAACTAGCAAGTGATAAATTATTTCTTCCTCAGAATCATTTTACAGGCAAGAGGAGAGAAACCATAAAGCTACTCACTTATGATTATGTCTGCAACTGAAAGTGTGCAATAGATTATGGAGACGTGTGCATGCATCCTGACAATGTTATGAAATATTCATGACAGTTTGGCAGAGCTCCACAAGACACAACTACATCCAGTCAAGTCAGAGTCTCAGTTTCATGTGGACCGCTCTGGTAAATATTTTCAAACCACAGGCAGTGAGGTGAAAGAAAAAAGTGCTTGGTGGAAGGTCAAACAGCGTCTGAAACCCTGACCCCAACACCTGTCTGACTTTGTAACTGAGAGGAGAGGCTGCAACAGTTAGACCACTGTGTGAAGACAGTAAGTCATGCATAGTTCAAACTTACCTTTAAACTTCTATCTTTTCTTTTTCAGATAACTACTTCTGTTACTTTTCATGCATACAAACAAGTGTAACACCAAGAAAGCCTTTGAGGAGATGCTGCAAAAATGTGATTCACTGTTCCTGACTGTTTTCCGTATTTCTCTAAGTTGCTAAATCCTGCAGGAAAAGTCATTAGATGTTGCTAGATATGTGCTTGATGTCATTTCAATTTTAGTCAAGCTAAACTTAACAGACTCTTTGAGGGAGCTACAGCCTCATAAGGGAACATGTCTGCCAAAAAAGTCACTTGATTTAAGAGCTTTTTTTTAAAAAAGAAAATATTGCTAGAGGGGCTTTAAAGGTCCCTAATTTTAGTGAGGTGTGGTGTGACTTTTTATTTTCAGTTGAACCATTACTGCATCATGCTGCTCTCTATGCTGGCAAGTTTCACTGCCAGTCAGTGTTCTATTTCTAAATGTGTTAAATACAGGAGATGTGATGTGTTGACGTGAGGCCTGGAACTTGTTGGAAGGCGCATTTGATGGAGCTTGGCTGAATAATTCATTGTAATATCAGAAATGTGGATAATTTGTTTTGCTCTTGAGTTATGAATGATAGAAAATCAGTAAATGATTGTATTTTCAAAGGAAATACCCAGCACTGCCTTGTAATACGGGTATATGATGTCGCTGGTATATGATGGTAGATGCTATGATTGTAAATAATGGTGTTCTGAAAAGAGAGTCACAACAAACATCAATTTTCTCTTTGGGCATCTCTAGCCTACCACTGACTTTCCCATCGTATCTCCACCGCTGCCTCTCCACCAGTCAGAAGAGACTCCTGATGTAAAGGCCACAGCTGCGTTGGATTTCCAAGTCAAATATAATTGGAAAGCTGTGTACAGTTAAGTCAGTGCAGCAGTCTCCAGTGATTTCCTCACCTCACAGGCTGGGTGCAACTGTGCAGGGCTCGAGAAGAATGTGTCACAGAGTTTGGTTTAAATCCTATCACATCATAAACTGTTTGAACTCATGCCAGCAGTAGTGATTTGCATCACTTTAACTCAACACAGAAAAGCTGACTCTTCAGATGGAATGAATAATAAATTGGCAGTGTATCTCCTGGCAGAAAAATTGCACGGTGATTCTGTGAAAATGTAAAACAAGCAAAGGGTTGTGAAATCTCACAATCAGCCTTTCAAATGGTGCTAACAAACCTAACACAGACACCTCACAGAGACTGACTTCCTCTGTTAGACTTTGCTTTCAAAAATGCAGCTAAAACAAGACAATAACCAGAACAAATTAGAAACAAATACACAAGACAGCGTGAGGTCGATCAAATTCACCCTCCATGAATCATTTCACTCCCTCAGGAGCGTCTGAGTTTGAAAGAGCAGCTCTCCTTAAAGCAAACTCATAATGTATTTTTTGGTTAATGTTCAAAGTTTATAAATCCATTAGTGATTCTCTTTTTCTCACTGGATAGGGACTAAATGAAATTTGCTGACATCCATGTCAAATAATTGCAGCAGTAAACTCAAACTTTCATGTAAATTCTCAGTTGAAAACAATCTAGCACATGGCAAACAAAGACTTTAGGTAACCTAAGTCTCAGTGGTGAACTTAGCAGCCCCACTCTATTCTAGTAGCTCAGCAAAGTTAACCTCTCCCCTGTCAGTACGTTAGCATGCTCACAAGCACACAAGAAAACACATCAGTTGGTTGTCCCCATGGCTATACTAAATTAACCCATATATCACACTGACCTCTGCACTGGTTGGAACTGCTTCTCTTTGGTGAGGCACCATATGTCAGGTGTGGTGGTAGTGGTGGTGGTGGTGGTGGTGGTGATGATGATGATGATGATGATGGTAGCTGGTTTTCCAGCTCTGGGTCTGTCAATTCTTTCCATAGCTGACTCCCGACCCCCCTGACATCTGGAACACGTTTTCCCGGAAGTCATCCTGCACTTTTGTATTCAGCTCCAGTTCCTATTGTCCTTTTATATGTAGGGTGTTATCTGTTATGTCTAGCATTAGCTTTTTATACATATCATCACCTTTTTAAAATAATTGTCTGAGTTGTTTTTTGTTTTTTTTTCCTAAATCAACTCCTCATGATGCTGCCCACCTCTGGTAAAGTTTTCTGAAAAACTTGAAAAAATGGACTTTATTAGTTAGCAATTATTAGCAATTATTAGTTATAATAAGGTGCCGATATGGGATATTTGTTTTTTTGTTGATGCAGGGTATTCAAACAGATGTATAAAATGGGTTTCTATGTTGGCTGGTTCTCTTTTAGTGGTATCCCAGTCTGTTTTTTTTTTTTGTTTTTTTTTTGTTTTTTCCTTAATGTAATGTTGATTTTGCAGATATCTATATAGGTTATTTGAGAGTAAAGCAAACTTGTCTTGGAGTTGTGCAAAGGAGTTAAATACATTCCCAACAAAAAGTTGATTAATTGTATTCAGCCAACTCTCAGCCCATCTTTTATAAGCATTATCACACTTGGATGGGAGAAACTCTGCATTTCCTACTGTGGGTATGTGACGGGGCTATGGTTCCATTTAGTTGCTTTGAATTGAAGTCCAGACCTTCAATGTGTGTTTGATCCATACATTCTTCACTTAAGCTTTTTATTATTGAATCAATATTTTCAACCGGATTCTTGGTCTCCTGCTTTACCAGATAAATTCTGATGTTCTTTTTTCTGACAGCTTAAGTGTGGGTTGTGGTACTAGGACAGGAAGGGAATGAAATAAGAAGAGTAATCTTGGTAGAATATTCATTCTCACTGACTCTATCCTGCCAAAAGTTGACAGGGGCAACACCTTCCATCTCTCTAGATCTCTTTTAATTTCTTTAATCAATTTGTTTTAATGTGAGGTGAATAAATTTGTAGCTTTAGGTGTAAGTACAATACCAAGATATCCGAATCCCAGCTTGGAGCTTCTGAAAGAATCCAGGTCATCTAACTGGGACGGCCAGTCCCCGACTATCATCATGGCATCACTATTTTGCCCCTCTGCCAGAGAATAGAGGGGGAAACAGTGTCATTATCATTAAAGGTAAGATAGTCTGGTTAAGTCTGTAAGCATTTCTTGTTAAATTGCAGCATCATTTAACAGTGAGACATAGGGCTCCATTTTCGACTCCGTCGCCAGCGCAGTAGTATTTTCGAGCGGCGCAGGCAGGTGCATGGCACACTTGGTATTTTGGTAAACTGAGGTGTACCAGTTTAAAAGGCGTAAAAGTGAGCTCAAAGCTCGCCACCTCAGACCTGGTCAACTCTGTGCACCAGCGGCACAAGTGGATTTTCATAAATCGGCGGAGTCGTGCGCTCACGTCACCAACACCTTACAGTCAAGTTTCCACAGTGTCTGGCATTTCACTGCGATCAATTATTAGCAATTCAATGCAACTATCTGAGTCAGCACATACAGTCAGACCTAAATTTATATATTTTGATTGGTATCTCATCTGACCACATCGCAAGCGCGATCGGCACACATAATGGTCAATCACCCTGACCGAATGTACAGGTGAAACAGGTGAAACAGGGATGCGAACTAATCGGTTAACGTCACTGTGCCAACCAGAAACAGCCAAAACAAAATATTTATATTGACAATATATATATTAACAAAATATACCACAAAATATAGAACAGAATATAAAACAATATATATATACTGAGAAAAAATAAACAGTATATACAAACGGGTGTGCAAAGTAATACAAACGGATGTCATGAGACATGAGTGATGTCAGTCTCCTCGAAACTTGCCACATGCCTCGCCAGCGGCGTTCTTAAAGGCGAGGAGCTGCTGTGATTGGTGAAAATTTGACTCGGCTGTGTCAACCCCACTCCACGCCTTCTCCCCTCCCTCTTTCCCAGTTGCGCCGCTGGGTGGGACTGAGATGAGAAGAAGGACGAGATGCGCCAGCGGCGCAGCGCACGAAAATATCAAAGTCTGGCCCATCGGCCACGCCACGGCCCATCGGCCACGCCACGGCCCATCGGCCACGCCACGGCCCATCGGCGCAGCGGACCTGCGCCATGCTGGTGGCGTAGTCGAAAATAGAGCCCATGGTGTGAGCAGAACCAACTGCAACAAAATGTGGCAAAGACTAAGGAACTGGTAGTGGACCTGAGGAGAGCCAAGGCTGTGTGTATATATATATATATATATATATATATATATATATATATATATATATATATATATATATATATATATATATATATATATATATATATATTCTGAGTATAAATATTTTGTTTTTTTATATTGCTTATATATATATTTCTTTCTCTTTTCTTTCTTTTCTAATTTCATTCTAATTCTATAGTTCTATCTTGTATGGAGCACTGCTACAAAAACAATTTCCCCTCGGGGATCAATAAAGGAATCCTGAATCCTGAAATGTAATTTAAACTGCTACGTAGTCTGACAGCAGATTTCCTGCTGCTTTCAGGCTGTATTATCCCAGAATGGACAGGATGCTACAGCAATTCTTGTTTTTTATGAACTTTTTAAATAATATCTCACAAGAATTTAGTAATACCATTATTTAACTTTTGAGATGGAACAGGGTGATAACACATGATAAGATCGATTTGTTCCTGTTCCTTAAAAGATACTCCAGCCAATCCCAACTGCCTTTGTTTCTATCCTTTTTACGGACCAAAATTAGGGAATATGCAGCATTAAATGCAAGATAATACAGATACATTTATTGGATTGGCAAAAGTCAACATAATACCAACTGCATGCAAATGTAGTTTGAAGTCATGATCAGCAGTTAAAAAACCTGCAATGGCTCTAAAACTAAGATAAACAGTAATGGAGGTAAGAGACATCTTAACAGACAGTGATGTTGAAAAGCTGCTGAGATTGATTTGATGGCTGTCCACACTGTTGGTGCTTCTCTATAGCATCAGTACAGTATGTAAACAAAGTAACGGTGGGGTGTTTCTTTTTCTTGTTGGTTTAACTTTCACAAGAAAGATGATCTAACTCGCTGTTCACTACGGTATCACTGATAACATCATGATCCCTCGGGATGGTACCACCTCTTGACTCTTCATCTTGACAACAAAGCCACCACCGCAGGTTCTCAGATGTCATATGTGATGGTCTTATGAAAACAGGCTGTGGTCTCTAAGGCATAGTGCTCCGCTCAGGGAATGATAATGAGGTAATGAAGATGATCCACCACACCAATCATAGCAAATTACCGTCATGTTTTCTGACTGCATATTTGGGAGTTTTCAGCACTAAAAGCACAGGAGAAAAGCAAAAGTTTCACCATAGTTGTGTTGTTCAGTCAGGGTGGCAGGGCAGCCAGGGGTTGCTAACCTTTCTTGGCAGGTGAATCCTTATTGAGGAAGAAAATAAGAAAACGCCTGTGGGTGAGTGTTATCAAACAAACAGAAGAGTGTGAAAAGCAATGTCAGCAATGTGAGCGTAAAGCAATTTCTGTGAATTTGTCACGTTGTGTAAATAATCATGTAATATAGTGTGTCTTTGTCTGTTTTCATGCGGAAATTCTGCTTATCCTCAAAGTGGCCTTTCATAGATGTTTTACTTACAGCTGGGGCAGGAGTGGCTGTAGTTATCAAAGAGAAGTTCATAGCCCCCACAACAACTCAAACTTTTTCCATTCCTATCACCGACAGAAAACATGAGTCAAAAGTCACAGTCCTGATCGGTTCATACACCCTGCTATAAATTTCTCAAAGCTGGGAACACGTTTATGAAGAGGTCATATGAGCTGAGACCACCTCATTCACCTCAGGTATCAACCAGTTGTCAATTGATATATATTTCAATATACGACAAGTGCTGCTTGAATCAGCCAATTTAAAAAAAAAAAATATTATTTAACAGTCAAAAAACAGCTCTTTCCTCTAACATACACTCACTCCCTGGTCACAATCTAATGCAATCCAACACGACAGATCTGCCACAATTTCTACCTTAGGAAGATTGTAATGTTCAGTTTTTGTTGACATTGCCAGAGAAGTGTCAATTTGTCTATAAGTTCATTACTCAGGGTGGTGGTGTTGCACAGGTGAAATAAGATATGAGATAAAAATGAGCACTTTTCATCAGTTGTCACCAAATGAACACACGGGGTTATGTTATGTATTCAGGGTCCTCCAAGGGCTTTGTCATCATACTTTGTCACCCAAGAGGTCAAGGATTGTGACTTTTCAGAATCACCATTAACATGGACAATTTGGCATCTTGTACATTGTTGAGCTCTCTGAGATATTTCAATGTCTAGGGGCTCTATTTTCGACTACGCCACCAACGCAGTGGTATTTTCGAGCAGCGCAGGCAGGTGCACGGCACACTTGGTATTTTGGTAAACTGAGGCGCACAGAGGTGCGCCGGGATGGGCGTTGTGGCACAGTAGGCGGGAGGTGTCGGCATAATGAGCCGGCGCATTTGGATTTTTGACCATTTCAAAAACTCTCCACCCCAGACCCGGTCAACTCTGTGCACCAGCAGCACACCGTCGGGCAAGTGGATCTTCGTAAACCGGCGGAGTCGTGCGCTCACGTCACCAATACCTCACAGGCAGGTTTCCACAGTGTCTGGCATTTAACTGTGACCAATAATTAGCAACAGCCACAATTCAATGCAACTATCTGAGTCAGCACATACAGTCAGACCTAAATTTATATATGCATTATGGTCACTCAACCTGACTGAATGTACACAGGTGAAACAGGGATGTCTGGTGATCTGTGACTCAAATTGCCTGGTGACAAACGTATATGCCACTTTCCCCGGGTCGGCACGACTCATTCATCCTGGCGAATTCTAGCATCCCTACAGTCTTTCAGGGGGACACCCCTCTGGATGGGTGGCTGCTAGGTAATAACGGCTATCCACTGAAAACTTGGTTGATGACGCCATGTATCATGCCTTCAACAAGACGGCAGCGTGGTTTTAACGGTGTTTTCAGCAGTGCTCAGTCAGTCATTGAACGCACACTGCGATCAATAATTAGCAACAGCCACAACTCAATGCAACTATCTGAGTCAGCACATACAGTCAGACCTGTATTTTGATCAATATCTCATCTGACCACATCGCAAGTTCGTTCGGCACACATAATGGTCAATCACCCTGACCGAATGTACACAGGTGAAACAGGGATGCAAACTAATCGGTTAACGTCGCTGTGCCAACCAGAAACAGCCGTGGCATCCTACAGAGCATATATACTGCATCTATCTCAGAGCACTCGAGAGACAGAGACAGACACATGAAAAAATGTAAGTGATGATCGTTATCCGCTATTACCCACGTCATTTCTTTCCAAATACAAATGTAATCATAGTAATGCTTAAGATTATCTACAAAGATGGAGTACATCATTGCTTTGAGGAGGATGAGGAGGAGGCCGAGGATTTACCATCTAAGGACCTCATATTTAGACATCAGAATCAGAATCAGAAATCCTTTATCTCCGAGGAGAAATTGTTTTTGTTGCAGTGCTCCTTACAAGAATAGAATTAGAAAAAAATTAGAAAAGAAAGAAAAGAGAAAGAACTATATATATAAAAAGCAAATATAAAAACAAAATATTTATGTTGAGAATATATATATAAACAAAATATACCACAAAATATAGAACAGAATATAAAACAATATATATATACTGAGAAAAAAATAAACAGTATATACAAACGGGTGTGCAAAGTAATACAAATAGATGTAATGAGACGTGAGTGACATCAGTCTCCTCCTGGGAGAAATTTGGGTGTCGGACACTTTCCTGTGCGGTCTCAGTCATCCTCGAAACTTGCCATGCGCCTGGCCAGCGGCGTTCTTAAAGGTGAGGTGAGGATCCTCGCCACGCCGGCGGTGGATTCGAAAATAGAGCCCAACATTTTGTTAGGGGTTTAAATTACTATTTGAAGTAGCCACTGAATTAATATTTACTTTAATAGCCTAAGTCAATTAAAAAATAACATTAAAATCAAAGTGAGTACAATTATAGCCTAGCAAAATATGCCTTACGTTTTTGAATGATGTTTTTATATTTCTTGTATTTTATTTTTTATATTGGTTTTTATATATATTTTATAATTTTCTCCCATGCCGTTTCTCTCTCCTTCGCTGCTAAAATATGTCAAAAATATATGCTCATACTCCGCATTGGCCTGCAATAAGACCTCCAACTCCATCGGGGTAAATATATATAGTTCAAAGTATTCTGTATGATGATGATGATGATGATGATGATGAAACACTGTCTGCTGCCACAGGGAGTGATCCACAGAGGCCAACTGAAGTGTGTCTTAATATTATGTATAGCTACTGGCAGTGCTCTGCTCATTCACATTCCTTTTCATTCATGAGTGGAATTTGGAGTTTGACATGTACACTGAAGTGATGAGCACAGATAATGGACAAACAACTAGCACATTGTCCTTCAACAGAACGGCTGGGCATCACCAGGAGGAGGGTCCATCAACTTCAACAGCGCAGCTTGACACAGTGAGATTTTTGGTCAATACCATGTTAAATCTGTATGTAGAACTGTAGGATTTAAATGTCGTCCATAAGTTTCCCAGTTACCAGTGAAGGAGTTTTATAGAGTCCACCTCATGAAGAGTATAGAGAAAAGTGAAAAGGAAATGGCCTATCTGGATCACCACATTAGAAAAACAGACCTTGACCTACCTCACTGAGGTAGTTTGCAAGCTCCCCAGTGGCAAAGCACCGGGGGTGGATGAGATCCGCCCTGAAAACCTCAAGACCCTGGATGTTGTCAGACTGTCTTGGTTGACACGCCTCTGCAACATCGCGTGGCAGTCGGGGATGGTGCCTCTGGACTGGCAGACTGGGGTGGTGGTCCCTCTTTTTAAAAAGGGGGACCGGAGGATGTGTTCCAACTATCGGGGGATCACACTCCTCAGCCTCCCTGGGAAAGTCTATTCCAGGGTACTGGAGAGGAGAATCCGGCCGATAGTCGAACCTTGGATTCAGGAGGAACGATGCGGTTTTCGTCCTGGCCGTGGAACACTGGACTAGCTCTATACCCTCCACAGGGTGCTTGAGGGTTCATGGGAGTTTGCCCAACCAGTCCACATGTGCTTTGTGGACTTGGAGAAGGCATTCGACCATGTCCCTCGTGACATTCTGTAGGAGGTGCTCCGGGAGTATGGGGTTGGAGGCCCTCTGTTGAGGGCTGTACAGTCGCTGTACAACCGGAGCAGGAGCTTTGTCCGCATTGCCGGCAGTAAGTCGGACCTGTTCCTGATGCATGTTGCACTCAGGCAGGACTGCCCTTTGTCACCCGTTCTGTTCATCATTTTTATGGACACAATTTCTAGGCACAGCCAGGGGCCGGAGGGGGTTCGGTTCGGGAGCCGGCAGATTTCGTCTCTGCTTTTCGCGGATGATGTTGTTTTGTTGGCTCCCTTGAGCCAAGACCTTCAGCATGCACTGGGGCGGTTTGCAGCCGAGTGTGAAGCAGCTGGGATGAGAGTCAGCACCTCCAAGTCCGAGGCCATGGTTCCCGACCGGAAAAAGGTGGCTTGCTCCCTTCAGGTTGGGGGAGAGTTCCTGCCTCAAGTGGAGGAGTTTAAGTATCTTGGGATCCTGTTCACGAGTGAGGGAAGGATGGAGCGTGAGATTGACAGGCGGATTGGTGCAGCGGCTACAGTAATGTGGCTGCTGTACCGGTCTGTCGTGGTGAAGAAGGAGCTGAGCTGAAAGGCGAAGCTCTTGATTTACTGGTCAATCTACATTCCTACCCTCACCTATGGTCATGAACTTTGGGTCATGACCGAAAGAACGAGGTACCGGATACAAGCGGCTGAAATGAGTTTCCTCCGCAGGGTGGCAGGGCGCTCCCTTAGAGATAGGGTGAGGAGCTCTGTCACCCGGGAGGAGCTCAGAGCAGAGTCGCTGCTCCTCCACATCGAGAGGAGTCAGCTGAGGTGGCTCGGGCATCTCTATCGGATGCCCCCTGGACGCCTCCCTAGGGAGGTGTTCCAGGCATGTCCCACCGGGAGGAGGCCCCGGGGAAGACCCGGGACACGCTGGAGTGACTATGTCACTTGGCTGGCCTGGGAACGCTTCGGGATCCCCCCGGAAGAGCTAGGGGAAGTGTCCGGGGAGAGGGAAGTTTGGGCGTCCCTGCTCAGACTGCTCCCCCTGCGACGCGGCCCCGGATGAAGCGGGAGAAAATGGGATGGGATGGGGACCTTGAAACTCTATTACTGGAACGCCAGTGGACCTGGGTGCACTTCACTTTTAGGGAATAAAGAAGACCAAACCACATGTGAATTTGTCATTATTTGACTGTTGTTGTGTAATCAAAAGTAGTTTCTGCTGTTTAGTTCCCTTACAGCCCTTCCATCCTGGACGTCTGCAGGGTGGATGGGATGGTCATCCTCAGGGTCATTCATTTGTACAGCAGGGTGTTGCTCTCCTCTAATAGTTGCAATATTATGGAGAACAACACATGCCACAATGATGTCACATGCCCTCTCTGGGGTGACCCTGAGCTTACGCAGGCACTGGAACCAGGATTTGAGCATGCCTATGGCCATCTCAACCCAGGCTCCAGTCCTGCAGTGGGCCTCATTAAAACGTTGTTGGGGCCCCGGCTCAGGGTAAGGGGTCAACAGAGTGGGCTGGCATGGATAGCCTCGACCCCCCAGTAGGTAGCCATGAAACTCTCCTGTAATTATAGAGGACACATTTGAGCGCATTAAAAAGGGAGACAAAGAACATTTGTACAGAGTTTTAGCTTCCTTGCATGTGCAAATCTGTTGCTCAGACTACACTCCCAGTAGATCCAGGAGTCATGTACAGAGCCAGGCCACTTGGCTTCTACATTTGTAATGATGTAGGCTGCATCACATATGATCTTCACATGCAGAGAATGACGTGAGTTACAGTGTATTGTAATGTATACATTTTCATGTACATAATTTTTAAGATGGTAGGTCATAAACCTGGACATTGATGCTCTGAAAGGATTTTCTATTCACATAGTCCCTTTCATTTTCTGCAGTAATAGGAATTTGTGTCCCATCTATGCATCCTATCACATTTGGAAGCCCTGCAAAATGACAGCTTATTAAGCTACTGAACACACTCTGAGGTTGCAGCAGAATGTATATCAGAATTTAAAATAAAAGAATATATGATTTCTACATCAGTCACCATTCACTACCATCATTGGTAACAGGCATTTCAGTGCGAGGGTCACTTTCCTCACAGCTCTACACACTGTTGCCTTTCCAAAGTGCTCTGCATCAATATTTTACAAAAAACTACCGTTTGCAAAAAGAAAAACGTATGCGTAAAATTTGCTGTGATGTGAGCGCACATCCGCGGTGTGTGAGGTTGGTGATGTATGGCTGGAGAATGTCATCGAGATAAATTATACCGTTTGATGAAAAGCGGTAGCGTTCGTACAGATATTCCCTCCGGGACATCTAATCTGGGTCGGAAGATTCTCTTGCGACGTAAAGCGTTTCGAATCAGTTGGGCTTCGATATCAATCAGATTGGGAATGAACGGCCAATCAATGTCCAACAGCTTTCTTCATGTGGGAGGAGACAGGTAGAATCTCAGGGTTTCGTAAAGTAAACCTGCCAGCCAGTAGGTTATGTTCACAGAGTCTGTTACCATGGTGACTGACTCAGAGTTTCAGTTACCTCTCTTTCTGGAACGGAAAACTCAGAGTTTCCCTTATCACAGGGTTAACTTACTCTGAGTTTTCACATAACCCGCTTTCTGGAATACCCCCCTGGAATACCCCCAAGGATCTGTTGGTTTGTAAACACAAAATTCAATGTCGGCCTCTCCTCCCTGGCACAGGCTCCTCTTGGATACTTGCTTATAATCTGGCACCAGAGGGGCATAACATTAGGCCTACTATGAAGCAAGATTAATGGGTTAGCGAGGTATGTTGATCCTAAAGCCAGTTTCAGATCTAAATCAGCTATAAAAATGTCCTGCCACTATTATTTTCCTGGCGATATTCTCTATGAGCGATAGGAATTCTCTGCTGAACACATTAATATATGCAAACGTGCTGAGTTGTACTGTATATTTATAATGTTACTGAATAAAGCCCTGTAAGCAGGACAAACTGTATGTATCATGTCCTCCTTTTTTACTACAAGAAGCTACATGCATTCAGCTGGTGATGAAGAAAAACATTTTTCTTCCCCTTTCAGGTAATATTAACACAAATTGTACACAGCAAGTCATCCATACACTTAAAGAATGATGAAGGCACAGCAACTGTAGATCACTTTGGATTCCATTCTTATGTTTGGTCCTGATGTTTTACGCAGCTGGTATTGCAGCCAACAGAATGATCTGAAAATTGATTAATCTATTATTATTTATCATAGATAATATTCAATCAATAAAATGTTTTTCACTTTGATTGGGCCAAAAATAAAGTGATTTCCATGTATCCCTCATTAAGGCACAGTGTCAGACCTACAGTAAATCCTGAGTATAATGTTTAAATATATGCTACCAAGTGTAAGAGCTTGAGAGTGTGCAGTTGTGTTAGATATAAGTGGTTGGCACTGCTAGTGCACTGTGTGGTTAGAAAAAGAAAATAGAAAAATTTTTTTTATATATATATATATCAACTTACAAATTTACAACATTAGCAGTTTTCAGACAGAATTCCTCTCTTGCCTAATTTCTGCAATAGTGCAGCTTTTTGCTGCAATGAAATAGGCGGCACATAATTGGTCCATTTTGTGCAGATGTTGACTCAAATAACACTCAAAACACTTCTTTTTATGGGAGCTTGCAGAGTGCCTGATGAAGAAAACTTGGGTTAATAAAGAAAGTTGATAATCACCCTTGTGATACCTATTATATTTCCATTATGTGTGACTGACCAGCTCAAACACACTTAGCCTGGCTATGTCAAACTTGCTTCATAGTACACCACTCTGGCTGCTACATTTTATAGAGTTCCGACCTTGCACCCTGTGTGCTGCTATTAGTTGGGGCCTGCAGTCCCACTGCCAGGTCTCTGCAGATACAGACACCTCACATGCATTTTCAGGGGGTCACAGATTGAGAGGGTCTATTTTTGTTTGAGTTTACACATTATTTTTTAAGGAGAATCTGGTGCTGGTGCTGCTGGTGAGCAGAAAGACCACATGGGGAAGGGCTCTGTTTTCCATTCCATCAGTGCTGTGATCTAATCATTCCATGTAAAACACATTAGTTCTTACACAGCTAGTCTGGATTTAATACAAAAATGCCAGGCATGATGAACAGTAAAGATACAGGGCTTAGTTTAAGCCTCCTAAGACCAGCCCTGGAACCACCCATGGCAATTACAGATATTTTTGGCCACCTGGGGGCAGTGGAATGCACTTGTCTTCCTTTTTTGTGCAGTGCAGGTAGTATAGTTTGTTCTGTTTTTTTTTTTGTTTTTTTTACTGAAAACAGCTGCCTCCTGTGACTGAAAATGACACTGTGACAGCGGTGAAAAAAAGAGAAGTTGTTGGCCAGACAGCTTAAGAATGAGCTGAAACTCAACTGTTTCATATTGCCATCTTATACATCCATCCATCCATTATCTATACCGCCTATCCCTTTCGGGGTTGCGGGGGGCTGGAGCCTATCCCAGCTACAATGGGCGAGAGGCGGGGTACACCCTGAACCGGTCGCCAGTCGATTGCAGGGCCACATGTAAGGACAAACAAACTATCACACTCACATTCACACCTACGGACAATTTAGAGTCATCAATTAACCTAATGAGCATGTTTTTGGTCTGTGGGAGGAAGCCGGAGTACCCGGAGAGAACCCACGCATGCACGGGAAGAACATGCAAACTTCACACAGAAAGGCCCCGCCTGACCCGGGGATCGAACCGGCAACCTTCTTGCTGTGAGGCACCCGCACTACCTGCTGCGCCACCGTGCAGCCATCTTATACATTGTTATAAAAATATTTATTATGGCTGCTTTCATGTTTCTTACACATAATCTTCAACTATTTTACCTTGTGTTGTAGCAATAACTTCATGTTTCTATCGTGAAAAATCTCAAGCATTGAGACATTTCACCCTACTACATAATAGAATTATGAGAAATAAATAGAAAGTCAATTTCATGGAAAAGTGGGCTAATTTTGTTTATATCGGATTTTGCTGAATCTCAAAGACTCGCTTGTATGAAAAAGTGTGGAAAAGTTTTACTTGCATCGCAAAGACCTTGATTTTTAATTAAGTCAAAGAACGGTGTGTGAAATTCCTGCATAGTGGAATATTGCTGAAAAGACATTGTGTCTCCTGTGTCCTCTGTGTTTTGGATGAGGATCAACTGTATTTGCACAATTTTGAATGGACCCCTCACAAGCAGCAGGGCCCGTTTCACAAAGGAGGTTCAACAAACTCCGAGTCTAATCCTGAACCCTGAGTTGATCTAGCCTGAGATTGGAAACTCCAAGTTTCCGGTTTCAGAACAAGGTGATTTGAGTTAGTTCAGTCAACTCAGAGTAGGTTAACTCAGAGTTAAGCGCGTGCACCACGACTATAAAAAACCAACATCAATGGAGCCCTGATTCAATGAGTCACCATGGCAACGGGGAAGAAGAGGACTGCATTTTTTCCCCCAGTAGAACTGGAAATCTTAATGCGCTCATATGGCGAATTTGAACATGTTTTTAGAAAAAAGTGCAACGCCGCTGCAGCTGCAAAAGAGAGGGAGACTGCATGGGAGAACATTGCTGCTCGGGTCAATGCGTAAGTTTAAATGTAGTCCTTTGCAATCACAATAATATTACAGGGGAAAACTGCTTGAATGGTAGCTCTTTAATTTATTTCATGTAGGTGTAATCCCGCGGGGGAGAAGCGCACTTGGCAGCAGCTTAAGATGAAATATAAAAAATTTGTTCAAACAGGTAAGACACCGGCATAATTTAATGGGGGTACCTCATTTTGATCATGTTTTACATTGTAAAGTAAATATTAAGTGGCTGTTTGACTGTGCAGTTGTTTTATCCCCAACATAATGCTGTTTTCACACACATAAATGTCTTCTCATCTATATCATATTCTGTTAAATAATTAAGTTTATTTAAACAAACACGGACTTCTGCTCAGGCAACAGAAAGAAGCAGATACCCGTAAAACGGGTGGTGGCCCAGCACCGCCACCTCTAACAGAGGCAGAGGAGCTGGCCCTAAACCAGAATTTCGGAAGGCCAGTGGCTGAGGGAATCCCTGGAGGGAGCTCATCTTCAGAGCTCACCCTCCAAGACACAAGTGCCTTTATAAAATGTAATATGCCTAGGCCTTTTTATCTTTTTAAGCCTATTCATAAAAATATTTATTTCCCTTTCATGACTTTTTTTTTTCTTTTGTCCCAACAGATTCTGATGGTGCTATCTGCCTGGTGGAGCCCCCTCATGCCACAACAGACCTTGTAACTGTAAGTAGGCAATACTCCAAAGATTTTGCCAAATTAGGAGGGCAGATCTAGAAATTGAAATACTGGAGCACAAATTAGAGGTGGGTGCATGGTCACAGGTGAATTATGTTAATTATCTTAACTATTGGAACATTAACTAAACTAGCTCTTGTATTCGTAGGTAATAAAGAAGACCAAATGAACTGTGTATTGTGTCTTTATTTGACTGCTGTGGTGGTGATGATGGTGACTCAATCTCTGAAGTGACTATGGCATATGGTGTCTCTGACTGCTCTGCCGTCCTGCATAGCTGGCAGGTGGATGGGGTCATCATCAGGGTCTTCAATTTGTAGGGCAGGGTGTTGCTCTCCTCTAATTCTATCCAGAGAATTCTTAAACCTCTTAAACTGTATGGATTTTAAACAGCACGTTACACAGCCGACCCACAACAGGGGGCACACCCTGGACCTGATCATAACTTATGGCCTGTCTGTGGGGGTGTCCTCTGTTGTGGATCTGGCTGTGTCCGATCACTCATGTGTGTTTTTTAACATCGCCAGTTTTATTCAGCGGGAGGCACCAGTGAGAACAGTGAGGAAACGCTACCTAACTCCTGAAGTGGCTGCAAATTTTATCCAGATTTTACAGAGCACTCCTGCAGAGATTTTACCAGCACCCTGTGATTTTATCGTTGACAATTTTAACAGTAATCTGAAGTCAACGCTGGACTCAGTGGCTCCGCTCTTAACAAAAACAATTAAGAAAAAACCTACACCTCCGTGGATAAATGAAGATATTAGGCATCTGAAAAGAAACTGCAGGAGTGCTGAGAGGAAATGGAGAAAATCAAAGTTGACAGTCCACCATGAAATTTTTCGTCATCACCTCAAAACTTACAATAACACCATTAAACAGGCAAGAATTTCTCACTTCAAAAAACTAATCTCTGACCATAAAAATAATCCCAAATTTCTCTTCTCCACAATTGATCTTTTAATAAACAGTAATTTTAACAGATCTCATAAGACAATAACAAATACCTTGTGTGAAGACTTTGCAGACCACTTCAGGCGCAAAATTGATAACATCAGATCCAGTCTTTTATCGCAACAGGTTTTAACTACCAATATGTCTGGATCACAGGTTTTACCTGAGGAAACACTGGAGAGTTTTGCCCTGGTTGATGCAAGGACACTTGGTCGAGTTTTCTCCCAGGTAAACCCCACAACCTGCCTTTTAGACCCAATTCCCACACCGTTTTTTACAACGCTCTATGGGTCCTTTGAGGAACAGCTGTTATACATGGTGAATTGTTCTCTTCAGACGGGTGTCTTCCCCGCCTCCTTTAAAACGGCGGTGGTGAAGCCCCTTCTGAAGAAGAGCAATTTAGATCCCAATATTCTTAATAACTATCGACCTGTATCCAACTTACCTTTTTTAAGTAAAATTTTTGAAAAACTGGTTTTTAACCAAGTAAATGATTTTTTAAACAAAAAGAACATCTTAGAAAGGTATCAGTCTGGTTTTAGGATGAACCACAGTACCGAGACAGCCCTATTAAAGATTTTAAATGATATCAGGTGCAACTTAGATAAACACAAGCTCACAGTCTTGGTACTACTGGATCTAACTGCCGCCTTCGATACAGTAGACCATCACATTTTATTGAACAGACTGAGGCACCTGGTCGGCCTCTCCGGTACTGCTTTTAACTGGTTCGTCTCATACCTCACTGACCGACACTTCTTTGTAAGTTGGGATGCATGTTCCTCAGGTACCCATGAGATCAAGTGTGGGGTTCCCCAGGGGTCAATTTTAGGTCCAACTCTTTTTAATCTGTACATGCTACCCCTCGGGGACGTCATCAGGAGGCATGGCATCAGCTTCCATAGTTATGCTGATGATACGCAACTGTACATTGCCGTGTCTCCTGATGACACAGGGCCTATTGATGCCCTTTTTAACTGTATTTTAGACATCAAGTCATGGATGGCAGAAAATTTCCTTCAGCTCAATCAGGACAAAACAGAGGTCTTAGTCATTGGTCCTGAAGGCCAGAGAGAGAAACTTTTACCAAAACTTAAAGATCTTAAACCGACACATTCTGTAAAAAATCTGGGCGTGATTTTTGACTCTGAGCTTACTTTTATTCCACACATCAAAAACATAAGAAAGATAGGTTTTTACCATCTTAAGAATATAGCCAGAGTCCGCCCGTTTCTCTCTCAGGCCAGCACGGAGATGCTGATGCATGCTTTTATCTCTTGTCGCTTAGATTATTGTAATGCCCTGCTCTCTGGTCTTCCCAAAAAGAGTACTTCAAATTTTCAACTACTACAGAACTCGGCCGCTCGCGTGCTGATGAGGGCCAGAGGGCGGGAGCACATTACACCAGTTTTAAAATCGCTGCATTGGCTCCCCGTGCGTTTCAGGATAGATTTTAAGGTTCTTTTATTAGTTTTCAAATGTCTTAACGGTCTCGGGCCTTCTTATTTATCTGACCTTCTTTTACCATATCAACCCTCGCGGACCCTGAGGTCCTCCGGCTCCGGCCTCTTAACCATACCAAAAGTAAGAACTAAAACACATGGGGAGGCGGCTTTTAGTCATTATGGCCCCCGACTGTGGAACAGCCTGCCGGAGAACCTCAGGGCCGCAGAGACCGTTGATGTTTTTAAAAAGAGGCTCAAGACTCATTTCTTTAACCAGGCTTTTAATTGATATGTCTGATTTTTCTCATTCCTTTAATCAGGCTTCTTATCTTATCATATTTTAGTTGTATGTTCTTAAGACATGACTATTTACTATTTATTTCATTTACTCAGTTTATTACTAGTTTATCTATAGCTTTCATTTATAGTTTATTTACTATTTATTCCTTTTATTCCTTTACTCATCTCATTTCACTCAATGTTCATGTTTTATACATTGTATTATTTTACTCTATCTTATCTACTCTACTTATTGTCTTATGAACTTTTCTTCTTTTAAATGTTTATTTATTTATTTATTTTTTCAACTTATTTATTTATTTGTTTATTTTTTTAATTCCAGTGTTTCCTCGGCGGGTCCTCCACACTGAGAGATGTGTCTGATCTGTTGCAGGGGGGGCTGTCCTCGGGCCCTCTTGGCCCGGCTGGTTGGGGGACTCCCTACCTTGGTGTGGGGCCCACTGGTCTGTCGGGCTCGGGTGGGCCCGGGTGCGGGTGCCCCCTGTGCTCACAGTCCCTGATGTCCCTCGGTGTGGACGACCCGAAAGGTGGCCTTTTCCTCAGTCATTAGTGCCGTGCCATGTCTCGTTACCCCTGCCATCGTCTGCAGTAAGAGTGTGAGTGTGTGTGTGTGTGTGTGTGTGTGTGTGTGTGTGTGTGTGTGTGTGTGTGTGTGTGTGTGTATGTATGTGCGCATGTGTGCGTGTGTGTATGCATGTAGTTGAGGGTGGGTGCTTGTACATATGGAGGGTGGGAGGGATGGGTTTTTATTGTTGCTTTATTTTGATTTCTATTGTTTTTAAATCCTGTGAAGCACTTTGTGTTACATTTTATTATGTATGAAAAGTGCTATATAAATAAAGTTTGATTTGATTTGATTTAATAGTGCCAATATTATGAAAAACAACACATGCCACAATAAGGGGGGTATTCCAGGTAGGAGGTTCAACAAACTCTGAGTTTATCTCTGAACTCTGAGTTGACTTACTCTGAGATGGGAAACTCGGAGTTTCTGGTTCCAGAACAGCTGATCTGAGTTAGTTCAATCAACTCTGAGTATGTTACCCCTGAGTTAAGCAGTGAAGGAGAGAGAAACGGCATGGGAGGAAACTGCTACCCGAGACGCGTAAGTTTGAATGTACTATTCCATTGACTTAACATGTAACCGTACTTAAGATCTTAGCATACAGTTATGAATATAAGGAGGAATAAAATCTGATTTTAATTTAGGTGAAAGAAAGAAAGAAGTAGCGAAAAATGAAGTATAAAAACATCATTCAAAAAGGTAAGGCATATTTTGCTAGGCTATGATTGTACATCACTTTGATTTTCATTTTATTTTTTAATTGACTTAGGCTATTAATATTAATTCAGTGGCGATTTCAAGTAATTTAAACCCCTAACAACATGTTGTTTAACATGTCATCTCACTTAATATCCCACTTAGTAGATTAACACTTGATACAATATTTACACATTTTTATTTTGTAGGTATTGAGGTCATTTAAAATGTGATGATGTGTCCATGAACACTCAATAAAATACTAATTTAAAAAAGATTAACATTTGAGTTCTGCTCAGCCAACAGAGAGAAGGCAGAGGCCCGAAAAACGGGTGGAGGGCCACATGCACCACCAAAGTATTCTGAAACAGTATCTTTTCCTTCATCACAGGATGATGATGATGATGATGATGATGATGATGATGATGATGATGAAACACTGTCTGCTGCCACAGGGAGCAATCCAGAAAGGCCTACTGAAGTGTGTCTTAATATTATGTATAGCTACTGGCAGTGCTCTGCCCTTTCACATTCCTCTACATTCTGGAGTGGAATTTGGAGTTTGACATGTACACTGATGAGCATAGATAATGGACAAACAACCAGCACATTCTTGTCCTTCAACAGAAAGACTGGGCATCACCAGGAGGAAGGTCCATCAACTTCCACAGCACAGCTTGACACAGTGAGATTTTTGGTCAATACCATGTTAAATCTGTATGTAGGACTGTAGGATTTAAATGTCGTCCATAAGTTTCCCACTTACCAGTGCAGGAGTTGTATAGAGTCCACCTCATGAAGAGTACAGAGAAAAGTGACAAGGAAATTGTCTATCTGGATCGCCAGATTTGAAAAACCGACTTTGAAATTCTATTACTGGAATGCCAGTTGAGGTGGATGCACTTCACAGGTGAAATATGTTAATGGATGGAACTATATTACAAATCCTAACTGCTGCTTTTGTACTTTTAGGGAATAAAGAAGACCAAACCACATATGAATTTGTCATTATTGGGATTGGGATGGTCATCCTCAGGGTCATTCATTTGTACAGCAGGGTGTTGCTCTCCTCTAATAGTTGCAATATTATGGAGAACAACACATGCCACAATGATGTCACATGCCCTCTCTGGGGTGACCCTGAGCTTACGCAGGCACTGGAACCAGGATTTGAGCATGCCTATGGCCATCTCAACCCGGGCTCCAGTCCTGCAGTGGGCCACATTAAAACGTTGTTGGGGCCCCGGCTCAGGGTCAGGGTAAGGGGTCATGAGAGTGGGTTGGCATGGATAGCCTCGACCCCCCAGTAGGTAGCCATGAAACTCTCCTGTAATTATAGAGGACACATTTGAGTGTATTAAAAAGGGAGACAAAGAACATTTGTACAGAGTTTTAGCTTCCTTGCATGTGCAAATCTGTTGCTCAGACTACACTCCCAGTAGATCCAGGAGTCATGTACAGAGCCAGGCCACTTGGCTTCTACATTCGTAATGATGTAGGCTGCATCACATATGATCTTCACATGCAGAGAATGACGTGAGTTACAGTGTATTGTAATGTATATATTTTCATGTACATAATTTTTAAGATTTTAGGTCATAAACCTGGACATTGATGCTCTGAAAGGATTTTCTTTTCACATAGTGCCCTTCGTTTTCTGCAGGCGCAGTAACAGGAATTGTGTCCCATCTATGCATCCTATCACATTTGGAAGCCCTGCAAAATGACATCTAATTAAGCTACTGAACCCACTCTGAGGTCGCAGCAGAATGTATATCGGAATTTAAAATAAAAAAATATATGATTTCTACATCAGTCACCATTCACTACCATCATTGGTAACAGGCGTTTCAGTGTGAGGGTCACTTTCCTCACAGCTCTACACACTGTTGCCTTGTGCTCTGCATCCTCAATATTGTACAAAAAACTACCATTTGAAAAAGAAAAACGTAGCGCTATGCGTAAAATTTGCTGTGATGTGAGCGCACATCCGCAGTGTGTGAGGTTGGTGATGTATGTGTGGGGATGTGTGTGCCATCTATGCAGCCAATCACACTGGGAAATCCTAAAAGAAATTAAAATTACTAATCCCAGTCTGAGGTTGCATCACAATGTCATGAATGGAATATAATTTAAAATTCATTTGGATCTCTACATCATTCACCTGCAATCCTGTGGAACTCCTCCTTGATGACTCTGACAGGTTTATGTCCAAGGAAAATCACAAAGATGGGTAATAGCCGTTTCAGGGCGAGGCACACTTTTCTGACTGCCCTGCATACAGTTGCCTTACTCAAGTGCTCTGCATCTCCGACATTATACAAAAAACTCCTATTTGCAAAGAAACGCAACGCAACACACTATATCTATACACACTAATATCTGCTGGGATGTGAGAGCATGACCACAGCTGGCAATGTTGCAAATGTAACGATGGATTAGGTTGTGTATGTAGATGATGGACTGTAACGTGAAACGTCCATCCATCCATCCATCCATCCATCCATCCATCCATCCATCCATCCATCCATCCATCTTCTCCCGCTTATCCGGGGCCGGGTCGCGGGGGGAGCAGTCTGAGCAGGGACGCCCAGACTTCCCTCTCCCCAGACACTTCCACCAGCTCTTCTGGGGGGATCCCGAGGCGTTCCCAGGCCAGCCGAGTGACAGCAGCCCCCAGCGTGTCCCGGGTCTTCCCCGGGGTCTCCTCCCGGTGGGACATGCCTGAAACACCTCCCTAGAGAGGCGTCCAGGGGGCATCCGATAAAGATGCCCGAGCCACCTTAGCTGACTCCTTTCGATGTGGAGGAGCAGCGACTCTGCTCTGAGCTCCTCCCGGGTGACAGAGCTCCTCACCCTATCTCTAAGGGAGCGCCCCGCCACCCTGCGGAGGAAACTCATTTCAGCCACTTGTATCTGGGACCTCGTTCTTTCGGTCATGACCCAAAGTTCATGACCATAGGTGAGGGTAGGAACGTAGATTGACCGGTAAATCGAGAGCTTCGCCTTTCGGCTCAGCTCCTTCTTCACCACGACAGACCGGTACAGCAGCCACATTACTGCAGCTGCTGCACCGATCCGCCTATCAACAACAGGATCCCAAGAAACTCCTCCACTTGAGGCAGGAACTCTCTCCCAACCTGAAGGGAGCAAGCCACCTTTTTCCGGTCGAGAACCATGGCCTCGGACTTGGAGGTGCTGACTCTCATCCCAGCTGCTTCACACTCAGCTGCGAACCACCCCAGTGCATGCTGAAGGTCCTGGCTCAAGGGAGCCAACAAAACAACATCATCCGCGAAAAGCAGAGACGAAATCTGCCGGCTCCCGAACCGAACCCCCTCCGGCCCCTGGCTGCGCCTAGAAATTGTGTCCATAAAAATGATGAACAGAACCGGTAACAAAGGGCAGCCCTGCCTGAGTCCAACATGCACCGGGAACAGGTCCGACTTACTGCCGGCAATGCGGACCAAGCTCCTGCTCCGGTTGTACAGGGACTGTACAGCCCTCAATAGAGGGCCTCCGACCCCATACTCCCGGAGCACCTCCTACAGAATGACGCAAGGGACACAGTCGAATGCCTTCTCCAAGTCCACAAAGCACATGTGGACTGTTTGGGCAAACTCCCATGAACCCTCAAGCACCCTGTGGAGGGTATAGAGCTGGTCCAGTGTTCCACGGCCAGGACGAAAGCCGCATTGTCCCTCCTGAATCCAAGGTTCGACTATCGGCCGGATTCTCCTCTCCAGTACCCTGGAATAGACTTTCCCAGGGAGGCTGAGGAGTGTGATCCCCCGATAGTTGGAACACACCCCCCAGTCCCCCTTTTTAAAAAGAGCGACCACCAGCCCAGTCTGCCAGTCCAGAGGCACTGTCCCCGTCTGCCACGCGATGTTGCAGAGGCATGTCAACCAAGACAAACCTACAACATCCAGAGACTTGAGGTACTCAGGGCGGATCTCATCCACCCCTGGTGCTTTGCCACCGAGGAGCTTACGAACTACCTCAGTGACTTCAGCCCCGGTGATGGATGAATCGACCTCCAAGTCCCCAGTTTTTGCTTCCTCTACGGAAGACATGACAGTGGGATTGAGGAGATCCTCAAAGTATTCCTTCCACTGCCCGACAATATCCCCAGTCGAGGTCAACAGCTCCCCATCTCCACTGTAAACAGTATTGACAGAAAGCTGCTTCCCCTTCCTGAGGCGCCGAATGGTTTGCCAGAATTTCCTCGAGGCCGACCGGTAGTCCTCCTCCATGGCCTCCCTGAACTCCTCCCAGACCCGAGTTTTTGCTTCTCCAACCGCCCGAGCTGCCGCGCGCTTGGCCTGCCGGTACCCGTCAGCTGCCTCAGGAGTCCTATGAGCCAGCCAGGCCCGATAGGACTCCTTCTTCAGCTTGACGGCATCCCTTACTTCCGGTGTCCACCACCGGGTTCGGGGGTTGCCGCCACAACAGGCACCGCCGACTTTACGGCCACAGCTACGGGCGGCTGCATCAACAATGGAAGTGGAGAACATGGTCCATTCGGACTCAATGTCTCCAACCTCCCTCGGAATCTGGTCGAAGCTCTCCCGGAGGTCGGAGTTGAAAACCTCCCTGACAGCGGGTTCCGTCAGACATTCCCAACAGACCCTCGCGGTACGTTTGGGTCTTTTTTTTTTTTTTTTTTTTAAGTAACAGATGGCAGAAATATGTTATGTCAAAACTCACCAGCTGACTGAATGAATGAGGAAATCAAATACCGTGTGTGGCTGACAGAGGGCGGAGACAGAGAAAAACTCGAGGTTCATTGAGAAAAACCTGGGGCCCATTGCACAAAAGTAGGATTAAGACATCCAGGATAAGTGACTGAGCTGAGTTCAACCAATCCAAAACATGAACGTCCAGGCTTAATCGGTTGCACAAAGACCAAGCCAGAATTAACAGACATGGATTCATCAAGCCTGGGTCCTGTTGCACAAAACTAGGATAAGGGATTAAGCTGGGATATGTTGGTTATCCTGGCTCAATTTATCTGTGATCCGGTTGCACAAAAGCAGGATAGTTGAAAGTCGGATATGTTATGGGATAAATTACTGTAGTGGAGAGAACTCTGTTCTATCTGGTAGGGGCTAGCTCAGGGTTTATCGCCAGGTTCACACCAGGAATGCCGGCCAGAGCACCACTTAAGGCCATTCAGAGCATGCATGAATAAAAACTGAGAGGCGGTTGTGATAATTTCTTCTTCCTTTACTGTGAGTATATGTGTGGTTTTCTACAAAAGTGAATAACAAATATAACTTAAAGAAGGACAATAAACATATCTATGAATAAACTCAATATATAACATAACACCACAACAATCAAATGCAGTAAATAATAAACAAACATCTCCACAGCACACAGATTGCACAGAATCATGTAACTGTGAAGTCACCATCATTCAACATATTACTCTGGTAGCGGAACTAGCATGACGCTCTTATTGTGAAAGTAGCACTTTACTCGCGCTACTTCCGGTGACAGTTAACGGTACATGTCGGCGATAAACGCAACTTTAAATTAGTTAAGCCGCCTTTTAATGCAGCGACGACACCCTCTAAACTGAACTTAGACCAAACTCACACACTCACTTTTTGCCACTGTGTGTGACGTCACTCACAACCCAACTTATTATCTGCGATGGACCCCCTCACTCTCAGATAGCCAATCAGAACTAGATCTAACATTAACTGAAAGGTACATCAACAACAGTCAATACAATACACTGACAACTTTGGGGCCTTTTCTACAGCCGCCCCCAAATGTATGTAATACATTTGCTCATCATAAAGGCAACAAAGTCTATGGTTGGGATGAGGTTGCAGGAGTAGAATTGTCCTCATCTTCTCCAGATGGAAGAGCAGGGAGAACAACCAGCTTGGCAATTGGCCGGGTGTAAACTCTTTCCTTCACCTTCACATCTACAGATTGGATGTGTCCATCAGGGCTGGGATGAGTTTTAATCACTCTCCCGATGGGCCACAAGGCTCTGGGGAGTTGCAAATCAACGATCATCACCACACAGTCTGGAATGATGTCAGCTGGTGAAGCCTGCCACTTCTGGTGAACTTGAAGACTTGGCACATAGAGCCGAATGAAACGGGTCCAGAAGTGGTCGGCCAGAACTTGGGAGTGCTTCCATCGGCGGCGACTGATGAGCTCATTTCCCAGATAAACGACTTGAGGGAGAGACCCATCAGGCCGCCCCATCAGGAGAACATTGGGAGTCACTGGGTCGGGGTCACTGGCATCTGAGGACACATAGCCCAGGGGCTTGCTGTTTAAAATCCCTTCCACCTCAATGAGCACAGTGTGAAGCACTTCCTCTGCAACAGGTTGAGCTCCTACTGTGGCATAGAGTGCACTCTTGACTGAGCGGATCTCTCTTTCCCAAGCCCCTCCGAAGTGCGGGGCTGCTGGGGGGTTAAAGTGGAAGGCGATCTTCTTTGGTGCAAGGTGCTCCTTTAATGCAGGTGAGATCTCAGCGAAGGCCTCCCGAAGTTCCCTCTCCCCTCCCTTGAAGTTTGTCCCCTGATCCGAGAACAGCTCTGCAGGTGTTCCTCTGCGGGCAATGAACCGACGAAGGGCCATTAGGAAAGCATCAGTATCAATGGCAGTCAGGAGGTCCAGGTGCACTGCCCTGGTGGTAAGGCACTTAAAGATGATTCCCCATCTTTTCTCCCGCCGCCGGCCCACCTTGACTTCAAAGGGCCCAAAGCAGTCCATCCCTGTAGAATAGAAAGCAGGCTTGAAAAGGCGCAAACGAACGGCTGGAAGGTCCGCCATCTTTGGTATGGCTGGTTTGGCTCTCCATCGTCGGCAGTCAGCGCAACCATACTGATGCCGCTGAACAGCTTCACGCCCTCGCAGGATCCAGAAGGAGCGCCGAAGCTCAGCAAATACCCGTTCTGGGCCTGGGTGGTGAAGTCGATTGTCAAACTCTCGAATAAGAAGCGTGGTCACTGGATGGCTTGGGTCTAGAATGACTGGATGAAGAGCAGTCAACTCCAAGTCTTCTGATTGACAGAGTCGTCCTCCAACACGGATGAGCTCTCCCCTCCCATCCAACTCAGGTGACAGCGAGAGAAGTCGACTGCTTCTTGGGACTGGTTTCCCTGCTTTCAGTAAGCTGTACTCTTGTGGGAAACTATCCTTCTGAGCTCTCTGAAGGATCAACCGTTCAGCTTGGCGATAGTCTTCCACTGTACTCTGTACTGGTAGGAACAGTTAAATACCAGTCGGTTCTTGCCATTGTGGCTCACCATATGGTGTGGGATGTACCAAGCCTCACAACCTTCCTCAACAGGTACTTCAGGGTCACACTTGATGACAGAACCTGCCTTGATCAACTTCTCCATCTCCACTTTGTAGGCTGCAGCCCATGCAGGATCTTGTGCCAGTCGCCGCTCTACCCCTCGTAAGTTGGGCAGGACAGCTTCTTTGGTAGCTTGCAGAAGTGGCATGTCTCTCCGGCGGAGCAGCGGGGTGGCATAACGGAGTATGCCATTGACCTTGACTCTCGTGGTCTTGGTCTCAAGGATGCTGATGGCCTCCTGGTCTTGCTTGGAACGAGTGACTAGTTTCTCACTCCTGTATGGGATTGTGTCGACCTGCCAAAGTCTCTCAACGTGCTTCATCAGCTCATTCACCTGGGGTGCTACTGTAGTGAATAAGCACTGCTGCTGTCGTGCAAGGTGGCGGACTAAACTAGCTGGTCCCTGCAATGTCCAGCCCAGGCTTGTGTGAATGGCAGCAGGTCCTCCTGGAGGACCCAACCTGACGGGCTCAATAGGAGTGATAAGGTGGGGATGATCACTCCCAATGAGAAGCAAAGGCTTTACTTCTGTGAGGGTTGGAATAGGAAGACCAACGAGGTGCTTGTAATTCACCCTGAGCTGTTTCATGGGGTAGGTATGGCTAGCCAGTCCAATGCGTGCGGTGGTGAATGCACCTGTAACCCTGAATCTGGTCTTTGGCTTTGCAGGGGAGGAAATGGAGAATGACACCGATGCCCCATGGAGAGTCTGTACTTCCTGTCGAACCATGCAGAGTGGTAAGTCTTCAGGAGTCCCCTGTACTCCTAATTTCTCTGCAGCAGCTGGCAGTAACATAGTTCTCTCTGAACCGTCATCCAATATTGCGTAGGTATTGAGTGTCCTGTCACCATGGTGTATACGGACCTTGACGACTTTCAGAAAGACACGGCTGCTTTCTGTGGGGCGGTCAAGATACAGCACCTCTGTTGTGGCCCCCGTCTCCCTTTCTGGAGTTGTAGTTGGCGCTTTAAGTGGCCTCACGTTGATCTCATGCAGCACCTGGAGGTGTTTACCTTGGCAAAGGCTGCATGGCTTCTTCAGGTTGCACTGGGCGGCTTGATGCGATCGTGCACAACGCCAACACCTCTTGTTGGTCTTTATCCACTCTGTTAACTGATCCTTGGTCAGTCTGGACACTGCTACACACTGACTGAGATAGTGCTCCTCATTATTGCAAAATGGACAGTAAGGCTTACTCTTGTTCCCCTTCAAGGAGCTGCCTGAGGTTTGACCCTCTGACTTCTTATCAGCATCCTTGCCACCATGGAGAACGGTAGTGGGGCGATGACTCTGTCGACCATCAGGTCGGGGCATTGGCCTCTCCCTAGCCCCTCTCACTGCTAATTGTCCTTCAGAGTCCTGGCACCAAGACTCATATTTCAGCCATTCTGACAGGTCAAGTAAGGTGTGAGTACGTATGCCCCGATGAATGCAGCGGCGAAACTCTGCTCTCTGTTCAGGTGACAACTTACTTAGCAGGCGGGCCACATGTGAGCCACACTGTAGTTCTCCCTCAGAGCCTAATGTCCTCAACATTCCCACCAGCGACTGTACTTGGAGTGCAAACTTCTCGAAGGCAGAAATATCTCCTCGCCTGATATCTGGTGAGTCCAGCACCACGGCAATACGCCTCAATGCTATCTGATGTGGTTGACCAAACTTAGCATTCAAGGCGGCCATCGTGTCTGAGAAGGGCATTGGAGAGTTCAGGTAAGCGTTCAGCATTCAGGGGGGTCGTCCTGGCCCTGCCCCCTGAATTCTGAGTCTCTACGTCCTCTCTGTATCTCTGACTCATGTAGTCCAGCTGTTCCCCATCATAATCTGCATAGCGAGCGGGGGGACGTATACGTCTTCTGGGGCGTGCACCACGAGCCTCATACTCTGATTGTTGATCCATATCTGATGTAAACCCTGCGCTCCGGCTCGAAGGACCATCAAATGTAGTGGAGAGAACTCTGTTCTATCTGGTAGGGGCTAGCTCAGGGTTTATCGCCAGGTTCACACCAGGAGTGCCGGCCAGAGCACCACTTAAGGCCATTCAGAGCATGCATGAATAAAAACTGAGAGGCGGTTGTGATAATTTCTTCTTCCTTTACTGTGAGTATATGTGTGGTTTTCTACAAAAGGGAATAACAAATATAACTTAAAGAAGGACAATAAACATATCTATGAATAATCTCAATATATAACATAACACCACAACAATCAAATGCAGTAAATAATAAACAAACATCTCCACAGCACACAGATTGCACAGAATCATATAACTGTGAAGTCACCATCATTCAACATATTACTCTGGTAGCGGAACTAACATGACGCTCTTATTGTGAAAGTAGCACTTTACTCGCGCTACTTCCGGTGACAGTTAGCGGTACATGTCGGCGATAAACGCAACTTTAAATTAGTTAAGCCGCCTTTTAATGCAGCGACGACACCCTCTAAACTGAACTTAGACCAAACTATTAACATAAGTATAATGGCAGACAAACATATCGCTCGACATGCAATGCACAGGTTAGCTAGGTGGCTAGCTAGCAGGCACAGACAATGAGCCGACACAGCAAGCAATCAAAGTGATGCGGCTCCTGAACCGCCGTCTGCATCAGCCAATACAGGTTGTGTGCTACGACATAAACAGAAAACCTCAACACAGGTGGCACAATGGTGATACTTACGTTGTCACTCACGCACACATGTCCCACACCGATGCTGGCTCCTGCACAATTCAAAGCTCACACACTCACTTTTTGCCACTGTGTGTGACGTCACTCACAACCCAACTTATTATCTGCGATGGACCCCCCCACTCTCAGATAGCCAATCAGAACTAGATCTAACATTAACCGAAGGGTACATCAACAACAGTCAATACAATACACTGACAACTTTGGGGCCTTTTCTACAATTACCATGGAGATTTATTCTGTGGAGCTAGCCTGCTCCAGACCAGGCTAAGTTCCAGGATCTATTTAATCTCATCCCTTAACTCAGTCAGCAGTCATCACAAACGGAACCAATAGTTATTCCACTGACCACTACACATTGTTATCACATTCAACTAGATCCACTGTCATTATTTAAACATTAACAGAAAACATAAGCATCATTAATATCAATTTTAATTAATATCATTAATTTCAATCACTGTAGATAAATGATGATTTTAGATGATGTTGCAATCATTAGATAGACAGTTTCCCATAGACTTTATATTAAATACACATCCAATTTAAATATAAATACACATCAGAGAGTAACATGATGTTCCTTCATTGAATCCGGATAAATCAGTTCCTTTCCAAACTGAAGTCACACAGTGACTCTACAAGATAGAAAGCACAGAATCAAAGCATATTATACAACACAAGAATAAATACACATTCAAAGGTCTGTATATAATACACCTCACATGTCTGCACACTGAAATAAATGCAGGACAAATACATACACAACAATTTAACAGACAAATGAATGGATGCAGCAGCCTCCCTGCAAGCTTGTATACACACAGTATACAGCACAAACATAAGAGGCCAAATTTATTTATCCCGAAGGGAAATTATCCAGGAGTACATTTACACAGTTTCACTTACAATTTCAACTGATTCATAATCAGAATACAACTATATTTTCGGAGATGTTAATTAACTATTTGGATTGTAATTGTGATGGTTTCAGTGGAGCACTGAGTGTGTATTTGTGCGCTACTTAAGTATTCAGGCAGTCTGCAATAGTTTGCCACGCTTTCTCTCGTTGTTTTATAACTGTGGCCTTGTTGCTTGTCTTTTTAATTTGGTCCTTCACCTCCTCGTAAGCCTCCATGAGGACTTTAGTTCGCCACTCTAGTTGCCATGGTGAATCGGTGAATCTGTGATCAATGGCGGGGTCTATTTGAGGAAGCCGTGTGCACATACTTGTCCAGGATAGGTTTCACCTGGCTTAATGAATCCATGTCTGTTCATCCTGGCTTGGTCTTTGTGCAACCAATTAAGCGTGGACGCTCATGTTTTGGATTGGTTGAACTCATCTCAGTCACTTATCCCGGATGTCTTAATCCTACATTTTTGCAATGGGTCGCACGTCCCGACCAGGTTAGGTTCATAGAGTCTGATACTATGGTAACTGACTGAGAGTTTAAGTTACCTCCCTCTGTGAAACAGGCTAGAGTTACCACTCTTTCTCTGGTTTGAGTTACCTCCCTTTATGAAATGGAAAACTCAGAGTTTCCCTCATTTCAGGCTTAACCTGCCTTGTGAAACGGGCCCCAGATGTCAGCCCACCCATGTCAAAACATATATCATTCCAGTGTAGACTGGAAGTTAAAAGACAAAATAAGCTGGGAAATGTAACGTGGATGTAATTGTTAGGTGGGAAATGTTACTGTGGGTGCCCAGGATTCCACAAATAAGGGAGCTAAGCCAAAGGCGAAGCTCTCAATTTACCATTCGATCTTGGTTCTGACCCTCACCAATGGTCATGAACTAAGATTAATAACAGAGAGAACAAGATCACGAACACAGGTGGCCGAAAGAAGTTTCCTCTGCAGGGTGTCTGGGCTAAGCCTTAGAGATAGGGTGAAGAGCTTGGACATCCAGGAGGGGATCGGAGTAGAGCGGGTGCTCCTCTGCGTCGATAAGAGCCAGTTGAGGTGGTCAAGGCATTTGGTGCGGATGCATCCCGGACATCTTCTTAGGGAGGTGTACTGGGCATGTCCAGCAGAGAAAAGACCTCAGGGCTGACCCAGGACATGCTGGAGGGATTAGGTCTCTCGACTGGCCTGGGAACGCCATGGGATCCCTCAGCAGGAGCTGTTGGAAGTGGCTGGGGAGAGGGCTGTCTGAGCTTCCTTGCTGAGGCTGCTACCCCCGCGACCGAGTACAAGTACAAGTAGTACAAGTATTCAGAATTTGCATAATGAATTATTACTCAACTGTTAATAAACTTTAAATGTGGAGGTAACCACAACTGAGCTGGCAACAGGACTCTCAGTCACCAGTGAAGAGCTTTACTACTAAAAGCTACTGATTACAGAATCTTCCCTTAAATACTAATGTAGCACTCTTGTCAACCAACACCACTGTCTATGCTACTGGACCAGGTCTAGGCTCAAAGGAGTGTGGAAGTGCTATGAAAAATAGACCAAAGACCACAGACTTTAAATATAAGAGCCGGCAATTTACTAAATGTGAACAAGATGAAACACATACAAATTCACAGTAAAAAAAAAATACAAACAAATTATCCTGCAGGTAACAAAGGTAAGTATAATAGAGGTAAGTATGACACTTTCCCTTTTTTTCCTCTAGTTTAGAAATAGTTGTCTTAGGTTAGACAGTGTATTATGTTACTTTTGACTAGTTTAGACTAAGTTAGACCAGTCTATTAACTGTCTCCTTTCTAGATAAATAACTAGAACTTATTTTTGTTTCACTATTTTTCTTGAGTTAACTCTTTGGCCTCTATTTTCATTTCCGCTGCTGGCAGGGCAGATGCGCAGCGCAAAGTCAGGTCCACTTCGCCGATGGGGCCTGGTGGTGCAGACTTTGGTATTTTTGTGCACTGTTCTGCCGGTGCAACTCCTCCCCCTTCTCATCTCAGTCCCACCCAGCGGCGCAACTCAGAAAGAGGGAGGGGAGAAGGTGTGGAGTGGGTTTGACACAGCTGAGTCCAATCTTCACCAATCACACCACCTCCTCGCCTTACCTTTAAAAACGCCGCTGGTGAGGCACATGACAAGTTTCAAGGATGACTGAGCCCGCACAGGAAACTGTCCGATGCCCAAACTTCTCCCAGGAGGAGACTGACATTCTGGTCTGGGAGGTCCAGGCTCGCAATGGCCGTATCTACGGCCTCGCAAACAGACCTCCACGGGACGATGATGCAAAAGCAGCCTGGGAGGAGGTAAGTACTGCTGGCAATCTGGTTTGCCCGAACATACTAAGAACTGCTGCGCAATGCAAAAAGCGGTTCAATGATGTCAGAAGAAGGGCAAAGCAAAAACTGGCGGAACACCGTCGGCAAACTTATTTTCCCCAAATGTTGGCATGTGAAATTAACTTGCCTCAACCCAACTGAATATTAAACAACTGGCATAGGCTTGACTACGGGTTAAATATTCACAGAATCTAAGGGGGTGAAAGCTTTAGATAAACTGATCATTTTTAAGTTAAATCCTTTATTAAGGCCTACTCACAAAAAATGAACAACTCTCAAAAGGTAAATAAACAAATGCCAAAAACAGAAAATGTGGTCAATTTTAGGCTTGCTGCCACAGCAGGAGGCGGCAGCGGATGAGGATGAGGAGGAGGAGGAGGAGAAGAAGAGCGACGAGGTGGAGGAGGGAGCGCTGGTGCCGGTTCCGGTGCGGCAGGAGGAGAGGGCGCTGGTGCTGGTTCCGGCGCAGTAACAGCATCGTGGCCAGGTGCGGCAGAACGAACAGGCCTTCCTGACAACCCAACAGGCGGGGTTCTCCATGCTGGAGAGGGAGCTGGGGGCGCTCAATGTCTGGGTGGAAGAGTGGGTCCAGTCAGTGGAGGCTTGACTGATCGCCCTTCAAGAGGTGTTTGAGGCCCGCCTGCTCCCCTTGGCTTCAGTTGCACTCAGTCTGCAGAGGCTGGTGGATACTGCATGCCATGGAGAGACTGCTGCCAACAGAGCCATCCACCGCCGCCACCATGCCTAGGGCCTAGGTGGCCGCTGAGGCCATGCATGAGAGGGGGACAGTCCAGCTCCCCTGATGCCGTGCCTTCGCATGGGAGAGGGGGAAGGAGAAGGGGAGGGGGGAATTAATAAATTTATTTCAATACTGTATATCTGTTTAGTGTGGAAAGTTATTATCATCAGATGTTTTTTGAACTGATGTAACCGCAAATACTCACTTAATGACAAAGCTGGGCGGTGAGGCGCTCCCTCCTCTCCCGTGGACTTTGCTGCTCTCTAAGTTGACACGGTACATGCAGTTCGGCCTCTCTCTGTCTTAAGTCCCTTAATGTGTCCTCCGTGAGTTCATAGTGACATCCACGTCGTACAGCCATGTTGTGTAAAACGCAACATGCCACGAAGAATGCACCGACACTCTGAGGGCTGTATGTTAATGAACCACCCGTCCGGTCCAGACATCTAAAATACATTTTGAGAACCCCAAATGTGTGTTCAATGACTGACCGAACACCGCTGAAAACAACGTTAAAACCACGCTGCCATCTTGTTGAAGGGGTATGGTGTCATCAACCACATTTTCAGTGGATAGCTGTTATCACCTAGCAGCCACCCATCCAGAGGGGTGTCCCCCTGAAAGACTGTAGGGATGTTAGAATACGCCAGGATGAACGAGTCATGTGCCGACCCGGGGAAATTGGCATGTCTGTCACCAGGCAATTTGAGTCACAGATCAACTGGATATTGATGGAATGGACCCCCCTTCGGTTCACATAAATGTGGGTCTCTGAGGCGCGCAACTGCACATGAGTGCAGTCGATTGCTCCCAGGACCCCGGGGAATCCAAATTTCAACAAGAACCCTCGCTTAGTTTCCAGCTGGCTCTCAGGTGTTGCAGGGAAAATGATGTGCTCATTTGCATGTCGGACTAGACTGGAGGAAACGGCATGTATAGCCGAGCAGACAGCGGACTGACTGATCCCCACCATCGAGGCCACGGTATGTTGAAAAGACCCGGTGGCAAAGATGGTCAGAGCCGCTGTCAGCCTTAAAACGACCGGGAGAGCATAGCCATTGTGCGCATCGGAGGCCACGATGTGCGCTGCCACGTCGATGACCTCCCTTGGAAGATGTAATTTGTTCCTGTGACATGCAAAAGACTATATGATTAAAGAAAACTGCATAGCCTACAGTGTTGAAGGCGTTATTCTTGTGGCCCACCTGCACTCCTGCTCACTCATGTCTAAACATGTGTCCTTAGATGGTAAATCCTCGGCCTCCTCTTCCTCCTCCTCCTCCTCAAAGCAATGATGTACTCCATCTTTGTAGGTAACGTTAAGCATTACAATGATAACATTTGTATTTGGAATGAAATGACTTGGGTAGTAGTGGACAACGATCATCACTTACGTTTTTTCCATGTGTCTGTCTCTCTCTGTCTCTTGAGTGCTCTGAGATAGATGCAGTATATATGCTCTGTAGGATGCCACGGCTGGTTGGCACAGCGACGTTAATTGATTAGTTTGCATCCCTGTTTCACCTGTATACATTGTCAGGTTGAGTGACCATTACGCGTGCCGAACGCGGTTGCGATGTGGTCAGATGAGATACTGATCAAAATATATAAATTTAGGTCTGACTGTATGTGCTGACTCAAACAGTTGTATTGAATTGTGGCTGTTGCTAATTATTGATCGCAGTGAACTGCCAGATACTGTGCAAACCTGCCCATGAGGCATCAGTGACATGGGCGCACGACTCCGCTGGTTTATGAAAATCCACTTGCCCAAAGGCCACAGAGTTGACCAGGTCTGGGGTAGCAAGCTTTCAGCGCACTTCTACGCCGCAGGCGTGGACCGAAAATCCAAATCCGCCAGCTGATCCTGCCGACTCTGGGTTGCTTAACAAACCGAAAAATATGAACCAAAAAACGTTTGTGCTAAAGGTTTTCTTCACACAATTTTGCTAGTAACACCAGCCCTTTGTTGGCGTTTACGACACAGCAAAGGTGCATTAAAATGAGTTGAAACTCACCAAAACTGCTGTCGATTGTTTTACATATATTCTTCATCAAACTCCAGCTAGGTAGATGAGATTTTGAGCTTCTAAAGACACCTTTTAAACACTTTTCAGCTCAATGATGTTCGCTTGTTTTTTCCTTTCTTTCGTCTGCTTTTTCCCGTGCCCGCTCCCTTCTGCTCAAGGGCAGCTGCGCATTTCTTAAAGGCAAGAGGCAGCAAATCTCTTAAAGGAGAAGGAACATAATAATTTTTAACAGCCATACTTTTAATCGTTGCCACTAAAAGAGCTTTCTGACCATTTTAACTGACTTTCAATTGATTAAATGTACATATTTCAAACAAATCTAATTTTAATCATGAGTTTTTAACTCTTGGGGAATCAAATGTAACCTTTTTTTTACTGATTCAACATTTTTATGTATTTTAGTTAACTACTTATTTGTTTCACATTTAAAGTGGGTTACACTAACAAATGTAAACAATGAATGAACTGAACTGACTACACATGGACTGAACACGGTGACTGGCAGTAGCTCTTCCTAGGATTAACTGGTTCATCGGACAAAAGATGAGCGAGTGTGTTAGAAAATTTCACTCTTTGATTAAAAAGTCAAACAAACAAGCCTTTGCATATAAAAAGGAAAGGAATGACTCTCAAGGAGCAGTTCTGTAGAAAACATTCAATATGTAGTATATTACAGAGGTGGTTTGACACAATGTGTCTCCATGATCCTCTCGCTCTTCTGTGACTATGCATTGCTTCTTGTCACCTTGATCATGGAGGTGACTCCACTTTATAGATCTATATATAAGCTACAATATAATATAGATTTGACTATTTATATCATATAATTGAGAGAATATTATGGATCCAAGACTAAACTGATGCAAGGGTGGGACTGAGGGAAAAAGACACAGTTACAGATGCATCTGTTACCTCAGCACCGTACACAGGGCTATGGATTTGATAGTACACAATACAGTTAGATTACTGATATTTCATGGTCGTTGTGGTCAGGGTCATTGATTCTAACTTACACAAACCTCAGTCAGATAAAGGATCAGCGTGTCAGGCAGACTACATGAACATATTCAACTAAACAACCCCTCTGCTCCTGTACTCTCTCTGCTCTCTGCATTTTGGTCTATTGCATGTGATGTTAAGTAGAAATGTAAACAGAAATTCAGTAACTCAAGTCAATTTTGGATGAATTTGGCATGGCTGTGGTGCTATATTTTGAAGAAAGAAACATTGTAAAAATTCTGACTCACACCTCTCGTGCATTGCAGTATATAGTTTAAAACAAATGATGATAATTAAAACTAATTACCAGAGCATAAACCTATAGTGAACGGCTGTGAACATCTGTCTCCTTAACACCTGTGGTAATCTAGTGTGCAGATACTTCAGCCTGAGGCTAGATGCAGTTTCAAGGTAGACAGCTCATCAATATGAATAACACATGTTGGGGCAGGAATTCAACCTACTCATGGAGAGGAGGGCAGGATAAACAAAATACTTCCTGCCTTGAGGCAAAAGGTTGAATACTGTGGCTTCCAGAGGGTTCTGCTTGACCGCATTTGCAGTAGTGGTGAGATTTTATCATGCAGAGTTGTGGTGTAACTTGGACGAGTCTGCTCTGGACACTTGATCTTATAACAATGTGGTCAGCCTCCCACAAAATAAACAGCACATTTTTAACAGAACCCAAAGCCACAATCCACCAGGCACTACAAGAAAAAGAGCACACTGTATTGAACTGAGGAGAGGCTCTTCAAATCTGTTTTGGGAATTGGTGTTAGTATAAGGTTCAGGTCAGTGGAGAAGCTTGGAGTTATGTTCTCTTAAAGCATCAGTAATCAGTGAGCCTAAACAACATCTCAAGCCATCTTCCTTTAAGTCTGCCATCCTAATTACATAATCTGTATTTTGAATATCTTAAAGCTACAGTAGGGAAAATATTGCAGAAACATTTTTTCAAGGTTAAGATAAACTTAATTATCTCAGATACAAAGATAAAGACATTTGGGTGGTCGAGGTGCCAAATGATACAAAAAAGTCATAAAAGCAGATATTAATACAAAAATACATTTTTGTTGTTGTGAATAGGGTGAATTGGGTCACTGGGGATGTGCTACATTTTTCTTAGAACAGTTATTTACACAGCTGAGCAGCTGACATGTGGTCACGCAGAACATAAGTAGCCATCTTGACCATACGCTGCAATCTATCTTGGCCTCGGCTGTGCATGTTACCAAACACAGAAATCAGACCAAAGCAAAGGATGCTCTGTAGGACAGCCTTGTAAAACAGTTGCAAAACACAACAATCAACGTTGAAACAGTACCATTTCCATAAGAAGAACATTTGCTGCTGAAGTTTTTTGTTTTTTTTTTGACCCTCACAGTGGCACATCCATTGTACTTCAGCTGCTCATCAACTCAAACTCTAAGTATTTGTAAGTGCTAACTCTTTCATTGGGTTCATTATTAACATTGGTGAGTAGGACTTCTCAATTGCTTTACTAAAATCTATGACTATTTCCTGCGTTTTAGTTACATTAACCTCAAGGTAATTATCAGAACACAATTTAATTAAGTCCACCTCCTCTTCCTCAAAACTATACAGAGATGAGTTGTCAGTCTTTAGGCACTCCACCCAGGCATATCATCTGCATATTTAAAATGTCTGAGTGGAGACTGAAGCTCAGCACTCAGTGTTCACTGTATGGTAAACAACACATAAGCCTCTGGGGCCCCTATCTTTATAAACATAGGGGAGAAGATAGCTGGGTTGAATCTAACCTACTTGTACAATACAGGAGGAAATCATCAATCCATAGAATGACCCTTGGATTAACCCCAAGATCCAAGTTTGCCAACCAGCGTGTTGGGTTGGTTGGTGGTAATCTTCAGAAGACTAGTCCTGGTGGAGGTCTCACACTGTATTCTGCATCTTGTGGAGCCCAGGAAGCTGTCGAATACCCAGTGGGCTTGCAGAGAGAGAACACTGAAGGTCCTTCAAAGTATTCTGAAAGCTGTTATGAAGCTCCTTGATGACCAGTGAAAGCAATCCACCTAACCTGGGCCAAGGGGATGCTGAAATGTACAGAAATACGATCCACTTCATATTTATTCTCTGTCTGGGAATCACAACTGCAGTGTTCGAAGTCACTGCTCTAGCATCAGATTCTCTGCAGGAAGAAAGCTTGGACCACTGCACTGCCTACAAGGTAATTGACGGCATGCTTCACACCTTGTCAACAATGAGGTTTGAGGAGAATTTTGAAGAAATATTTGGAAAGGATATAATAGGAAGGGGAGAAGAACAAAATGAGGAGAGAAGAGGCTCAGAGAGGAGGGAGGAGGGGAGAAGAAAATGATGAGATAAAAGGCTAGAAGAGAATAACTTAATGAAGAGAGGAGAGTAAAGGAAGGGAGATGAGAGCAAAGGTAAGGAAAGAAGAAAATGAAGAGGAGAGTGAATGAAAGGCAAGGAGAAGAAAATGAGGAGAAGAGTAGAACAAAATGAGGACGGCAAAGGAGAGGAGAGGAGAGGAGAGGAGAGGAGAGGAGAGGAGAGGAGAGGAGAGGAGAGGAGAAGAAAATGAAGTGAGGGGAGAGGAGGAAAAGCGCACTTTTGAGTGCTGATTGTTGCAAGTGAACATTTTGTAGTTTGGAGGGTAAGTTGGTTTGTTTTATGAACCATTTACTCAGAGAATGACCTTTTCAATTTCATATAAAGATTTGTTGAATTTGAATGGCCTTTTTCTTTTATAGACCAGTAAAGCATGCACAGTGTGGTATTGGTTTGTTTATTTTTGCCTGTGCAATAAATGTAGAAACTGTGAATTTTAAAGCCCACATATACATCAAATTATGTTGTGTAGATTTCCTCCTGAATGATATGAATATTAACTGGTTGACTGATAATTTATCAAATTTCTGCATTGCATTCAGTCTCATACAGTTTATAACAGTCTCTGCTCAACCAGAATTACAATAAAAATAAAAATAAAAATAAAAATAGGCCACAATTTCAGATATCACCAATAGAACACAGCATTATAGAGTTAGTGATGTTTTTCCTCTTGATGTCAGGAACCTTTGCCCAATTTAACGCATTCATGACATGAAATTACAAAGATCCAAGCCCCGTGTCACACTTTTGTGAAGAAGCATTTGTCTGATTTGTACAACAGGGACATTGGGTTTATCACGACAATTCCTGAGCCAAGGTTCACCTCAGACTTTTTCATGAAAACATCTAATTCCATTGCAGACATGCATGCGTCTTTCAAGAAACCAAGGATCCTTGGTTCTGTTCAGAAATTGCAGATATGCTACATAAAAGGGATTCTGTCTGGCACAAAGTGTGAATAACTAACTGACTGGCAATATTTTCATCAACAGCGTAATAGATATCTCACTGTTATTTGAAATGCCCAGCATCCTTTCATGTATCTGTAACTGACAGTAAAGGACACCCAGTGAAAAATGATTAAATCACTATCACATAAATTCGACTTCCCCCTGCCTCAGTGAAATTGCTCAAGGTTCCATCATCCATCTCAGTCCGAAAGAGTATTTGTGATGCATTCAGTGCACTTTATTTCTTCAGATTATATATTTGAAAATGCTGGATTTCCTGCCACCAGTGCACCTTGCTGGCCAAACAAGCTGGACACTTGAACTGATCTTTTCATTGAAGCATTTTAGGGATCCTGAAGTGTTTAACAATCTTAATTCTATTTATCCAAGAAAGTCCACAGGGGCTGATAAGTTAGCGCCATGGCTGTTATTATTAGCAGCTCCATTTTTAGTTGAATGCTTACTTAGATTCTGAATCTAACTGTGTTAAGAGAAAGCATCCTTGAGCTTTGGCAGACAGCCTACGTCCTACCTGACAATCAGTGGCATTGCTAGGGTCTCTTGGGGCTCCAAGAAAGAAATCCCTGGGGCCCCACTCCACACGTGGTTTTTGCACATATAAATGCACAATATCTGGGACATTTGAGATGAATACTGAAAAAATATAGATTAGTGGTTCTCAAAGTGAGGTCCAGGGACCAACAGAGGTTCCTGAAAGCCCCGGCCTATTAATAATTGTCCTTGAAAATGTGACCAGGACCCCCCTAGTGGCCAAGGGCTCCAAACAACTGCCTGTCCACAAGCCCCACCCCTGCTGCCAAAGGGAGTCAGTCCAATGAGATGAATAATCAGACCGATTTCTAAATTATGATGACTAGCTAAAGTCTTAGAAAAACTAACTGGTAAGTGAGAACATATTTGTCTCAAAACTCCTCATTTTAAAATCTTATCAATCAGGTTCTAGAGCAGGGCATAGCACTGCGGCGGCAGCATCTAAAATAAATAAATAAATAATGTTGCTAGTGCATATAAGCAGGATTGTGTTGCCACACTCATCTAAGGCTTTTGACGCTGTCAATCACATAATTCTTTTGAAACACCTAGAACCTATTGGATTTAATGGAAAAATTGTGCAATTATTTTACAAATCTTAGTGATAGAACACAAGCTGTTGTGGCGGATGGCTATCAGTCCAGTTTTGAGTGTTAACAAAGGTGTGCCACAAGGTCCTATGGAATACAAACAGTGGATGAACTTTATGTAATGTGTGTAATTCAAAAACAAATAATAATAATAATAACTTTAATAATAACACTTTGAAGGCTGGAATCCAAAAAGACTCAAGGATCACACACACACACACACACACACACACACACACACACACACACACACACACACACACACACACAAGGGAACAGGAGGTCTGCGAGGAGAACTAAGACAGTCTGGCGAACAGGTAGTGAACAGCTAATAGTATAAACTGGGAGGACTGATTGGGTAATAGAGAACAGGTGATGAGTAAAACTGGCAGGAAACTGAACAATGGCAGGAAGTAAAACAGACCACCACCACAAATAGACATGCATTAAAATCCAAGTGGTGATTGGTTTGACCGCAGTGAGCTGAACTAAACATGCCAACCCTTGGCTGAGTGAGTTTGGGCTTTTTATGGAGCTTTTATTGCTCTGCTGAGCAAATTAAACTGACCTTGCTTCAACAGAGGGAAATAAAACATTGCATTTTCCCCTTAGAAGAGAAAGTGACAGATGTTTGGCATTCCATTTTCAGAGGAAGTAATGTAAAATTCTTGTTTTGCACCCACTAACAAGACATTGAATTGGTTATTTTTTCCAGCAGAGTAGGTCAGGCAGTGGCTGAAATCTTCAGGAAGAACACTGGAGAGTGATGAGGATCAGGGCGTAGCAGGCAAATCAGGAAGGCAGGAGAAAATGCACCTAAAGCACAGGTAAAACAGTATTAGGCAGATTCAAAGACAGCAAGAGGAAATTGCAGAGATCTAGGAGAGCCTGCCAACCAGAGTACCACTATGACACATGAAACGAGACAAATAGGATCTGGAGACAAAAAGAGTAAAGGGCTGGGGTTTGGATACTCGCCACGCCCTGATTGACACACATCCATACACACAAACAAAGAGAGTCAAACAGGACATACTAGGGGGGAGAAAACAGCAGAAACACAAGACATGAGGGAGGAATCTTGCTGGACCAGAGCAGTGCCATGTGTCCACATGTCTCCACATCCACCTTGAATCCATGCCAGATCCACTCTTCCAGTAGGAGCAAGATCATCATGAGTTTTAGGCTACTTTTACAGGTAGCTGGGTATTTTGGAAAACTGATATTTTGGCCCCTCCGTTTTCAAAAATAACATTGTGCATACAACATCATTTTCAAAAATGTTGTTTACATGAACCCGGATAAATACGCAGTCGAGCGCCATCATAACTATGCCAAACCTATGGGCACGAGTGTAAACATAGGTCGCTCACATGACGTTAAGTATTTTCAGTCGCATGTTGTGACATTTGGGAAACTAAAATGCCATTTAACCCTGTTTACACACCAACACATAACCGAAATCTTCAGAAATCTCCACTTTGGCCAGAGCTTTTAAAAATGATCGTTTTCTGTGAAAAAAAAAAACTCTGTAAATGAGAGGCCAAACATGTGTTTTCCCTAAGTGTAAATGTAGCCTTGCGGCAAAAATATCCAGAGTTTTGAAATACCCCAAAATGTTTCATCTGAATTCTAGGAAGATTAGGGTGAGCAAATCCATATTCCAATTTGTAGCATCAGGATCACATCTACTGGTTTTGAAATACCCAATTTGAAATTTCATTGTCAAGACAATTCTAAGATAAATTAAAGGTTTTGAAAGCAAAAAATAGGGAGTGAGAACTAGAGACATGGAGAAAGAGAGAGATTAATTGAGACTGTGACCAATCTGGATAATGGTAATGGGTACAAGTAACTGAAAGCTGAGACAAACAGATGTGTTTGGATTTTGGATTTATAGGCCTGACCACTGTCAGACTGTCTAATGTCAGCAGAGAGGTTATTCCAGAGGAAGGGTACATGATAACAAAAAGTCCTGCAGCCTGCCAACTTCTTTTTAAGTCCAGAGACAGACAGGAGCCCATGTTTCTGACAACGTGGTGCATGGGATGGAATGTAAGGAGGTCAGGAGACAGGCACGAAGGAGCCATTAGACATTTTGGAAGTCATCAGGGGCATCTTAAATGCTGATCTGACATAGTTTCTGTGGCCAGATATCTGTATATGTAGCAGAATCTGTAGGCAAGACAGGATTCTGGTACTGAAAGCGGTTTTGTTCCTGATTGTAGTCAGAGTAGTAATTTTTTGGTTAAGCAGGCCTTGGTTGCATGCAGCATTGTTGAATAAGAGAGTTGCAACACTTTGATCTGGCCACCTTATTTGCCTTACCTTACAGTCACATACATACATTTTCTACTAATTTACTTACTACTTCTATTCCACTATATTTCGGATATATATTGCTATACTGTACTTTTTACTCCATTATATTTATTTTATAGCTGTGAGGATCTGCAATCTCATTTACTTTTTTCCTAATGTGCTCCTGTGTTTCCCTTTCCCTCTGTCTTTTGTCTGTCTCTTCCTGTCTGTCCTGTGCGTATGTCATTACTGCAGTGTGCAGCTGGCATGTCTGGTAAGGCCTCTTCGTCTTCTGAGCACACCTGATTTCAAATATTCAATCAAGACCCATTAGCTACCACAATATTCGTCCAATCATCTGCTTACCAAGGTGGCAACACAGAGCTCAGTTTTGCCTGCTTTGTCTGCCTGCCTCCCTGACCCTTTGCTCTTTGTGCTCGGGTGTCTACCTCATGCTCCAGCTATGCCCTGTCTGTCTGCCTCATGAGTTACTGCATTTGGATACCCTGCTCCTCCTCCAAACTGCTTAAACTTTTCACAATCTCCCGCTTTTTTGTCTGTGTCACAGCGTTTTGATCTGTACTTTTACCTAAAGCCTAACAATAGCTTACTTGCAGATTCAGATTAATGATACAAAATATAATCAATGGATACATTATGGTGTAATATTGTTGATGTGATGATCCCTAGGGTGAAATTCACAAGCTACCCAGGTGTATACAGTAAAAAAAAAAGTAGCTCCACCTTTACCACCTGCAAGAATAAAGCAATGTACATATTAAAACATCAATAATTATAATTCAACAATATACATTATTGGCCAGTCTGCATGAGTATATCTTGATGCTAATACTTTTATACTTCAACGGTGACACTTAAAGCTGTGTGCAGGAATTTTACTTGTGACAGTGTTTCTACGCTGTGGTATCGTTACTTAACTAAAATATGTGAGTACTTCCTCCACCACTGACTTACAGTATGTATGCATTCATATTTTTCTAGTACTTTTATGGTAATAATGACTCACATTATATGTCTGTGAAGAATCTCATTCATCCAGGTCACGGTACTGATGGCACGGTGGAAACACTGTCACCTCACAGCTAGAAGGTCCTGTGTTTGATTCTTGCTGGGGGCCCTCTTTTTTTTTTAATCTGGTTTACCCTAAAAATGTCATATTCTTGTAACACAAAAGCAACCTTTTAATTTGTTAACTAAGCCTCACTTAGAGCAATGACTTGAGATGTACATTTTAACAATTTTAAATCTCTGATTTGACCAAAATTTGGACAGAGGCTTCTGCAATTTTTTTCTGATTTTTTCCTCTCAAAACGATAATTATTCTAAAATTTTCATCTGTCATATTATCAAAGAAAAAAGTGGTTTACAAAATATTTCCGCAGCAAGCAACATTCTGACTCTGCGTCTGGACATGCTGCCCAACATCACATGATTCCCACCTCACTGTTGACCAGGGCACACTTACTGTGGCCCTACTAGACCCCCAGTAATACCCCCACTAAAAACATAAGAAGATCACCACCTGACCAATGGTGACAACAAGGAACTGGTCCCCGGGCGCCGGTCGGCTGGCAGCCCACCGTTCCCATTCTGCACATGCTCTTCTGAGCCTCCAAGACAGACATACACTTAATAACTTCAGATGAAACACGGGAGATGATGTGACAGATGTGATTTGTTGCCACGGCTGTTTCACACCCTCTGTCTTTTCCTGCAGTCATTTCAGAATATATCCCACTCACCTACAACAAAGTACAGACAGTACAGATGGCAACTCATCAAAAATCTGTCAGAAGTCTTGGTGGGGATTTTTTCAAGTTCACTTGGTGCTATATACAGATCATTATATTGTGGACATAACTGAATATCACAAAAATGATATAGGCATCCGCATAAATGGAAAACAGTCAGTGTGAGTAAATATCATATATCTTCCTCCCTTCCTCCTTCTGTTTTCAGTAGTCAGGCAGCAATTTTAATAGGAAGCTTTTGCCCAGCATGGTCTGAATAGTTTCTGAACACAGTTGTGAATGAAAAACACAAAAAGGAAAATTTTACAAGTCTGATTCTAAACTCAAGAGACACAAAATCAGAAATTTGTCCCGGAAATCTGCACATTTTTTCTTTTTTTGTTGTTGCTGACCGAACACACTTTCTTCAGTGCAATCATATGAGACTCAGTAATATTCACCGTTATGATCCTTTGCTGGTATCCAATCTTCCTTTGCTCTGAACGCAAGCATCTTAAAAAATCAGCTTCATAGGACAACTGTATACTGTGTTTTTTCTCTGGGAGGACTTAGAAACATCATTGGCTGAGACCCCGTCCTGCTTTATATAAATGTACATGTCATGTGGTGACACCAGGAAATAGTCACAGCATATGTTTGGCTTGGTTTTATAATTCAATCATGTCTGTATTCAAACAAGTCATGTCCTTAACACGTCTCTATTTTTGAATATCCACCAAAACATATTTGCAAAGCCTGGTAGAACAGTCCAAAAGTACAGTGACAGAAGATAAGAGCATAGACTATATAATAGTATAGAGTATATAAATATATAATGCTGATTTCCATGCAAGGATGTGTCAGTTAAAAATCTATGTGTCTACATGGATGCAAATTGTGTGTCTATTAAAGAACATACAGTAGTGTGAGTATGTGTTTTTTCTACAAAACCTTATGAAATAAGCCAAGTGTTGTCTGTATCATAACAACCTTAAATAATTTGGTTTGTATACAGTATAAAATTAACAAATTTGAAATGATCAAAATGATCAAAGCTGAGCCATATAAAATCAAAGAATAGATAATATATCTAAGAATCACACCTTGCAGTAAGTACCAGCTTTCCGTACTTTGCAGTTTTCAATGCAGCAATAATCGCAAACAGTGTGGTCTGTGTTTGTACCACAGTTTTTTCCAGCACATTCTTCACAATAAACAATCCCATTTTAATTAAACCTTGAAAATCATTGCTCATACCCATTGTTGGACCATGAAAAGATGATAATAAAGCTCAGGAATGCTAAGCTCAATTACATTTTATCCAGGCCTGACTGGCATTTTCCGAGGTGTGTTAACATGTTATTTGGTTGATGATGGCCCACAAGGAATACCATGAACAACCACAAAGAGTAATAAATTTTCCCTTTTTTTATCCTCATAATGATTCAGTTTATCACCGTTTTCACACACATTTCTGGTGTGTCAGTACAACCATTTGTGGACAAAGTGGGTACGTGAGAATTTTTTCGGAACATTCTTGAATCAGTTTTGTTGGCAACAGTCTTCATTGTATTGTTGATACTGAACAATTCTGCAAAGTCATGGATTATGTTATTATATTCATTGCCAACATATTTAAAATTCTTTCTCTCTTCAACATCTGCACATGTCAAGCAGAGTATGGCTACAATTGTGGTTATGGCAAATAAACCATGACTGAGGTTAAGCAACTGAACGCTTGATTAAGGTTAGGGACAGACTGAGGACACACCAAACATTAAGACATTAAGAGCTGGAGTGTGACAGGATGCACTATACACCCATTTACCACCGCAGCCTCCATGGCCTGGTATGGCCAAGGTCTCTCTCTCTCTCTCTCTCTCTCTCTCTCTCTCTCTCTCTCTCTAATTGATGATTTCAAGCCCTTCATATATGTAGATTTACAGTTTATATGTATACTATACTGTGCTAGAGTTAACTTGGCCGGGCAGGCATCACCATATACAATGCATGCATAGAGTGTAGTTTCAATGGATGCTTTGATCTTTGTGTAGTGTAGAGACATAAATCCATAAGCAGATGCAGTATGTGCACAACTGTAGATCATTGTTTTTCAATTACTGAAATGTACTCTGTGCAATGCTATAAGCATGATGTGCTGGCACTCTGGCTTTAAGTAGGACAAATATAGCTAGTGAAATCAGTGTCTCCTGGTATGAATTCACTATGAATGTAAAAAGACGTTCTGACCAAATATGATTGATCAGAGTCTGGTTGTGGTGGAGGAAGTATTTAGATCCTTCTTGCCAACACTACTCTGCAAAACTACTATGTTACAAGTGAAAGTCGTGCATGGAAAATGTCACTTAAAGTAAGTAATGTAAGTATAATCAGGAACTATTAAAGTAAAAGTACTTAATACAGAAAAATCTCCCCTGTAACTGTTGTATGATTATATCATTAGATTATTATTACTCAAGCATGAATGTAAAAGCAGCAAACTGCAACTCATGATTATTTTCCTTTTGAATTAATTTGCCGACTCTTTTCACCATTAGTCAAGTGGTTGTCTGGTTTGACAACTGAAGATAGTGAGAAATGCTGTCACAATTACCCAGAGCCCAAAGTGACACTTGCAGTGCTTGCAATCAACAGACCAAACGTAAAAATTATCACAAATACATTTACATTATTAAATGACCAAAAGGAAAAGCAGCATATTTTCACATTTAAGAAGGTAAAACCATGAAATGTTTGCAAAATTCTTTACATATTTTGTAGCATTGTCAGTGGGTTTGCAAAGGGGGTCCCCAGCCAGAAGCTAGTGCTGTTCGGGGGGCCATGGAATAGAAAAGTTTGGGAACCCCTGGTTTAATTTATTACAAAACTTCATATACAGCTCTTAATATGTTTTGTACATAAAAATATTAATATGTAAAGAAACTAGAATCTAAAGAAGTCAGTTACATTTACTGAAGTAAAAAGTACAATATTTTCCTCAATGTAGTGGAGTAGAAGAAGAAATTAACATGAAAAGAAAAGACTCAAGTAAAGTACAAGTATCTGTATCTAAAGTACTTCCAGTCACATTACTTTGGTAACAATTCCATTTCAAATGTGCTCAAAAAAAGCAAGACATGCATCAGAATATTTCAAATGTAAGGCAAGAAAATCATGTTATGCAGTGTTAATTTTGACAAGAATTTTAAATGTAGTTTTGCTCTCAGTTGCTTACTGAACATTGTAGTTGCTTTAAAGTACTATTTCAATTTTTCATTTTAGTCAGGGTTTAGACAGTTCAACTCAGTTTTCATTTGAGTCTAATTTGAGTTATTGTTATCTCAGACAGTTTCAGGATTTTTCTTAAGGAACTCCGTCCAATGAGCAGTAAGCATACCTCGAACTTTGTGTTTAGTCATCTCAGCTGAGAATGTGTTACTGACTTACCCTCCTTTTTTCATATCGTATCAAAATCAACACCTAAAGTTTGCTAGAAAAAGTGTAAAATTATATTTTGCAGATGCATATTTCTGTGTTTATCTCCAACAACCAACTAACCAAGTGGGTTCTGTGCTTAAAGCGAAGCAGACTTCGAACAGAGTGTTGTTACACCAGGTACTGAGGGCAAAGGATGACAGAGGTAAACTAATCAGAACACCTAACCACCAATAATGGCACTGCATCATTATTGGTTATCAGACACTGATAATGTTTATTTCAGACTTTCAGACTAGTCTGACTTAACAGACTTTTTATATTGAGGCCGCCTGCTAAATTCGGCATCATGTTTCACTCAGTAGATCTCCGATTTCTGATCAGCAGTTAGAAAAATGTGTAAACTGCATCGTTGAGGCAGATATGCATATTCACTTAACATGTAGCTAAAATTAATACTAAATTATGTTAATTGTTCATCATCTGTTTACAAGTTGATAGAAATTACAATGATCTTTTAGAAGGAGTAGATGTTTGCCTTAAGCTGGGCTCCGTTAACAATTTGTACATGGAGCAAGGCAAGAAAATCGCTAACACACCATGAATCCACAAAGAACTTTGAGCTATATGAACATTAAATTTAGTCCTACAAGGGAATGAACATATTCTCATGTTATCCAATCAATCAACGTGAATCACATCATCTCACCTTGGCAGACATTGTGCGATGGTGCGTCTTCAGGTGTTTTTTTGCAAATTCATTTTTCATGCATTCATCCAATGAAAAAGATGCATGGAGGCAGTGAGAATTTTACTTGCACTTGATGAAAAATGATGGGTTGAAAATGACAACACTGATGTCCTGCTTTTGTCAGACTGAATAATGGGTGATGCTTTCTGGGGAAACCTTCAATAGACAGAACAACCTAATAACCAAATTAATATATTAGAAGTTTCAATGATGGTGACAAATTGTGAGTTTTTATAACACAGGGTAATAATACTGGGTTACTGGCTCTGAGCATATGCTGACATAGGGTAAACGAGGTCTGTGGAGAAAATACAACACAGCAGCTCTTGAAATGGCTTCCACATCACGCAGCACAGGCATGTGAGAGCAAATCTTTCTACTTTCTTTCATGGTTGACACAAACAGGCCATGTAAATCATTCTCAGTTGTGACAAGAAAATGAAAAACATAGTCCACACCTGCTGAACATACACAGGCAGAGAGCGCCGGGGGGGGCATGCAATCCTTTCACTCGTCTGCTGGTACGCACTTTCAGCTTTTTTGAAAGCTGCTTCACAGTTATTCATCCATTGGTCGGATGACAGGGCAATGAGCACACTACAAACACGTGTCCATCCTCAGAAATGCAGCTATACATGCTATTTTCCAAATAAGTCGATGACTTATGTACAGACAATGTATGTCCACCTTTCAGATTTTGAGCATGTCACTGAAATGTTCATTTTATAGCAGGCCCACTGCGCAGAGCTGATGTCCTCTTGTCTGTTTCAGACACTGCAAGGTGTGGCCTCCTCTGCCTGCACGACAAAAAACACCCAGACGATTAAAGCCACATCTGATCAGGTGTTGCTAAACTAGTCATAATTCACAATGGGGTAAAGACCACCATGAGCAATGGCTTTTCCTCCAAACTTTTCACATTTTCCTAAATTGGAGGAACTTAAATTAAGTCTATGCATATATAGGGAGCCAAAAGGGAGCCAAGAGGCCGAAATTAAATCTTTTCCAATTCTGGGGGTGTTTATGTTTAGTTAAACAGATGAGAAGGGTTAGTTTACACATGAAAGTTGAAGGATAGGTTCTGATTTTTTCAAGGCTTTTTTTCTACAATACTCTTGTGCCTTTTATACACTGAAAAAAGTCAATGGACCGTCCCCCATCTCTTGAAACTGGACTAGTCAGGAAACACTTCATGGCCACTATGGACATGAGAACTGGCCAGTAGCAGGTAACTCTTTCAGCGCACATACTGTATGGGCATATGAGCCTTGCAGTTGTACATAGACTCAGAAAAACTCAGAACCCATTCTTTTTCAGTGGCTACGGCATTAATAGAGTAATACAGCAATGGGTTGACATTGTTGCATTATTTATGTTAAATAAAAACTTTTTCTTGAGTACAATTACCTGTCCATGCAGAAGCTGCTGCATTCAGAGTCACTCTGCAGTGTACATGCACAACGCTGTGCACTTCCAGCAGAGCGCCTCATTCGCAGGGAACCCTGGTAACTGGCCATCCCATACGGTACAGTGTGCCTAAAAAAAGACACATACAGTGCACTGAGTGATCAGACAATTAGGAACTGCTGTATATTGGCCTGACATTACACTTCACCTGAACAGCCCTGAGGCAGAGGTTTATAATGTTCATTTTTTGACACTGCGTTAGAGAGAAATTGATTAATGTCTCTGGTGATTTAAGAAGCTGCTGTAAGTGGCGGTATACTGGACTTTATTATACTGACAGGTGTTTCTAATGTTTTGTACTCTAATATTTGAATACAGGATGGGGGCAGAACATACAGTAGGAAACACCTCTCAGAATAATGCAGTCCAGTACAACACTACCACAGACTGCAGCCTCCAAGATAGTTAACCCCTTTGTCAGTCTTTTACTTTCCCGCTGTGATTTAGACTGAAAACCCAGCTGATTTGAACCAAAGCATCCAGGAAAGCATGAGTATGGAAGGCTTGTCTGAACTGTATATTCCACTGATATTTAAGTATTGCTGGGTTTGTAAAACTATGAAAAACAAACCAACATGACAGCTTTATATAAACACAGTTGAACTAAGGATCTCAGAAAATACTTAGGTCATGAACTCCACTGGCACGACTACAGTGAAACCTGATAACAGAACATATGGAATAAAAAATACATTGTTGGTTTAAACTTCCATAACCCCGGTCATAGGTAGGTAGAAGTTATTTAACAGAAGAGGTTCCAGTTTATAACATTTTGAGTCATATTTTGATATTTTTGCCCAATATTTTTATCTGCTATTTTAAAACTTAGCTGATAGAATAATACTATCAGTGCCAACACTCCATCTGGGAACATAGTCACATTGCCACATCGCACAAGGAGTCAGAAACGTCAGAAACAAGCCAAAAGTTGAAATCTAAACCACCTTTTTCAGAGATGCAACTGAATGTAAGCCCACCCAACATGTTGGTAACTACTCCTTGCTGCACATGGAAACTGTGTGCTTAACAGCAAGTGTAAAGCTGAATCAGTAAGTCAGTCTGTGAACTGTGGTGAACGTTTACCAGCCTCTTTTTCTCTTACAAGCAACGTGACTAATTTGGGAGCTCACATGCTCAGGATGGTTGGCTGCTTGTGCCTCTTGCCCTGGTGGATGTTGCTGTAGTGATGCTGCCACATTTCCAGATATCTTGTAGTTAACTAGGAGAGCATGATGTTATTATCTTCAGAGGTAATGATGTCCAAAACTCTGAAAATAAGACCCAAGTTGTAATGAACTGGAGTTTTTCCTTTATTTCAGACATGCAGCCAATGTGCTTTGGTGATCTTACGCCAAGTGTACATGTTGAGCTCATCATGCTGACCCCAACCCTGGAGCCTTGTTATGTTCTCTCCACATGGCTGTTAAATGCTATGACAGGAAATGGACACAGTCTGCCCCTAAAGGACTGAGTTTTCTTGAGTTTTTCTGAGTTTCTATTGATCTCATAGTGCTACACCACACTCATTGTACCTCCAATGCACTACCTAGAAATCTTTTATTCATCTATTTATCTCAAGGTCAAGCAAGATAATCCCAGGTCTCCCATCAATGCCTGGCAGGAAAGCAACGTGATGAAACCTAAGAGAAATTCAATAGACCTCTCTAGACCACCACACAACTATTTAGAACTGTATCAGTGTATTGGGGTAACTGGCATGACATGACAAGTATAATGGTATTTGTACTATTTCTCTCAAAGAAGACCTGTTTCCAAGTGTATGCTGGGATGGCTTTGGCATGTAACTCTGAATAGGAGAAAGCAGATACATAGGATAAAATGGATGGAATTCAATGAAAGAATGCAACATGCTGTTATTACAGTTTGTACTCTCTTTTGAGTCCATTTCAAAAAGTGAGGAGATGAAAGGATTTGGAGACAGCTTCAGAAAGACAAAGAGCTGCACTGGGTCAAGAACAACAGTGGTGCTCTTCAAAGATAGGGCCAGTTGTTGTAGGTGAGTAGCAAAAATGGATATAACAGTGACTGTCCAGTTTAATAACAATTCATTTTGAGTGGCATTCACGAGAGATGATTGATTGGCATTCAAGAAAGATTGAGAGGCACTCTGGGCTCTCATGGCATCATAATAATTCTAAATAATTATGATGATATCAGGGGTCATCTGGGCTACAACTACAAATAGACATTCTAATAGATGCATTATTGGAAATATAGGATCAAGCATGTCTGAGCTCAACTTATACTCGGAGCTAAAATCCACAATGTCTTGGCCTCTGCTGCTTCAACTTTGACTGTTCTTTTTCTCTCCAGCTTGAACCAGTGCTAAATCACTGAGAATCCCTTAACATGCCTTTATGACTATTTTATGGTTGGAACTGTTTTTGGAGGCGTTGTGATATCAGTTTCTACAAATTTTACATTTCAGAGGAATGTGGTTCGGATTTAATTAACTAATTTCTCCTTTATCATCAACGTCCTGCTGTAACAATACATGTGAGGAAGGTGTAGGTGGAGGCCAGGTTGACATATGACCACTAGTATAGGATGACTGACAATCAGAGATTCTAATGATGTAATGTGCATCTTTCTTTGCTCTTTTGGTTGGTGATAATTTATTCATGTCTGCTGGATGAAATGCCATGATGCCAGTGCAAGTATGACTATAGTTTAACTTGGCTAAAGATGTAAACATCTGTAGAGTCACAGTCAAAGTTTTCATGTACATAAACAAAAGTCAATGTTTGCACTCAGTCTTTCTCACAAAAAACATCTGCTTTCCCCTAAAACGTTCACATAATACTTGCACAGTGTTTACATCCATGTTTGCTTGCAAGCAGACTTCTTGTTCCCTGCCTTTGTTACCACATTGCTATGTTTGCTGGAACACGACTGCTGCCAACTATTGTTCAGTGGAATAATGTGAAACCACTGGCGGGGTTTCCCAGTGAGCTAATGTATAGGTATATGCATCCTTGTGCACAATACAACCAAAACAGGGACCCGCTCATAAAAACATAAAAACACTGCCCAATAGCATATAGTACTAGTCCAGAAATCCACAAGGTTCCTTTAAGTAGAATCAAATGCCTCAAATCTGTGGCAGCTCCACTATATGACTAAAAGTAGTCTGGTATGACAGATGGGAAATTTATATATTTAAATCTTGCCAAGACCAGCTTTAACTCTGCACTGGCACGATATACAAGCCAGGTGAAGTCTTCACCATTATAGATAGATAGATAGATAGATAGATAGATAGATAGATAGATAGATAGATAGATAGATAGATAGATAGATAGATAGATAGATAGATAGATAGATAGATAGACACATACACACACACACACACACACACACACACACACACACACACACACACATAAACTGGAAGGCAAACATCAAGCCATTTACCTTTATAAAGATTTATTTAGGTAACCTGCACTAACAGTCTTGATAACAATCTAAATATTTTTCAATCCATTCATTCTACGAACTTGCATTGTTTTCATGCGCAGTTTCTCCTCGAGTAGTAGTGAAGATAAATACAAACATCCATCCATCCATCCATTTTCTATGCCGCTTATCCCTTTCGGGGTCACGGGGGGCCGGAGCCTATCTCGGCTGTCAACAGGCGGAAGGTGGGGTACACCCTGGACCGGTCGCCAGCCGAAGGCACAAGCACAACCATTCACACTCACACTCACACCTAGGGGCAATTTAGAGTCACCAATCAACCTAATGAGCATGTTTTTGGTCTGTGGGAGGAAGCCGGAGTGTCTGGAGAGAACCCACGCATGCACGGGAAGAACATGCAAACTTCACACAGTAAGGCCCGGCCCGGGAATCGAACCGGCGACCTTGTTTGTATCTAGGGCAACCAGCCCTAGATACAAACAAAATTTAAAAATAGTTACTGGAGCACATCCTGTGTTCTTTACCTGAGTCAAGAGAATTTGTCAGTGAAAATTCAAAAGAACATTCTGTTCCTGCACTGAGCAGAGGAGACAGAAACCATGGAAAAAGTAAAAAAGCTCAAGTTACTCTCACGGCTGCAGGTACTTCAGAAGCTGCCCCATAAAGCACATAAATCCTCAGATGATCAATTTTAGTTCAACCAAATATTTTACCTTTTCACATGCAAGCTTCCACATGAACATCAATCGCTAGATATTCAGGGGCTTTATTTTAATTGTCAGTTGTTAACCAATGCTAAAGATAAATCCGAAAACAAATCCTAATCTCAACAGATGACCATATAGTTCAAAATACTGCTCACTTCAAGTAAGAATATGATAATATAGGACTATGTAATTCAATCTGTGCACTCAAACAGATGCTGCAGGTACTGGGGTCAGCAGGGTGTTGACCTTCTGTGAACCATAAGCAATCAATATCTGCAATATATTTGCATGCCAAGTGACAGCAGAGGAAAGCCCTTGCGGCTTCAGCTTGATTTATTTCTCATGATATAACCCCTGAATTCCAAAGAAAGATAAATGTAGAAGTACCCAGCAAAATTTCCTGCTTTGTCTATAAGGCAAAGGAAAAAAAGGATGCAGTGTCCTTGATCTCACTGAACTGAGGTTTGCTGCTGGCCCTTATGCTATATAAGGTGTACAAGGTGTTTAAGAGTGAAATCAGCACAAAGGCATGCTTCTTGCACCAGAAACATGTTTAATGGCTTTAAATAGTGAGCAGCATTAATCCTGCACTTGGTTCCAAGCTCTTTCTTTCTAATGAAGTTCTGCATGTGCTCGCAGAAGCAGAAAACAGTTGCTGCACTGCTCTCTGCAGGCTGAAAACTTGAGCTCTGCCACGCCATGTCCATGCCTCAGTCAAAAGCTTTGCAATCAAAGAACTGATGAAGATGGATGATGTTTATCTCCTACATCTACCTACCAGCTACTACCCACTTCAACCATCTGGTGGTGTCTCCCCATGCAGCTGCAATATTCGCTTTTGTTGTTGTCAACTTTTGATGGGAGAGATAAAAAAAAAAAGTTTAAACGGACATAAGTTTCCAACCTGTAGCAAGTGAAGTGTATAATTTTGAGGTTTCACATTTGCAGATTGTGAAGCTGATTTGAAATAAAAGCTATTACAGGAAACAACGGAGGACAGCAATGAGTAAATAACAGTCTTAGCTAATCAAACCCTCCTGAGGATGATGCTTTTGGAAGTACAGAATGAGGAACCATTGCTTTTATCAGAGTTCTTTTTTAATTGAAAACAGAAGAAAAGCAGAAGAAAGAAGGGGAATTGTGTATTTTTGCAAAGGGGTCCTTCAATCTAAGGTTCTACAGCTGCTCAGTAACAATCAAAACATCCCAGACAGCCAAAAGGTGGACCCCCTGCTGCCTGTTAGCCTCTGTCAGAAACCTTCATGGAATTAAAATACCTGAGAGCTCACAGTCTAGACTGCTTCTGATTACAACAAATCTTTGCAATTCTACTAAGTCAGAGGAAACACTGACATATGAGGAAAAAGTCTAGTTTGCTTTGCAGCTCAGTTTAGCCCAAATCCTTTATAGCTTAAGAATGGAGAGTATTGGTTTAACACAAAGCTTAGGGTTTTCCATTCTTCATAGCTCACATATTTGTGCTCCCTATAGCATACTTGTACTATACGTATATCTGTATATAGCTCCCAGTACAGCACTGAGCTGATCTCAGCTACTGAGTTTATGATTAATGACCACAGGGTGAGTTGTGACTACAGTGAACAACTTAGTGATGATCTGACACTATACAAGTTGCAGTAAATTTTAAAATGATGGTGAGTATTGTACATGAGTGAAACAGAAATACCATGAAGGGATAGGAGCATCACCGTGACTGCTGTAGTGCTGAATCCATATTGAGTCAAAAATGACTCAGTTAAAAACTGAGGATGTTTGGAGAATGACTTACTCTGGTGTGTTGATCCAGATGATGTCCAGGTGGCAGTAATACACACACTCCTTGTCTTTGTAAGAGTAGCATGTGCATCTCTTTACGCGCCTCCTGGCCCCCAACAGGTCACATGTAGAACAGGGCTTCGCTTCACCTTGAGAAGCAACACCGCCTGGGACAATTGTGCTCAGCTTGACCGCTTCCATCTCCCTCCTCTGGTTCACATCTTTGCTAGATGAGGAACCTGCAGGGTCATAGCAATATGAGAAGCATTTGAGAACTTCCTAACTGTGTTATGTGTTAAAGTACCACACATGTGCATGTCACAAGTCAAAGTGATGTTTTGCACTGTCCACGACTCATGACTGTGAATTACCTGTAAGCTTTTGATCTGATCTAAGGTAGCACTTTCGGCTCTAGCTATCTGAGAGTTGCCATTATTTTACATTGTCTAGATTCAATGAGTAATCAATTATTTGATACTTTCAGAATTGTATTGTTATATTGGTTTTATGACACAAAGCTTCCAAACTACCACAAACTGTCTCTTCTGTCACTGAAACGTAGTAACTGGGTGCACGATCCAGTGACTACTTGAGCGTAGATGTCCCTCCTCAGATCTGCTTTCAGGTACCCTGCACTGGAAACTGCCCTCAAACTAGAGTCCTACATCCCTCTTGGAGATCCTAAAGCATTACTGTCTCATGCTTTTTGCAATTCTTGTAAGTTTATTGTGTAATTGTGTGGTTTTTATTCGCTGATTGTGTTCTTGTGAATGTTTCTTGTTCTCACGTCTCCCTTGAAACTGATTAAATAAAGATTAAATCAATAAAATAAATGAAAAAATAAATATGCTTGTAATATGCCATAACGGGTTGTGATCTAACTCCTCCAGTCTTGATGATTTCTGTTATATTATAACAGTTTTGATAATGTGTTGGACATCTCCATCACCAGTTTTTCAGTTACCTGTATAGTATTTCTGCCATCATTATGTGCACAACAACTTTGTTATGTATTAAACTTCACAACAACAGTACTACTCACCGTTTGCCAACGATGCTGTCACCACGATCAGAAACAGAACTCCCACATCAACCGATGACACACCAGCCATCACACATGAAACATTAGAAAATAAAATTCAAAATGTGAAAAGAAGAAAAAAAAACTTCCCAAAGTCCAAATCACTCGTTACTTTGCTTCTGTGTTGGTTTCTCTGAGCTAAGGAGTCCTGATAAAACATCACATGTCTCACTTTAACTCTCTGAGCGCCTGCATGGCTGCGCTGCAGTGACTGAGCGTTCGCTTTGCTCCACCGGACCCCGCTTTATCATGAGCCGTCAATTCACTGACAAGTGAGTTGCAATAACACGCACACTTCCGAGAACAGTTTTCAAAATAAAAGCTTACCGGTCAAAGCCAATGAGAAACGTGAGACGTGTGCGAGGAGCTGCTCCAGTTTGCTGCTGCTGACCGCTGACTGCCGGTCCTCAGGAGACTTTACGCAATCTGCGGAGAAAGAGTTGCACAACTGGCTAAATGAAATTTAATTAGTGCCTGAATGATATGAAAACCACAGATGCCCAACAATTTCATCATTTTAGAATATTACAATTATATTTTCTCAGTTTAAACTAAAATATCCTGAAAAGGCTGCATTAAAGCATATATTAAACTAGCTAAAAGCACAAATGACAACCCACACACCCTTAAGAACAGTGTCATTACAAAGCATGACACATTACAAAGCAAGGCCATAAAGTAATTGTTTGATCAATTTGATTGATGGAAAATTATTCATTTAAGTTTGCATCAGATAGGATGATAGGATCAGTGTTGGGAAAGTTCACTTTCTACGTGAACTAGTTCAAAGTTCAGTTCACAAATTTTAAAATGAACTAGTTCAGTTCATAGTTCATTATTTCAAAATTTTGAACTAAGTTCACCGTTCCAAAAATGAACTAGTTAGTTCTTTTTTTCCCATTTGCTGCTGCGAGCTATTATTTTTCGAAATTATTGACACAGCCCATATAGAACCACAGACAGCAATCATGTTATCAGTTTTAACACTGTAACTATAGGTCAGATTTCATCTTCATATCCAATTTTGAATCCTTGTCCAACCAGGGTTTACATTACCATTGAGGGGACAGCATTTCCCCATTGCTACTTTAACACTTTGCTGCTGTCCATTCAGTCCACACTAGTGGCAGCTGCAGCTTTCACCCCATGTGACTGAAGTGCGGATTTTCTTTTTGAAAGCCAAAGTTTGCACAGAAATGTAAGATTTTCCCATCCTCACCGACCTTGTCATAAAACTCGTTTAAATGATTATACGACGCCGCCTTGCTGCTTTGTCGCCTACATGCTGCTTTTTGTTTTGATGACGCATGTGGCGGTGCGACACCAGTGGCTGGTGTTGCCAGATTTGGTGTTTTTACCGCTACATATTAAGGCCTGTTTGCGGTGTGTTTTAGCCGGGTTTTTTGGCTGGAAGGCTCTTTAGAAATCTGGCACTCGATTGAACGAAGTTAAACTGAGAGAGCGTGCCGTTCACAGACACCAGAATGAACGAGTTCACGTAACGTTTGTCAGACAGTAATACAGTACGTTCAGTTCACGTTCGCCCAAATTATGAACGGGTTTGCGAACTATCGTTCAATGAACGCGTTCAGGCACAACACTGGATAGAATACTATAGAGTTACATCTATTAAGAGCAAGCTTTTTTTTGCTGCAGCTTCAGTGGAAGGCCATCCATCCATCCATCCATCCATCCATCCATCCATCCATCCATCCATTGTCTATACCTGACTATCCCTTTTCGGGGTTGTGGGGGGGCTGGAGCCTATCCCAGCTGTCAACGGCCGAGAGGCAGAGTACACCCTGAACCGGTCGCCAGCTGATCGCAGGGCAACATATACAAACAAACAACCATTCACACTCACACTCACACCTAAGGACAATTCTAGAGTCACCAATCAACCTAATGAGCATGTTTTTGGACTGTGGGAGGAAGCCAGGGTGCCCGGAGAGAACCCACGCATGCACGGGAAGAACATGCAAGCTTCACACAGAAAGGCCCTACCCGACCCAGGGATCGAACGGCGACCTTCTTGCTGTGAGGCACGCACAAAACCTGTTGTCCGACCGTGCCGCCCCCAATGGAAGGCCAGAAAATGTAAATTACTATATGGTAATCGATGTTACCATCTAAGTGCCCAGATGCTCCAACACAAAGAGCTCTCCAAGCTGGGGTTAGTTTAGTTACAGTACAGTCACATCTTACAGAAAAAGGTAAGCGTAATTTATTTTTAATGCCTCCATCCATAGACATGGTGACCTTCCTGTCCCACACTCAAGGTTTGTAATACTAAGATTAAAGAAAAGAAAGGTATTAAACACATAAATTCAGTAAATATACAAAGCACCAAAGTAAAATCAAAGATTAAAAATGAAGATGATTAATGCATAACGGGGTCACTTCACTGCAACTCAACTGATTTATCACCTATCTAAAAGTAGAAGATATTTCAGCAATATTGTTATTCCAAATCTATTGTATTTTGAGTTTATGCATGTGAAATGCACAAATTTCTCTCAGAGATAAACTTTACATTGTTGCATTTTCCCTTACTCATACTTCATTTATGCTTTTATTTTGAAAACAAAATTATTCCTCTTCTATTTTGGCTCTTGTTACTTGCAGAGGCTTTGACCTGCTGGGCCTGCAGGGAAGACTCATAGAAAATGACGCACAGACCAGCATCATTATTTCATTCATTTGAAGTGAGCAGGTCTGAGATCTGTCTGGAGCTAAAGCTAAAGAGCTACATCTTTCATAGGCAGGTGCTTGCTTGCACAGTTAGTATAATGTCTGCTTGACATTTAACCAAATGGCCAATCAGAAATCTCTGCAGCAAGTAATGCACAGATCTTTTCCACACTAGCTTGGCATATGCATATGCAATGCATAAAATGAAATAGGCCAAAGAAATACTGTTGGGGCCCTGTGTGGCCCGTTACATGGTTCTTGTGACAGATTCCAGGAGTACTAGTACTAGTAGCACCCAGAGTTAAACTAGGCCAGGGGCTGTCCAGGCAATCATATCACATCATGAGCAAACTATTTACCTTATATGCATTTAGGCCAAACATGCAGGTGTGTATTCTGACATCCTGTGACAGAACTGTAATCTTCTACTTTTGTTAGGTCTTATGGCAGCATCCATAAGGCTGCATTACCACCAGGGGCGGGGCTTGCGGACAGGCAAGCCAGGCAGTTGCTTGGAGCCCCCGGCCACTAGGGGGGCCCTGGCCACTTATTTACCACAACGATTATTGATAGGCCTGCGTAATCAGGGACCTCTGTTGGTCCCTGGACCTCACTCTGAGAACCACTAATCTATTTTTTTTTTTCAATATTCATCTGAAATGTCCCAGAAATTGTGCATTTATGTGTGCAAAAAACTAATTTTTGCGGCGTGCACACGTGGGGTGGGGGCTCCAGGGATTTCTTTCTTGGAGCCCCAAGAGACCCTAGCAATGTCACTGATTACCACCATCTGCTGGACTGTCCCTTGGCCTATCTATTCCAGGATTGCTATGGCATGAGGATGCCTGTGAAAAGGCACAAGACAGAAATGTTTCTGAACATGGTGGCATGTGTCAATACTGAAAATCTCAAGTTTGCCTCAAAGTTCATGCCAGTAATTTACCAACACCTATGTGCAAAAGAGGCTTTGGATGGCTGTTTTAGCTTTGACAACCAACAAGATATCTAATGTACTTAAGTTACCTGTACCAGTACATCATCATATTTCACCTTCTTGTTGGGTGTGAATGAAACGGCTCTTAGAGCCTGCTCTTTGAAGTTAACAATCGGAGCCGGCTCCTGCCTGGGAGCCAGAGTGGGTACCGCTTTGTTGTTTTGTTTTTGTTTATTTTTTTCTCGATTTTTTTTAATGTTCAAACAGGGCATGATTGGTCAACTACATGATGTGTGACGGCCTCTGTGTGTACGCACTGAGCAGGAGGGGAAAGGGGCGGGGGTTACAGACACAGCGCACGCGCACACACACATTCACCTGCACTAAGAAATACTGAATTAAATAAATATTTTTATTTGTACGAATTTATGTGTCATTTGTCAGACCAGAACACCCGTCCCCACCCCCACCCCCGTCGCCAAAATCTCACTCTGAAGTCAATTCAAAACTTAAGCCCTGTGTCTGACTTCTATCTGTGGACATGTTGCTAGGGTGTTTCTATATGAAAAATTCCACATAATGAGTTGTTACCTATGTCTTTCTGGTAGCCTCTATCCTGTTTTTTTTTCTGACTACTGGAACGTGGTCCTCTCAGGTGTCACTCCCAGTTCTGATTTCTGAGGTAAATAGCATGCACCATTAGAACCTGTGTGATCATGATCACTGTGAACAACGTGATTTAAAATGTAATAATACACCTTTCTTATTCATTGAAATTATAGAAAATATGCTAAATCATAAGATGTAACCTATCATTATCTTCAAATGAAATGACTTACATTGGGTATGAGATTTTGATCATATTGCACAACATTGTTTTTCAAAGTAGATAATTAAAAAGTAGAGGGAAAAGTTACTTCTCAAATTAATGCATTACATTTTGGTGGAAGTTATTGCTTTTTCCAATTTTCAGCAACCAGTAAAACACTGGATATAAAGGGATATCATGCATCAGTACATCAGAATAATATGCACTCATGCTAAGACTCACAGACATTACTCAGTGTCAAGGTATTCACAAGGCAGGTCTTGCTGAGGCATGAAAAACATTGAAGGACAATGTCCTGAAATGTTTTGATGTGATGACTGTTTAAGGCTGAGATCCATTAGCTTTTCAAAACGAGTCATATCATCGGGGAGTGACGAGGACTCTGTGGCTTATAAGGTAGAGCAGGCCATCTACTCATTACAGGGCTGGAGGTTGATCCCCACTTCCTCCTGTCTACATGTTGAACAGCATTCCTAATTGTCAGTCTTAAGCCCAAATAAATAGTTAGGGTTGCATCACGAAGGGCATCTGGCATAAATAGCCTAGACCAAATCAAATATGCAGATCATGAAAGATGATCCGCTGTGGTGAGCACTAAACAAAACAAGGGGAATGAACACTGTCCAGTCCTACAATGATTCCTTCCTATGTGAAACGCATGTTTGATGTCAAAGAACTGTTGAACAGCAGTATACTGTCAGGTTTTAGTGAAAAATTCAGCTATATCTCAATATGACATAAATATGACCTTTCTTTGAAGACCACTTGCTGGTATCTTCCTAAAACTGCACTAATCATCATCTTTACGCTGATCAAATGACAATGCCTGTTGTTCCATGAGCTTCTCCTGCTTAATGCACCTGAGGGTTTGTTTCTGAAAAGATCAAAGGTGTTCCTGGGTTTTACTCTCCATGTTCAAAGCTAAATTACTACTTCAAATGTCATCTTTATGGTGGCACAGGTGGAAAGGTCAGGGGATTGCCACAGTAAATAACCTTAATCCTGTATGGTCTATGGTTCCCATGGACATCTGTACAAAATGTCATAGCAGATTCACCAATGTCACCAACTTTTTAGCGATATCTGCTGTCTCACACCACTCAATTGTGTGTGTTTTTCTGGTATTATAGCCATGTTTGGATGAGGTACTGCTCCTTGACTTGCCCAGTCTTTTGATCTGGTGATATTTAAGATGAGGAGGTCAAGTGTTGGGAAATTGTATTCTTGAAGCTGCTTTAAACAGGAAAATGATGTATGTTTTGCTTTTTGTAGTTCTTTATTACCACCTGTTTCTGGACCATATATTTTTTTTACACCTCTTGACAGAGAACAGATTTACAGTGCCAAGAATTTTCTGAGCAAGACTTCCTTTTTTCAGCACGACTACACAGTCAGATCTCATTCTGCCCAATTCAATAACTGTCAGCCACTAAAAGGCCCTAAGGGAGGAATTTCAGGCTGAGGTCATGGCCTTGCAGAAGGTTTCCTCTCCAGGTGTTATGGTCGTTATGAGATTGAGTGATATTTCAGTCATATTGTAGCCTGACTCTTGCCATACTATGCCCAGATAATTTCTCAAATGAAAATAATTTAGGAAAAAAAAAACAAAACATAAGGTTAAAGTTATTTGTCAGAGTCCATAACATGGATGACAACATAAGCAGTGGCACTTAAGTTGAATGACTCAGTTTTATTTTCAGACAAGTACTTTCATGCTTGCAAGACTTTCACAACTCAAGTTTGCGAGATACTTTCAAACAGCAAAATGGAATGCAAAGTACAATGTACACGTGAGAAAGAACAGGTACTACTGAAATTTATTTAGTTTTTAAATAGAAATTACAGTGGTTTTGAAGGAGATGGAGGGTATGAAATATTTTCTGCTTTCAAACAATATGGCTATAAAGCTGAACATCGTCCTCCTTCTCAAAAAGATTAGAATCACATTTTAATTGTTCTATTTTTCTGTCTCTTCCCCATCCCAAACATTTAAGGTTCTTATTTTAAATTCATAATTTTTAACTATCCCAATCTTTCTGTGGTTGGTGATGTGTTTAGACCTTTTCTCAGTAGACAT